>NC_132780.1:119672283-119975388 GCF_048418805.1 Vulpes vulpes | reverse complement strand
TTTGATTGTGTTCTAGTAATCAGGCTTGTTGATGAGAAAGAATGTGATACCTTCACTCAACAAGTTCTTTTTAAAGTGCCTGGAAAGGGCCTGGCATATAATATGTACTGTGCAAGTGGTTAATAAATAAAATGCTGAAAATGCTGTCTGATGCTTTTATAAGTGATTATTTACAGTCTGCAAACTTTTAGGATTTTTTTTTTTCTCTATCCTTAGAATTCTGGAATTTCACTATGCTGTATTGCTAATCCTACTTGGCACTTGGTAGAAACTTTTATTTTTATTTTATTTTATTATTTTTTTTGGAAGAAACTTTTAATCTGAAGATTCTTGTCTGTCTCAAGTTTGGGGAAATTTTATTTCATTATATTTTATTTACTCACATCTGTTGTCTCTATTTAATATTTGTTAAGTGAATGGTGAACTTGTCTTTGTTCTCCATATCACTTTCACTTTTCCCTCCACATTTTCCCATTCTTGATCCCTTTGCTCCATCTTTTGGATCAACATACAGAAGTGATACCCTTTCTGGTGTCTCAGAGTATGCCGATTAGATTTTTAAGGTTCCCCTGTGCTTCCTGTAATCCCTGTTCCTCACTGAGTCAGTTGTTTGGTTTAGTCACTGTGGCGAGCTTCTTTCTCTCCAGATTTCACTCAGATGTCTAGTGAGTCCTGGCTATTGGTTAAGACACATAAATAAGGGTTTGGTTAATTAGATTAATGAGTATATCTCCCCGATATCGTCTCCTCTGTAGTTGTGCTGGTGACTATCAGCAGAACCGCCTCTCATGGGAGGGCAGTGAGTGGATGAGCCACAGGTGGGCACCTGGAGGTGAAGCAGACATGGGGTCTGTGGCTGCCAGAGCAGCTGAAGCTAGAAGGGGCTGGCTCTAGGGGAGGACATTGTGAAGGAGAGCTCTCTCCTCCTCCTTGTCCTCCACCCTTTTCTTTTTTCTCTTTCTCCTCTTCCTTCTTTCCCTTAGGGTCTGATGTAGAGTATAGAAATGTGTGATACTTTGTTTTCCTTCTCTCTCTGCCCCAAACAATTACACATCAGCTCTTACCCAGATAACTGGATACTCCCCACTTATGTTGGGGAGTGGTTTGAAAGCTTCATTCCAGCAGGCAGAGGTTTTGCTATTTGTGTTCTTATATACCTGCAAGAGGACTTAGCACTCAGTTGATCTAAAAGGAGTTCTCCAGTCAACTCATCTGATGGCCTCAGAGCCTATTCCTGTCCTTTACCATTTGTTGATGCCAAGTTGTTTGGCTTGTCTCCAACTTTTCGGGGGAATAACATCTCTTACCTCTGGTGTTTTCGGTGGTCATGTTCTGGGATTCCTCAAACTTCTAACGCCCTGATTGCTCTCTTCTGTGCTATCCCTGTTGGGATTTCGTTCTTTAAACAATATCATTTTAGTTCTTTCACTGGGAATTTGGATCAGGAGAGAGGTAGTAGAGTATGCTCATGAAATCTTTTTGCGCTGGAGGTTTTCTTTGTAAAGTACTACATTAATATGAAAATAACAGTGCTCGTTGCTGCCCATCACTTGACCACAGTGATGGGAAACAGGACTCCTCTGACTCCTAAGGTTTAAGAGAGACCACAAATTGTGGTCAAGTCTTTATGAGGAATTAAGAGGCTTCATTATTAGTAGCTCTGCCAACCCAAATATGTGCAAATGGCTAGCAAGCCTCACCACTTGCTGTCACAGACAGCTTCCTCTCCTTGCTGGCCGGTGCATCCACCACCTCTTCTTCCTTTATTGCTGCCACCTGGGAAGTATTAGGAAACAACAGGGCTAAAGACCTTCATGCTAAAGACCTGAGGAGAAACTTCCTTTATCAGGCCTTTTAAAAATGTCCTCCTTTCTCATGACTTAGAGTTACACGCGTCTCTGCCTAAAGTATTCAGCTAGTGGGTGATGGGGAACAGGGATGCTCTTAAGATTCTGGGAAATTTCAACACAGCAAACACTATTTCCAGTCTTTCTGAAAACCTTTTGATTACCAACTTGTGCTTGGAGCCATCCCTGAAAAAAAAAATCCAATTTGGTATATTTTATGGATTTTATTATAGTGCTATTTATTCTCCATCCCAGATAGCTAAAGCCAGTGTTAAATAATGCAGGCTTTGTAGCTCTGAAGCTCTGATACAGACTAGGTCTGTGTGCTCTGCTTTCAGAGAATCAGAGCGAAGGGGAGGGGAAGGCAGCTGTAGGAGCCAACTCACAGCCCTCTGCTGTGCTGCAGGGAACATGGCCCACGTGAGCGCTGGGAAAAGCTGGCCTGGGCCTCGGGACACCTGGGGCTTCTGACTCAGTTCTGGGGCTGTAATTGGCTTGTGTTCCTGGGCAAGTCGCTGAGCACCTCTGGGCCTCAGTTTCCTCCTTTACAAAATGTTTAGAATTTACCACCTGTCCTTCAGGCGACTTCATGCTGGATGATCTCTAAGGTTTGTTTTGAATGCTCTGAGTCTCTTTCAACAACATAACTTGCATTTCTGTGAGCAAAAAGGAAACATGGCAATAGAAGGCAGAGTTAGTCTATTTAGGAGACAATATTTCCCATGTCGTGGGCTTACTCTGCCTGAAAAGGAGGGAGAGATCCACCAGGGTAAATGATTTAAATGAGGTATTGCCATTGCAGCTAAAGACTGGTGACAGTTAACTGCTGTGAGAATCTAAAATCGTCCATCCCTTAAAGTACATCTGCAGGATCCTGTGTGTTTATAATGGGTGAGCTAATGCTTAGATATGAGTGCCTTGTTTAATAGGTTTATGGATAAGGGGAAGTACCTGTAGGACAATGGAAGCCAGGAAGATCTGAGAGTGCTGGAGAGGGTGTGGAGAAACTGGCATTGGAGAAAAAACTGCAAGGTATACACAGCAACGTACACAGTTCTTAAAAGCCTTGCATTTGGTGAAAAAATAAGGAACAGAACGAGGTGTTACCCACTTCCATCCATTGGAGCTAAAAATGCATACTATGTAAGACCATATACAAATAATTTTAAGGGGATTTAATAAAAAGAATAAGCTAAAGGGCATGGGATTACTTAATTTGAAAAACAAAAGGTTAGAGAGAGGTGTGGTGTATATTTGTAGGTATTGGAAGACTGTCCTGTGGAAGAGGGAAGACTTGTTCTGGGTAGCTCTTGAGGGAAGATATGGGATCATTTGTTCTGTGGTTTGGTGAGTGGGTTTTGGTTCAAAGCCAAGAATCTTTTGTGTGCCAGTGCAAGCTTACAAAGTAAGTCAGTTGGCTCTGACCAGGATAGGTAAAAGGAACTAATCTTGGTTTGTGTGGAAGTGACCCCTGTTTTGGACATATTTGATTATATGATGTCTAGGGCCCTCTTCATGGCTCATTGTCTACCTCCTAGGACACGAGAACAATCGCCAGTCAACTCTAGAGTGAATAGGAAAGATGGTGGTTTGAAGCTATGTGGTGGTCAAAGGGGGAGAGGTAGCTAGTTGACCACCGAAACATCCCTTGGGTGGTGGTGGCTCGGTGGATTTGCCATCATCTAGCACTGACATGGAACTGTTTGATGGAACTGTCAGAACAGCTGTTTTCAGCTTTACTGTGCATAGAAGTTGCTTGGGAAACTTGTTTTTAAAAAGGCAAAATTTCCAGATGATGGTGATATATGGGCGTTTTGGGCTAGGATTAGAAATTGCTGCAGTTGAAACAGTACCCAGGTGATTCATATGCAGGTAGTGGTCTCCAGATAAGATTTGAGAAACTTGTGTCAGGCCAGATGCTGTTCTGTAGGCAGGGTCAGGTTTTGGAAGAGGGTTTGAATTCTTGGCCTCTGGAGAAGCTCTTAACCCTGAGCTTCTGAGATTCTCCACCAATGGTTCGTTCATAAAGGCTCCTGTCTCTTTTAACATGGGCATCTGAGCAGGATTCCAGAATAATGACTGGTGAGTGTCATTATACCTGAAGATAAAAATGTTGATTTAGAAACAGATGTAAATATTTAGTACAGAGTTCTTGCTTTTGGCTGCTAATGATTCTTTGATAAGTTTTAGAGTTTTATTAACAAAATATACACCAGTGATCCTGAGTACTAATTGCATTTGTTCACATATGGAGCTGGTTGATTAAGTTGGCTCTAGGAATAAAATTAGTTTCCTGAAATCCCACATATTTGTTTGCTCATTAGTAGCGTTTCCCTAATCTTTGTGCCCAGGAATCCAATGGCAAATCTTGTGCACAGGAGATAATCACGTGTAAAGCAGGCTTCCCAGACCCGGGGCGTATCAGAATCCCTTGTAACTATTTTAAAAACAGTAGTTTTCGGTGAGTTTGACAATGTGATGACAGTATTACCTTCAGATTCTGATTTAATTGACCAGTGGCGTGACCTCGTTGTTAGGATTTATTTTTATTTATTTAATTATTTTTTTAAGAAGTAGGAAGGGTAGAGGGAGAGAGAATCTTAAGCAGGTTCCATGCCCAGCACAGAGCCCAACGTGGGGCTCAATCTCACAACCCTGAAATCATGACCTGAGTCAAAATCAAGAGTTGGATGCTTAACTGACTAGAGCCACCCAGGCACCCCTGATTGTTAGGATTTTTCAAAAACTTTCCAGGTAGTGGTACTGTGAAGCTGAATTTGAGAACCACTGTTTTTAAACATCTAGACATTGGAGCCTCGACTAAGACATTCTTATTTGGTGTGTCTGGGGTGGGGCCTAGTGAAATGCATTTGAAAAATTCCCCAGTCATTTCTCATGCTCACTTTTTTTTTTTTAAGATTTTATTTATTTATTCATGAGAGACACAGAGAGAGGCAGGGACACAGGCAGAGGGAGAAGCAGGCTCCATGCAGGGAGACCGATGTGGGACTCGATCCAAGGACCCTGGGGTCAGAACCTGAGCCGAAGGCAGATGCCCAACCACTGAGCCACCCCGGTGTCCCTCTCATGCTCACTCTTATTTGCAAACTACCGGTATAAATGAAAACAGCTTAGGTTTGGAATGACACAGATTTGCTTTTGATTTCTGTTTTACTGCTTATTAGTGGGCAATTTACTTTGATGACCTTTAAGCTGTTTCTGCATCTGTAAGTGGGGGTAATATGCGTTGACTTCACAGCCCCACGGTGGGATGTTGTGGTTCCTCCTCTCACTCTGGACTCAGGCTGCTGGAGTTTGGATTCCAGCTCCTCCACTGGACACCTGTGCATCATTGAGTAGATTCTCTAATCCTGAGCTCGAACTTTAATGTGCACACTGCATTCGAATCACCTGGGGAGTGTTCACGTGTAGATCTGAGGAGGGGCCTGTGATTCTACATTTCTAACCAGCGCCCAAGGCAGAGTGGACACTACAGGACAGTTCACAATAAAAATGTGGGTCTTATGTTCAAAAAGCTGAAAGAAATTTCTTTTTTTTTTTTTTTAAAGATTTTATTTATTTATTTATGAGAGACACACAGAGAAAGGCAGAGACATAGGCAGAGGGAGAAGCAGGCTCCTCACAGGCAGCTGGATATGGGGCTCGATCCTGGGACCCTAGGATCACACCCTGAGCGGAAGGCAGATGCTCAACCGCTGAGCCACCCAGGTGCCCCTGCGAGAAAGTTCTTAAAGGTATTGAAATATAAAACTTTTTCCTTTCTTCAATGGTCCCACTTTTGTGGGACCACCACCAGCTTGTCATGGTGTGTGTTATTTAATGGAGCAGTAAGTAAGGGAAAAACAGCATTTATAATTTTTAGCATGAAATTCATGATTATCTTTAAATTATACAATGTCAGTTTAAGATGCAAATATAAAAGCATTTATCTTATATGTGGAATCCCCAAATTACAGAATTCATATTTCGTTGCTCATGCATCGGCACATGTTTCATTCTTCCTGGAATTCTGGGGACAAACCTAACGCTATTGTTTCACATCCTGAGGCTTTCATGACCCACAGCATTTCCTATTTCCAGTTATTGATGAGTAAGAAAGAAAAAGGAAGAAGAAAAGGAAACTATGGATGCCCCAGCTTCTATCTTGTCTTTTCCTTCTTTGTCCTTATTTTCAGCATTAACTGGCTGGCAAACACAGGGATGTGATATGAGTAAGAAAAGATATGAAAGGGTTCTTGGTAAGTTTGTGTTTCTTGAAATGCCATTTCTTTTTGTGTTCAAAGCAAATTCTAAGGATGCGGAAGGAAAGTGTGGTTTCTTGGAGCTGCCAGCATTTTCACTTGCTGAGTCATGGACTTGATGCTTGTCTCGTACTTGTTTTGAGGCTTGTTGAACTCCCTCACATCACGGGCCTATGGAATCCAGTACTTATTCACAAGTGCCATTTGCAAAGGGAGCTTCCAGGAAGGGTTAAAGAAAAAAATCCACGTCCCATTGGATTCCATTTACAAAACACAAGTTGAAAGATACAATTAAGAATCTCAAGATAGCAGAGGATTAAACCAAGTGGGACTACCCTGAGCAAAGGCTCCTATGCAGTGACTGCGTGGTCCCACACTCATGGAGGCAATTTTGGCCACACTTTGAGCAGCAAGTATCTAGGCTCCATACTACTGTCCTCTGTATGTTACTATAACATGACGATAGGCAAATAAGATCTCCGTGACAGGCAGATATGGCATAGGGTAGGACTCACCAAATATAAATTCTTTTACTTTGTTTCCTCACTTCTCCCCTCTGAAAAAAAGCAGCTCTATAGACCTTCAAAAAAACCTTTGGGATGCTCAAATGGGGCTGAGGCACTATAGGAGATAGTGAAAAGTATCACTTGCTTTGAACTTCTTCTTCTGATAAAAGAATGAGTGACCCTTGACTGGGCTTGGCTTGGTCTCCAGCCTTAGCAAGAGCTCTATGACTCACCGTAGCCAATTGTGGCTACAGGCCTAGGAATACTAGTCTAAGGATTCCAGGGAAGGGAGAGAAGGCCAGTTTCCCAATCACTGGTGGGAGGAATGCCTGTATTTGTCCCTTGTCTTCCTGCTGCTTTTGTTCTCTGAGCTAATTCCTGTTTGAAGAGCTGATATTTAATTCAACAGCCCCCCATGGAGCCTTGTGCCTGTGATAGAAGTTTCTAAAAATCTCTCAGTCAACAAAATGATAACAGCTGGTCTTTAAAACTCTGGGAGCTCTAGACTGGGGAGGTGCTGGGGGAGGGAGAACCAAGGGAACCAGGGATTGGGGCTGGGGAATGCACTATTTGTTAAAGATAATGAGGCAAAAATGTGACAGAGGTTTTTATTACAAATAATAGACAGAAGTCTTCAAACAACAGCAGAGAGTCATTAAAAAAAGAAACAGAGTTAAATAATTGTCTAATTAGCAGGCACCAAGAAGGCAAAATTTATTCCATTAGAACTTCTTAAGGGAGAGTCAATAAATTCACAGCTGGGTGTTCAATTTCTCAGGAATACAGAGAATGTGGATTTTCCTGGTGCCAAGTTGTACTTCGATCCCTTTGCCAAGCTTCCTTTCTGATGAACTCAAGGTGAGTCTTGCCTCAGAGAACAGCCAGGCGCAGTTGCTTTACCCAACCATGTCATTAAGCTCTGGCCCAAGTAGTGAGCCTTCACAGAGTCAGGCACCGCAGGGACTGCTACTGTTAACAGTGCTGTCAGCTAACATTCCTACAGGGCTCTACAACCAAGCATGTGGACATACGTGGTTTCGTTGAATTCTTGTAGCTGTTCCGTAAGGGAGCTGAACCCGTGCAAGTGAATGCTTGAGTATGGATGGTGCGTTAGCTCGGTCAACCATAATAAACTATAAGAGACTGGATGGTCTAAACAACAGAAATTTATTTTCTCACAGTTCTGGAGGCTGGAAGTCAGAGATCAGGGTGCCAGCATAGTTGAGTGAGGTCTCTCTTCCTGGCTTGCAGACAGCTGCCTTCTGTCTGTTTGATGGGGAGAGCGAGGCGGGGAGTAGAAGAGAAGGGGGTAAGAGGAAGAGAGAGAGAGGGAGGGGAGCCAATGGGAGAGGAGAGAGAGGGAAGGGAGAGAGAGAGGTCTCTTTTTTCCCCTCTTCTTATAAGGCCACCAATCTTATCTGTTTAGGACCCCATCCATGTGACCTCTTTTAACCTTAGTTACCATCTAAAGCCCTTATGACCAAATACAGTCACACTGGAGGTTAGGGTCTCAACATAAGAATTCGAGGGGGACACAAGTCAGTTGATCCCAGATGGTGGCTACCTGATGAGAACTCCAGCTAGCTGTTGGAGAACTCCAACAGCTCACTGTCTGGATTAAAATGACCTTATTCTCAGAATCTCTTGTTCAGGAATAATATAATATAAGTATTATTTGGTTAAGGAACTTCCTCAAAATCCATTTATCTAAGTAAAAGATAATTCAGCTAATCTCTTATCAGAATAAATCACCTCCTTTCAGGAAGATACATCACTTTACCAGACTCATCAAACCATTGGTTTACTCTTTAAGACTCCCTTGGAACTCTCTCCCTGCCGTGTCAACTAATCCCAAACTATATCAGGAAGTTGGCCCAATCGCGTCAGTCCGCTGCATTGAAATACCTGCCTTAAACCAGACCCCCCAAATCTCAAAAATACCCTTCCTAGAAGATAAATCTCTGTCAAGGGTGTATTCTTCCTTAATGCAGGAGGCAATAAACTTCAGCTTTGCTCCATGAACACGTTGATTAGGTGGTTTTATCAGGCAGTCAGCAATCAGCATATGTTTGAACCTTGGCTGCCTTCAACATTTCCTAGCTGTATGATCCTGGTGCCCTCATCCACTTTCTTGATGTAGACTTCCCCCAAACTAGGCTGCCTAGGAAAAATACAGTATCACATGCTTTTGACTTCCAGTAGAATTACGTATCTAATTTTCTCCATTTCTAAAATGTTATCGACTGTAAAATATAAATTTAAATGCGTTGGGGGACAAGAAAATGGAACACCGCTATAGTAAGTGTACACATTGGCTTTAACATGCATACCGATTTCAGAAATGATAAAAGATAGGAAAAACTGTCTTAAAGAGTGAGTTTAGAGGTTTCTACTAAAGCCCTCAGCTTTCAAGGGGAAGGTGGGGGTTTTCCTGAGGTACTTTCAAACCCATCGCTACAGCTGAGTGGTTTCTGATTCTCTTTTGGGGGCGGGCCAGCCCTGCTTGGGGAACAAGGCAGTGAGCCTAAAATCATGTCCCATATGTTTGAGTTCCTCATGGATTTGGTCATGGTCCCTATGTTTGCAGACACTTGGAATGTGTTTGCTTCAGGCTGGAGCTAGCGTTTGTTTAAGGGAGGCTTGGGAGAGGGGCCCTCCTCTCACAGAGCTGGCATTATGCTTGGCTGCACTGACAGAAAGTATTGATTCCTTGTTTCCTCTCTTACAGAGGACTGTGCTCTGCCTCTACTGGATCTCCTTTCTTCCTTACTCTTAGCTTACCTCATGACGTATTTGTGGCCAGTGCAGATAATTTGGATTGTCAAGGCACATCTTACATAGTGCTTTCCAAAGAGACATCCACAGGCCAGGGCCGGGATGCAAGCTATTTCTGATCTCTGATGAGCTAAGTACAGAAGCTGAGAACATTTAGACATGTTACAGCAATTTGACGTTACCGTGAAATCCAAGTAGATGATCAGCAACATCATCTTACTGAATAGGGTCTACACCAGTTCAGGTGTTGTGTTATACCCAGAGCGAGCTGCATTTAGTGCAAGATAACGTATTGATCGTTGCAGTAGGACCACATACTGGCTTGGGGGGTTGAACATTAAAAACAAACAAACAGAAAAAAGAAAAAACAACTGGCTCATAACCACAGATATATTAAAATATATTATTCTAAAAGTAGTAATTCTTATAGAGAAGCTATACCTGGCATTTCAGCACTTGCCACTATGTATGTAAGATTTTGGAACACTGACTGGACACCAAGAGTTCCCAGCCTAGCTGGTTGAGAATTGTTAACGTTTATAATTCATTTGACCTTATTCTGCATACAAAATATGATGCTCTATTAAAAACTGTCTAGATGGTGACAGATATGGATTGCCTATTCCTCACCTTCATGAAAATATAATTTGAAGCAAGTTTTGAAGAAACTGTAGACCTTAGACACGGATCAGCATATTCTCTCCAGCTTTAGTATTGATCAGAACATGACCTTTGACTGTGGCCTCGCTGACCTCACTGTAAGAGTAAGAGGCCTTTCTGGGCTCTCCACCCTAGAGTCAGGGGTGCTCTTGGTGTTAACAAAATAAGCATTTCCTGCCAGAGGCTTTCCTCTACCTATTTTTCTTTATCAAAGCAAAGGGATAAGATGTCCTCTTTGCAGTCATTCTTTTTAATGGCCAATTTTCTATCTATTTGGTCCTTCTTCCACTAAAGAAAAACAAACTGTAACTTGATCTAGACTGACCATACTTACCAGAGTTCTTTCCCTTCTTTCTCTCCCATGATCCTTTAGCACTTCTTAAGTTTCTAACAATACCTGACAAAATTGTTTCTTATATACTATCTATAAATTTTCCTGACAGAAAAATAATTTTAAGTGGATTCAAAATGCTCTTAAATTTTTTTTACAGTGTAGTTTCCTTATAGCTTGTCATATCTGTTTTTCCTTCCCACCCTCCCTTGTATCATATTTGCCTTAGAAATTCCTATTGAACCTTCAAGAGTCTCCTTAGGTTGTATAATGTAATAGTTATGAGCTCAGATTTATCATCTTCCTGCACTTATTGGCTGAGTGACTTTTGCAAATTATGTAGCTTCCCTAAGTCTCCATTTACATGTCTATAAAATGGGAAAATAATAACATTTACCCAATGGGGACTATTATAAGGATTAAGTGAGGTAGTTCTCCTAAACAGATAGATATTAAGGACTCAATAAATATTAACTCTTCTTACTCTTGGGGAACCTTCCTTATAGGTAGATTTTCCATTGCTTCCTCCCCTCTGAAACTGAGCTCATTGGTCCTCCTAGGCTACCACATTGCTCTATACTTCCTTTTAATGTTTGGTCTTATGTCTGTCTCTCCCACTAGACTTTGAGTTTACCCAAGCCAGATTTTTGCTTTCATCTTTGATTCCACAGTATCTTATCACATGCCCAATAGGTATCTGTTGAACTGAATTCAAACAAGCTTCTCTTCCTATCTTTCTAGCACAGTTTTTTCCAGTGTGAGGTCAATGGGAATGCTTATTTAAATAGATTCCCTATTCCTCACAGTATCAAAATTTAGGATTACTGAGAATCTTCATCTTTAACAGGCTTCTCAGGGATTCTTAAACTCAATAAACCACTGACCTCCATCTTTTCAGCATGTCCATGTTTGGCAACTTGTATCTGTTTTAGACCTATGCCCTAGACTCTGCCTATGGATTTTAATTTACTAATCCAAGTTCTACAAAGATATTTTCAAATATTTTAAAAGCCCAAAAGTTCCCTAAAACTGGGGAAAGGAGTAAAGGGGTATTAACTAGACCCAGATCTAAGAAAAGTACTGTTATGAACCTAACGCTGGAAGGAACAATTAATTGTGATTTTCAAAAGCTCAGATTGTTGATATGCCCAGAAAGAATGGGGGTCCCAACTCTACCATAGTGGTATACATACTGCATAAAGAAATTTTTCAAGCCTTTTGCACTCCAAGTCAAAAGTGACACTAGACCTATGTGGTTGAGTTTCCCTTTTCTTCTGTGTTTGAGAATAAAGTATTAAGAGGTATATTAAGGAAGTAGTCATAGCATCTAGTATCCTAATAGATAAAATATCAACTCAGGTCTTCATCAGTATCATTAGGGAGTATGATGATTAATTTTATGTTTCAACTTGATGCATAAAATTATACCCAGATAATTTGGTTAAACATTGTTCTTGGTATCTCTGTGAGGATGTTTCTGTAGGAGATTAATATTTCAGTTGATAGACTAAGCCAAGCAGATTGTTTTTTCCAGTGTGGCCTTACCTAGTCTCTTGAAAGTCTGAATACAACACGAGGCTGACTGAGGAAAAGTTAGCTCTTTCTGCCTGTCTTCAGTTTGGGACAATGATTTTCTAAATTCAGATTTGAACTGGAACTATACCGTTGGCTCTCCTAGGTCTCTAGCTTACTGATTTCTCAGCTTCCATAATTGTGTGAGCCAATTCCTTATAATAAATCTCTTCCTTTAGAATAGTAGCCTGTATACTGCTAGCTAGTAAACTGTACACACTATATCTGTATCATCTCCTAAAGGTTATTTCTTTGGAGAACTCTATAGTCAGGGAACATGTTTTAGAGGCTAAAGAAACTATTACTTTGATGAATCAATCTAGTTAATCAGTTCTTTATTAAACATCTGGTAGATTCAAAGCAATGAAATGTACTATGTGCTATGAGGACTATAAAGATAAAGAAGTTTCCAGCCTTAGAGTAAGTTTTTAAACTTGCTCTTAGACTATCATAGAGCATGGGATTTTAAGAGCTGCGAGAGAGGTTTCAGTGGACGGGGAGGTCACTTTGGCCATGCAGTTCGAGAATGGCTTATAAGATAGGCAGCACTAACTCAGGATCAGTTTTCTGTTAATGTCACTCAGTTTTCCAACTACTGTCCTTGTCTCATTTATATGGAAACAACCTTGAACTCCTCCGGTTGGTATTGTAGGACATGTTAAAATCATGAAGGCCCTGTTCTTAATGAAGATTTAATAGTCATTCAATCAAATAACAGCATCAAAATAAATAGAGCAAAAACTATCAAGGAGAAATAGACCGAAACACATTAGTACAAGTAGGCTTTAATAACTTTCCCCCAGTCCATTGACAAATTAAGTAGACAAATGAGTAAGTAAAGATGTAGAAGACCTAGAAAACATAATTAACAAGGTAGACCCAATATAGCTACATCAATCTACAGTGTGCTGTTCTCTGAAAACAGAAAACGCTTTCTTAACAAGTGCTGTTGAACATTTACAAAAGTGGAACTATATTAGGTCCAAAAGAAGGATTCCAAAAAATTCCAAAACCACAGACTATATTCACAGAATCCAGTAACATGAAAGATTAGTTACTAAAGTAGAAAACAAAGATATTTCTACCACTTGTACACTGAAACCTCTTTCTTAAACTGCTCTTAGTTTAAGGTACTTAAGTTACTTGGCTAAAAGTAAAATTAAACTGGAATTGGAAGATATATTAAAATGGAAGAATATGAAGATATTATGAATGACAACATGAGTATAACTAAAACTAAACTTGCCAAAAAAGGTGTGGTTTTTAAAATATTCATAGTAAAAAAAATAAAAATATTCATAGTAATCAAGAGGAAAGAACAAAAAGACATGTGTTAGCCATCTGTGAAACTAGAAAAAGAAGAGAATTGCTAAATACTCCCAAGTAAAATAGAAGGGATTAAGAAATAAATTCAAAAATTCATAAAGTCAAAAACAGAACAATGGTTGACTAATGAAGAACTCTGTTATAAGTAACACATTAAAATAAATAATCAACTAGCTTAATAAAGATATGCAATAAAGAAAATACCACTTACTAGCATTTCTTTGAGTACAAGAGAAAGTTGTGCACAGAATGATGCTACAGGCTGAGTTTCTAGGAGCTGTTTGCTGATAGGGGTTCTTGTTTTGATCTGTAGCCCCTGGTAGCATCTTTCTGAATAAGTGTGTGCTAGTTGGCCCTCTTTCCCTTTGGGAAAGCAGACCCTGGCTGTCCATGCATCACAGGGATTGGATTGTGGGGCTCAGTCCCTGGAGATATCATGAGCCATCTATATTTTCCTCCTTACCTTTTCTGCTTCTCTGCTGCTCTGGTATGGATGCCACAGATGAGAAGGCCCTGGAATGAGGGTCACGCTGCCTGAGTTCTAACCTGATGCTATACATTTCTGCTCTTAAGGAATATTCTCAGGTCAGAATCTCAAGCAGTTGGGACTTAGTTTCTTCTGCAAAATGAGGGAGATTGAGTTTGATAATTTCTGAAATCACTTACAGAGATAATGTTTTAGATTATCTTTTTTAAAGGCTTTATTTATTTGACAGAGAAAAAGAGAATAAGCAGGGAGAGCAGCAGTCAGAGGGAGAGGGAGAAGTGGGCTCTCTACAGAGCAGGGAGCCTGATGCAGGGCTTCATCCCAGGACTCTGGAGACCTGACCTGAGCCAAAGGCAGATGCTTAACTGACTGACCACCCAGGCACCCCAGATTCAGTATCTTTTGACATGCAGTGTCTTGTTCTAACTCCAGCGGTTATCAGTCCCTTGGTTGCCCTGCAATCTTCTCCTCTGACCTTGAGTAAGTGTCAGGCAATCAGCTGGAGGATGCCACGACCTCAGATTTCTTTGGAGACTTTGCTAAAATCGGTACTAAAAATTTTGTCAATGAATTTTTTTCCATGAGCATTTGTCTGAAAAAATTTTAATTGGTTCGTTGTGCCTATTGACAGTGAGTTCAGTAGAAACTGAGCCAGACTCTAAGTGCTTCTTTTATAAACCATGAAATGTATTATCATTTTTTCCTTTATTAAATTCTGCTTCATTCTGCCCATTTTCATCTGAGTTTAGAGTGCCAGAATTGACCAGAATGGCCATCCATTCCAGATTGTGTTTCTGCCTAATATAAAGGAAGGTATTAAATATATTCTGTATTTGGGGCTTTTTCAGAGTTAGTTCATAGATGGTAGAGTTACTACTGAAAAAGTTAAAACAAAACCCAAAACCCAACCTTATCTCCTATATCCATGAAAAGGTTGAATAATTCTTGAAGGAGGCAAATTCTGCAGACATTGACTTACAAAGGCAGTGGTTCTTTATGAAAACCGAATATGCAGCAACATATAACAATTCCTCCTCCCAGATCAGGTCTGCTTACTTGGATACTTACCAGACTACCGGTGCTAAGGAGCCTGCATCTGTGTCCTGTTATTGTTACTGATGCTAATTGCTTTCTACTGAACATGGGTCAGAACCAGGAAAGAACACCAGCTCCAATCTGCAAGGCATCACCTTTTGTGAGCCTTTACTGCTTGGAAAGAAAGCAGAGCAAGGGAGAACTCCATTTGCATTTGGAGAGTGAGATAGGAATAGAGGATAGAAGAGAATTCACTTAACATAAAAAAAGAAATTATAAAATTCATCCAGACCTATATGCTGAAGCGTTTCTTTGCTGCTCTTTCTGATTAGAGAGAGTGTCAGGAAGTGAGTGATGAGCCAGCAGGCTTTGGGGTGAGGGTGTTGCTTGCTCAGTGGTGGGACTGCATTTTCCATTTTCTTTTACCATTTATGTGAGTGCTGTAACAGAGCTCCTTAGTGTGAGTGGGAGGGCATGGGGAGACTCTTCCAAATCAGTAGTGTCTGTGAGATTGTTGGTATCGATTTTTCCTCCTGAGTGACACAATTTAAGTGACTCTTGACAGGAATTTTCTTCTTGATGACAATTGACTTCTGATTACCTAGACATCTCACAGCCACTAGCAGGAGAGACAGGGAACACTCACAGCGTTCACCTGCGAGGGGAAGCTCAGAGTTTCTCCAGTTTCTTTCAGGCTTTCCCTACTAGGATGCCCCTAAACTCGTCCCACGTGGCAGAAAAAGAGGACTATGACAAAGAGATGAGCTTGTCTGTTGTGTACTCTTGCTCTGATGAGCTTGGCAATCCTGATAATTCCTGACATATATTAGTTCATCATCATCAACATCATCCTTTAGGGTGGGCCTGCACAATTTCAAAGATATATATAGAAAGCAAAAATATTTTTAATCACCTGAATAGTTTGTATGAAGGTCACAAAAAATAAGGACGCCTGATGAATCCTGTTTCATTCTGCCCGTTTTCATCTATATTCAGAGCCATCAGGTTTAATGAAGAAGATTGAGAATTACTGATTCACATGCCTAGGTGTTATGTAAACTGGAATTTATATGTAGGTTTCTGGATTCATGACTAACTGATTTTTTTTCTTACACTCCTTGGTTAGAATCAAATGCAGAGGTTGAACCATCAGAAATATTAGAGACCCTCTTTGCTTTACTTCTTTTGGACAAGACAATGAAGACAGTTACTTACAATGCCTACTCCCAATGCAGACCTGAGGCAGCCTAAATTAAAGCAAATAAAATAAGAGAGTTAAATTGTAGATAAAGAGAGCCCGGAAATCTGGATGAAGGATAGAAAATACTGTATTAGAACACAGTTAATGAAACTGAACACCCAACGTGGCTCTGATGGAAAGTCAGTAACAGTAGCAGCAGGAATAAGCACGATAGTAATGGTTGCCATTGTATGGTACCAAATGGTTTTTAGACCTTATTCTAATCTTTACAACAACTTCATGAACAGCAGCAAACCCAGAGGCTCAGAAAAGACAAATGATTTGATGAGAGCTACAGACAGAGTAAGTTAGGAGCCAAGATTCAAATTCAGAGCCGTCTGAGTTCAAAGCACATATTTTATGGTATAAACCTATCTTTGCATGCACTAGCTTCTATGTGGGCCGTAGGATAAGTTATTGAGATGTAAGGTGCCTGACAGCCCTAGTAAAGGCCCAGTGCTGGGAAGAATTACTGTCTTATAGCCATTCACTAGTGAGATTACACATGTGTAAGAAGAGGCTTTCTGGGGTTCTTACCCCTTCAATTTCTGGGAAGAGGGTCCAACTCTTAAGGCCTTTGGGAAATTATCTTCCAGAGTCTATATTTCCATTGTAAGGACTGTTGAAAGGAGCCACCAAAAATACAGCCTGTGTTTTACCAACTCTACAAAGGATGCTTCAGGTGCTCTATGGTGAGATGGGAAGAAAGGCTCACAACCTGACCCCCCACACGATGATCTGGACAAGGGAAAGCTAATCCTGGCCTGGTTACCTGATACCACCATCCAGATGGCATAGCTGACTAAAGCCCAACATGCTAGAAACTAGGATTATGGTTAATTGGGAGTTGGGGGCTTTTGGCGGCAATGCTTTTTTTTTGTTGTTGGACAAAAATATACATAAATGGTAAGTATGTTTGCAGCCCTAAGAGTCTCTGTTCTGTAATAACCATGTTAATGTTCTCATAAAAAGATATGGGGCAAGAGCAAAGTGACAGAAAGGCTGATTAGCATTTTATGACAGAATTAAGCTGCATGACAAATAACTCACTGGTTTTACAGCCCAGCAAATTCTACTTTCAAATGCCGGAGGTGCTAGGATGTTTTTGTTCATTTATTTGTTTTTTATATTTAACCGTGAAGGTGTCTAGAGCAATTTGTAGAAAAATGTATTAGTAGTAAATATGATGATTAGTGTTAATACTTATTAATAATCCATTTGCTCCAATATTTCTGTAAAAGTTACTATATTCAGCTACAGGATTTTTCAACATACAAAGTGGTTTAGAAGTAGAAGAAAGTGTTCAGACTACTACTTGTCAGTGTCCTAATTCATATAATGTGTTTTACAAAATTGAACACTTCTTCCATGTGTTTTCCCCAACTTTGGGGAAATCTCAGGGGGAAACAACTCCCACTCTGTTCACGATACCAAATTTTAGATAAAGAACTCCCTCTAAACTTGCAGTTTTGTTACAGGTAAAGAATGGCAAGGAGTAGGAAGAGGCAAGGGAGACGGCTTGCTTAATTCAGCAAAGGAAATGTGCATTAAATAAAGGATTAGGTCTTGTTCCTGAGAAAGAATTCAGTAGCTGGTTTTCTCATCTGCAGATAAAGGAATTCCTGCATGTTTCCTTAATTGCTGGTGGTAGATGAGGATATTAGTTCTCATTTATTTCACTAAGAGTATAATATTAATATATCTAAATTACTGGCATTAAAAAAGAGCAAAAAAACTTGCTCATAATTTTACCCTCCTAATAGAACACTGATGATATACTATATCATATATTTAAATAAAAAGGGTGTAAAAATTCACCTCTTCTTTGTAGTCAGCCAACACATTAGGTAATAGTTGGGGGCCTGCCTTGTGTCTAGGACCATACTTGGTAGCTGGGGATGCAAGATGATGGTCTAGTGCCTGCCCTTTAAGAATTTCAGTCCATCTGGGAAGTCAAGATGATGGAATGAAATAATTAATAAGCAATACAGGGTTACATAATAAAGTGCCATAGGATATGGATAAAAATTATACAGTTACTGTGGTCTTAATTGCATATGTAATTTAGATATATAACACTTTAAACATTCTAACTACTAATAAACACCTCTTGGATTGAGAATTGGGGGTAGTAGTTTTAGTTGCCACTTCGTGTGACTGCGAATAATGAGTGAAATGAATGAATGCAAAATGGAATACAATTATAATCACAGTTAATTTGATCATTAGTTGCTAATATTTATTAATAATCCATTTGCTCCAAAATTTCTAACAAATTGCTGTATTCAGCTACAGGATTTTTCAACATACAGTGGTTTAGAAGTGGAAGAAAAAGTTCAGACTATGAATAAAAGATCATTAATGAGCCACTTAACATGTAACAGTCATTTTTTCTGGATAAAATGAGGAAGATAGGAAGGTCTAGATGACCTCCATAGCTCCTTCCTGTTTTGATATTTTATAGCTCATATCTCTGGCTACTGTCAGTGGGATGATTTCAGTTCTTCCATGAGTGCACATTCATGTTTTCTGGCCTTCTCCCTTCTATAGGAGCAAAGGCAGGCCTCTGAATGGGGGTTGTGGCTGAGGGTGTAGTTCATAGCTTGGGTGTGAACTTTTCTCAGGCCTTTCTTCGGGTCTCTTTCTTACACAATCCACTCTCCAAACTACTACTAGCACAGTGATTTTTCTGTAGTATATTGTCTCTGACTCTGACCTTGCCACTTTTCTGCATGAGAACCTTAATAGCTATCTCTGTTAAAACTTAAAATTTTAAGATCTTCTACAATATGGCTTCAATTTAGTTTTTCAGTCATACTGGCCACTTCTATGAAAGCATGCCACATATATTCCGGCCAAATAATGGCCCTTAGTATTTTTCAAACATGTATTGTCTTTTTCCAAGACTGAGCCTTCATTCCTGCCAACCCTCTTTCCTAGAATGCCTTTTTCCTTTCGAGACCTTACCTAGGATTAAATCCAATCTCCGTTTTCTCTTGTAAACCCCTTCAGGAATGCTTCAATCACATTGAGCCTTCCTGTCCCATAAATTTACGCAGCCAATTCTCCCTCCCCCGACTTTGCAATTTATTATTTCTGCCTTCTATTTCTCTGATTCCTACATTTGTCTTTACTTTGGGGTTGTAGTTTCATTTGGGGAAGGATCATGTCTTGAGTACCCCACATAGGACCTGATACATGTGAGTTCTTCTTCTGTGTCTGGTGAAGTCCTCATCTAGGTTGAGGAAGTAGATATTGAGAAAAAGAAAAGATAATCATTTTCTTTTTGGGGGAATTATTCATTTTTGCATAGTTACATTTAACCCCCCTCCCCAACCAAATACAGACTTTCGCCTATAAAACATAAAGCAGTATAGGAAAAAATGAATTTATTTTTTTCACAATCATTAAACATATGCAAGCAAGTGCACGCCTATCTTGAATGATTAATCCTTCAATTGGAAGGATTCGTTTGAACTGCCCAAGCAATTGCGTCAAAACCCACGTGCCTGTTTCAAGCAAATTGTTGGAAAGCAAGAGTTTCAAAAGAAAAAAAATTCACCTTATTCCTTCCTTCTGCTTCCCCTCCTTCTCCAGGGAGTGTGCCTTCATTTTTCTTCCAGCATAAATAAGCTGGCTTTCTTGAAATTAACTTTGTAATCTTTTTTTCATTGCTGATGAGAATTGTTTTGTATATTTTTTTTATTGGAGTTCAATTTGCCAACATATAGTATAACACCCAGTGCTCATCCCATCAAGTGCCCTCCTCAGTGCCCGTCACACAGTCACCCCCACCCACCCACCTCCCCTTCCACTACCCCTTGTTCATTTCCCAGAGTTAGGAGTCTCTCATGGCTTGTCACCCTCTCTGACATTTCCCACTCATTTCTCTCCTTTCCCCTTTAATCCCTTTCACTCTTTTTTATATTCCCCGTATGAGTGCAACCATATAATGTTTGTCCTTCTCTGATTGACTTACTTCACTCAGCATAATACCCTCCAGTTCTATCTTAAAAACTTCTTTCATTCATCTTTGTGGCTCTTCTTCTTGGTTCCCATGTTGTGCTCCCAAGTGCCAGAAGCCCCTTCATGTAGTTGTCTCCCTATGCTTCCTCTTCAGACTTCTTGGGTTCAAATCTCACTTCTGCCAAAGTATCAGCCCTGTGACCCTCCACTACCTTGTCTCTTTCCGCTGCATTTCCTCATCTCTAAAACAGGATTGATGATAATCAGGTTGTGGCTGAAAGAGTACATGAACAGTACCTACTATGTAAAAAATATTAGCTGTATTAACTCTTAGTAAATGTTAAGCTTAGAACTGACCTAGTCCTCTAGAACTGTTTAAATTCTAGTGCACGTGGCTATTCCTTGGTCCAGTTGTGATCCATGCGGTTTTCTAGACTATCTCACCCATCCTACATACAAGAGCCACTTCTTTTCCATCTTGGATCTGTGCAAGTTTCCCCCTCCCCTTCTCCATTCCCAGATGTACCACTATCCCCTTTTCATATGGAGACTTCATTAGGCTCCGACGGGTACCTCCCTTCATCGTCTTAGATTGAGAATAGTAATGGCTAATATCCCATGTTGCACTTTGGGTAGAGGCTGAGAGGAAAATTTCCACTATAAATGGCACTGTGCTATTGGTTAGAGGCATAATGAAACTTTTTACCTTTCCCTATAGCATTCAGGGAGAAGAGGCAGGGCCTTGGTGGAGGAGCATTTTGATTTGAAAGAGCAAATCTAACAACAGCAGAGAGACTGAGGGAAGTGCTGTTAGGCTGCCTTCCAAACACACCATACTGTTGATTCTAACAGTAAAGGGGCTCTCTTTCTAATCACTTGGTTTATATTTCTCAGCCCTCTTGACAAAGGCAGTGGAGATGAATGCCGCTATTACAGATGCAGCTTGTGTGCTGGAGTTAGCCAACTCCTGAGATTAAAAGTAAATTAGAAAAAAAAATGCATGTGATTTGTGCTTCTTGGGAAGCTTTTCACTCCTGTCAAGAGGTAAAAATAGTAAAGTTAATGCATGCTCTTTTTTTTTTTTTTTTTGATTCCAGTCAGGATTGAAACCAAACTGGATTGGACACTTTCTATCTTTTAACCCAAGACAGAGCCAGGCCAACAGTGGGTGCTGAGTGTCAGCTGACTCTGAGTCACCTGTCGACCCATTAACTGTTCTGCTCATCCTATTCAGAGCAATGTTCATCCTCTTATTTATTACTAGTTCCCAAGCTGCTACAAGTACAATGTGCAGCATTCTAGGTACAGTTTAATCAGTTTCTTTTCTTTCTTTTCTTTTTTTTTTTTTTTTTTTTTTTAGTTTAATCAGTTTCTTAAAGATAGATGATCATCTGCTTTTTCTGGGATGCAGTCCCTTTTCTTATGTAATCAAACAAAACAAAAGAACAATGGCTGTTTTTGTTGGAATAGTACATTGAGATTTCATATCTTATTCATATTTATCACCAACATTCATTCTTACCTATCACTCCCTTGTCCCTTCCAGCCTGTTTTTCATTCCCAATGACTTTCTTTGCTTTGGAATAATTCTTCCTAAGATGAGGATATTTTAGTTTATATACAGTTTGCATTTTTTTTTAAAAGTTCAATCTCTTCTTTATATATTTAAATCCTTAGGGCTTTGTTTTCCATTTCTAAGTTTTCATCATGTGCACTGTTCTCCCATCCAATGTTATTAGTATCACTGGGTAATGTCTTTTTGTTCCCAGATCGTGCAGCTAACTGTGAGCATAGTCATAGACTCTGAGAAAATACTTGGAAAATACTTAGTAATTTATTAAGTAATAAGCTAAAGGTGTGATTAGATTGTTACCTCTGGGGAGATGGCAATTTTTCAGATACAAGATGTTAGAAGGTGGCATTCCAAGGTTGGTCACATCTACCTCCATCCATTAACATTTGTAGTGTTAGTCATTCTGCCTCTTTTGCCAAAGCCATGGCACCTACTCCTGATTTCTGGGATTAGGAAAGGTGAAGAATGAGTGGAAGCTATGTGGAAAGAAAGGAGGCTGGGGATAAAGTCAAGAGGTGCTCCGAAAGAGGTTGGAGATGAGTCAAGGGGTGCTCCTAGACAGATGTGGGTCAGCCTTTCCAAACTAAAAAAGATGTCAGATTGATAACATCTGTTCATCCAGACTGGCCTCATCAGCTTGGCAGAGTAGAAAAGGCCCGGGTTTTGGAATGAAACTGCTTGGGTTGGTGTTTCAATCTAGGAACCTGTGAGCTCTGTGATCTGGAAGGTAATTTAGACTTGTCCTTCTCCTCCTTTCCTTATTTTCTTCATCTTTGTTTTCTTATCTTCTCTCCTCTTCATTTCCTTCTTTTTGAGAGGGGCGTGGGGACCTAATTCATTCACAAGCATACTCTTTCTGAGCTGTTGTATGTATGTTTTTTTCTACCCTAACACAATCAAGTTTTATTCCCATTTTGTATATAAGATAGCTGAGATCCAGGAAAGTTAAATATCTCGGCCAGTTGTTGCCAGTCAAAATAAGTGGTGGCAGGTGGATATTTATTTATTTATTTATTTATTTATTTTTTTAATGACATTTACACCCTGACATGAGGCTTGAGCTCATGACTCCAAGACCCAGAGTTGCATGCTCTATACACCGAGGAGCCAGGTGTCCCAGGGTGGTTCCTTAAATCCCATAAAATACATGTATGTACCATATGGCTTGTATTTATCAAAGAATAGGTTGGGTTATATTGCAATAATAAATAGCCCCTAATCTCGATGGCCTACATCAGTGAAAGTTTCCTATTTCTCTCTCATGCTACCTTACCCAGGCAGTGGGCTAAGATTTGTTTTGTGAATCTTTATTTCTTGACCCAGGCTGATTGAGACATGTGTATCTGGATCATTGCAGAAGGAAAAGAAATCATGGAAAGGCACATGTTGTCTTTCAGGTTGCTCCTAGGAAATATCACATATCACTTCTGCACGTTTCATGGCCAAAGCAACATACACGACCAAGCCTGACATCAACAGGATTGGGAAAGTATAATCCTTGTCAGAGATGAGCAACGTACTTTGGGGAATAATATAATCTCCCAACTTTGCTTTTCAAAGTGTGATCTATAAACCAGTTGGTAAATATCACCTGGGAGGTTATGCAAAATGCATGTTCTCAGACTTTGCCCAAAACCTTAAAATGAGAATCTAAGTTTTAACAAAATCTCCAGTGATTTATGTGCCATTAGAGTTTGAGAAACACTAGTCTAACATACTGCTAAAATGTTACTATTTTCTTAAAACTTTTTATTTTTAAAAGTTTCTTAAAAAATAAAAGTTGTGGGGCACTTGGGTGGCTCAATGGTCATAATCCTGGGGTTTGGGATCGAGTCCCACATCAGGCTCCCTACAGGGAGCCTGCTTCTCCCTCTGCTTATGCCTTTGCCGTTCTCTCTGTGTCTCTCACGAATAAATAAATAATATCTTCAAAATAAAGTAAAAAAATAAAAATATAAATTGTATATATTTATGTTATATGTAGCTTTTAAATTTATAAGATATTTAAACCATAGATGAAAGCACAAAGGCTGATGCAGTGAAACCCATGGACACATCACCTACATTATCTAATTTTAACATTTTGTATTTTTGCTATATGTATTTTAAAAAAGGCATAACAAGCTCAGTTTTAGTTAATGTGTATATTTCTCTGATCCTATGTATTCCCTCTTTTCCTGACCTTTCATTATCATTTTTTTGCAAATGTTTATGCTTCATATCTATGAATCTATAAGAACTTATGTTTCACCTTTATAAAATAAAGGAACTTGCCTTTGTTGCTCAACATTGTTTTTGAAATTTATCTTTATGACCATGTTGTAATTCATTCATTCACTCATTCATTCTCTCATTTATTTATTTGTTCATGTTACTGGTTGCATAGCATTCCATTTACCATAATTTGGATTTTAAGATGATGCTTCTGGTGATGTACGTTTATTGCTTGTAGTTTTTTTATCATTGCAAATTTTGGCTATAAGTGTTTCTGAATATTAATTCATATATACGTTTGTAACAGTTTCTCTAGGAGGTTCACCTAGGAGTAGTGTTGTAAGGTTAAAGATAGATGTATTTTAACTATATTGGATTTTGCCAAGTATCTTGCCAAAGTAGTCGTACCAATTTTTATTTCTACCAACTATGTAAATCAGACTTTTTAAGGTGATAGCTTTGAAATGGGAGACTATTATTGTTTTAACTTTCAGTTCCCTAAATACTAGTAAGCTTGGACATTTATTCAGTGTTAGTCTTTTGACTTGGCTTTCTATGAATTATATGTTCATTTAAGCAACACGTTACTGAACATTTTTAATTGTAACTTGTTGATCTTTTAACTAACATAACACATAAATATACATTTATTTTGATTAAAACAATAATTGATGTTATTTCTCTTATTTTGTGCTTTCTCTTGACTCTGCTTGTCCTCTTTTTTCTCCTTTTTTACTGCCTTATATTGATTGTTATTTTTATCCATTTTCCCTCTTCTATTTGAAATTCATGCCTTCTGCTTTCATTTTTTAAAGGTCATGCTTAACATTTTAAATGCATGTTTGGCTTAACAAAGTATTTATTCTTCTCTCAACCAACAAAAAATCTTAGATTATACTTGTCCTCTCTCTTTTTGAGCATTTATTGTTCAGTTTTAAGATTTTCTGATTTTATATTCATTAATTATTATTGATTTTATAATTAATGCTTATTTGGATTAACCACATTAAAACATTTATTTGATCATCATTCCTTCATGTAGTTTAGTCTGCCCTTTGAGCTGAGAGTCCCTTTTAAAGTACATTCTTTACTCATTTCTTTGAGCAAGTATTTGTTAGTGGAAAGCCTTCTGACTTAGTGTGCCTGCAGTGGTCTTTATTTCACTCTGACTCATGAATTGTGGTCTAGATTCATAAAGAATTCAAGGTTGACATTATTTTCTTTGAGTGCTTCAAAGATATTCCTTTGCCTGTTTGTCTCTCTTGCTGCTGTTGAGAAATATATTGTTAGCCTAATTGTTCATTTGTAGATGGCCTGGCTTTTTTTCTCTGGATATCTTTAACATCTCTTCTTTGCTATTATGGAGCTTCACAATGGGTATATAGGTATGAATTTATTTGTACTTATTCTGCTCATAAATAATTGTACATCCTGAAATATGTTGTTCTTCAGTACTTGAAAATCTTCTGCTGTTATCTTTTCAGCTAATATGTTTCCCATTTCTCTCTGTTTTCTCTTTCTGGAACTCCCCTTAGACATATGTTGGGCCTTTTCATTTTGTCATCCATATTCTTCAAAACTAGTTTATGCTTTTTATCTCTTTGGTTCTCTAAACATAATATTCAGTAATTCCCTCACAAATACTTTCATGTTCATTATTCTTTCTTCAGGTGTATCTAATCTTCTTAACTTATTTATCGAGTTTAAATTAGCCATTTAAAATATTTGGCAATTTTCCTGATAGTTCCATTATTTGAAGATCTTAGGCATCTAATCCTGCTGTATGTTTTTTATATGCTGACTCTGGTTTACTGAGGAGTTTTTGTTTTTTACTTGTTTTACTATTTTGTAGTTTGTATTATTACACATTTTGTATTATAAGCTAATCCAGCAGTGCATTTTCTATTTGAATCCTCTATGGCCTGGGTTGAAAGGATGTCTTCCTTGTCCAGGTGCTCCAGGGGACTTAATAGGCTAGAAACCATTTTATGGTTTCCTAGAGCATGAGAGTGGTACATTCATACCCAACACACACACATAACTAGTTGTAAGTTGTTAGGGTAAACTCTCATTTATTTCTACTAGTGCCCAGGCCACAACAGAAAAAGCTTTCCTGTTATTTTTCTGTGCTAGTAGATAGGTTGTTTTAGTTCACCCTTTTACTGAATTTACAGCTCATTGAGGTTTCTATTGAGGTTTTATGTGAAGTGACTTAATTCCAACTCTATACCATACTTTATCTCCTGGCCCTGTCTGGGCATAAAATCCAAGAGAATGGGTTACAAAACCAGGAATCCTCACCACCTTCCAGACTGCTGCAGCTGCAGCTCATATACTTCTGTACATTCAGATTCCTCTTTGTTTTGGTCCTTGGAATTGTCACCTGGCTTGGTACATGCTCAGCCCTTTAATAGATGTTTATATTATTTTAGCCCATATTTCTATGTGATTTTTGGTCAGGAGATTTGTTTGGTTTTCTGGTTCCCCAAACAGAACTCCCACTTAACTTCTTTAAGGTACTCTTGTTTATTTTTTAAAAGTCAATAAAAAAGTCAATAATAATACATACTTTACAGCTTTTTAAAGGGTTGGATATAATATATGCAAAGTATCTCTCTGTGTCTGGCAATGTCTTGCACATAGTAGATATTTGACAAAATGGTTGTTACTATTTTTATTATTCGTTAACACATGAATAAAACATGAAAAAATAAGCCATGAAAAATGTTTTGGATTATTTATTATCATTAAGAAAGCACTTCTGGGAATAACTTGGATTGGTACCCAATTCTTGATTAGAATTTTAAAGAATTTGTTGAAGGCCTACTATGAGGTTGAGACTCTGTTATATTCTATATGTTTCTCAGCTCTTTGTACGAGATACATTGTCACCTTTAAACTATGTGCTTTATGAGAGAATTCATAAAGTTTACACGGAATCAGAAAGCCAGTATTAAGGATACCCCAAGGATTAACTCAATCATCTCTTCATTCTTTCGTCACTTAGCTATCTGGCTATGGTGTCATCTTTTAATTCCTTTGCATTTCCTTTTGCCAGTTAAGTAAAAAAAATTTCCCGTTGATTAATATGTACCATGTACATACTGTTTAGGGCAATGAGAGGGGTACAGATGTAGTCTAAGAATATGCTTTCATCTTGGGATATCTTAGAGCCCATTTGGAAAGATAAGATATCTAAAATTATAAATAAGAACAATAACAAAAAGTCTGTGTAATTAAGTACCAGGATTATCCAGCGGAGTTCCAAGAAGGGAAAATGTGAGCCTAACTTTGTCAATAGGGCATGAATTATTCTGGTAGGAGAGGAAGAGTGAGGCCAAGGAAACATCAGTGGAGGCAAGAGGTAAGGATCATGATGTCAGGAAAAGGAACTTACTACCTGATGATAGAATATTTAGGTTGAAGGTCTGGTGACCTTTTATGTCCTAATCTATCTGGGAAGATTATCCTTTTTGTTTTGAGGTATGTTTTGGGGAGGGACATACTCAAGGCATTGGGTAATATATCCGTTAGAATAAATGAGAGAAAATCAATTCAAACTAGCCTAAGGCGGGGGGGGGGGGGAAGAAACGTTATTTTACTTAACTGAGAAGATGGAAGGTTTCCCTTCATATGTGGTTTGATGTAGAGGCTCTTAAAGTGCTATAGTTGGTTTCAATATCAGGTTCCATATGATAGCTAACAGAGGTACCAGGCCTCCATCTTGTGAGGTTCAAATCTTGTGGAAAATAGACCACCTCTTTCTTTCAGAAGACCAACCAAATATAATTGCACCTCATTAGTCTTGATTGGATTATTATTCTAAAGGCATGTACCTAGAAATAAACCAAGAAGGGGAACAACCTGTACTCCAAAAACTAGAAAATACTGATGAAAGAAATTGAAGATGACACAAATGGGAAGATATTCCATGCTCATGGATTGGAAGAACCAATATTATTAAAATGTCATACTATGGAGGCCTGGGTGGCTCAGCAGTTAAGGATCTGCCTTCAGCTCAGGGCGTGATCCTGGAGTCCCAGGATTGAGTCCCACATCGGGCTCCCTGCATGGAGCCTGTTTCTTCCTCTGCCTATGTCTCTGCCTCTCTTTCTGTGTGTCTCTCATGAATGAATAAATAAAATCTTAAAAAAAAATGTTCGTACTACCCAAAGCAGTCTACAGACTCAGTATAATCCCTGTCAAAATACCAACAACCTTTTTCACAGAACTAAAACAAATAATAGTAAAATTTGTATGGAACTATCAAAGACCCTGAATAGCTAAAGCAATCTTGAGAAAGAAGAATAAGCCTGGAGAGATAACACAATCCCAGATTTCAAGATATATTTCAAAGCTGTAGGAATCAAAATAGTATGATAATGGCACAAAAATCGACCTATAGATGAATGGAACAGAATAGAGATCTCAGAAATAAACCCTTGCATATGTGACTAATAAATCTACAGCAAAGGAGGCAAGAACATGCAATAAGGAAAAGACAATCTCTTCAAATGTTGCTAGGAAAACTGGACAGCTACATGCAAAAGAATGGAACTCGATCACTTTCTCACACTACATACAAACATAAACTCAAAATGGATTGAAGACCTAAATGTGAGACCTGAAACCATTAAGCTCCTGGAGGAACACATAGAGAGTAATTTCTTTAACATTGGTTATAGAAACATTTTTCTGGATATGTCTTCGCAGGCAAGGGAAATAAAAGTAAAATTGAATTATTGGAACTACATCAAGATAATTCCTTTGCACAGCAAAGAAAACAATCAACAAAACCACAAGGTAACCTACTAGATGGGAGAAGATATTTGCAAATGATATATCTGACAAGGGATTAATATTGAAAACATGCGAAGAACTTAACATGACTCAATACCAAAAATCCAAATAATCTGATTAAGAAATGAGCAGAGGACCTCAATAGACATTTTTTCAATGTCAATAGACATTTTTCCAAAGAAGACCTACAAATGGCCACCAGACATATGAAAAGATGCTCAACATCACTAATTATCAAGTAAATGCAAATCAAAACAATGATATATCACCTTACATGTGTCAGAAGGGCTAAAAAAAAAAACAAGAAATAACAAGTGTTGATGAGGATGTGGAGAAAAAGGAACCTTTGTACATCATTGGCGGGACTGAAAATTGGTGTAGCCACTGTGGAAAACACTATGAGGATTCTTCAAAAATTAAAAATAGAAATACTGTATGATCCAGTGACTCTGCTATTGGGTGTTTACCCAAAGAAAATGAAAACACTAATTCAAAAAAATATATGTACCCCTATTTTTATTGCAGCATTAATTACAATAGCCAAGCAATGGAAACAACCCAAGTGTCTACTGTCCATCGATAGATGAATGGGTTAAGAAGATGTGGTGTGTGTGTGTGTGTGTGTGTGTGTGTGTGTGTATTTCCAACAACACGGGTAGACCTAGAGAGTATAATGCTAAGTGACATAAATCAGACGTAGAAAGCCAACTACCATATGATTTCATTCATATGTGGAATTTAAGAAATAAGACAAAAGAACAAATAAATTAAAAAAGGAGGCAAACCAAGGACATGTAATACTCAGTAGGCCAGGTCAGAGTCAGAACACTTGGAATCGAGTCAGCTCTTAGAGAATATGGATTGAGAGAAAATGAGGGACTCTTTGCTCAGATGAAATGTTGTGTGTGATTATTTTTAAAGGGGTAGCCGGATTCTGACAGTCAAAATAGTGCAGAGAAGGGAGGTGGCTAATATCTGGACAAATATTAATAGACATATAGACCCCTATCGTATCTTGGGTAAGAGTCCCAGTGTTTGTGACACTCAGCATTCCTATCTGTAATGGTCCCTACACGTAGGCTTGCTTGAAGAACCAAGAAACCCAATGAATGGGAAAATGTAAATTATAACGTACTATAAAAATATAGGTAGTCTATGTGTTACATGGGTAGTAATAAACAGTAGAAAATGGGAGGTTATGGGTGGACTTTGGACATGCTAAGTAAAAGCTTTCATTTTTATTTTTATTTTTTTTGAAAATACCTCTATCTTGTTTTTTTTAAAATAATAAATTTATTTTTTTATTGGTGTTCAATTTGCCAACATACAGAATAACACCCAGTGCTCATCCAGTCAAGTGCCCCCCTCAGTAAATGCTGTTAGATGTGGCTCCTAGGAGTCACCAGAAACTCGCTTTATAAAGGACAGTGGTGTGTTTGTCACGTGGCTAATCTTCCGGTTCTCGGTTCTCTTCTCTGGAATCTCTATGCATGCTCTGCCCTCTCTTCCCATACTCAGATTTTTTTCCCTCATGAAAGTAGATTAAGTGTACATTAGGGTTCTAGATAATCTTTAGTAATTTCCCAGGTTTCTCACATCAACTTGGAATAAATGAAAGGCAGAAAGGAAATGGAAGGATTTCTAGGCCCTGGATTTCCAAATTCTTTATTCTCTTTTATTTCTTGTTATAGTTGAAAATGCTGACAATATGTCCTGTGTTATTTCACAAAAAAAGAGGTGTTTATCCTTTGTTCTACTCTGCTTTTCCAATCCCATTGCTCTTTTATATTCTCTGGATTATAAAGAATTGCAGTATATCCAGGGACCTGAAACTGCATTATCTGGTTGGCAATCCTTAATAAACAGGAAATCAGGTTATTCCTTTGAAAAGGTTTCACAGGAAACAGGCATGTGAGCCAGCTCCTTCAGACTCTGAATTCAGATAAATTGGATAGATTTTCTTTTCTGTCTCCAAACATAAGGAAAAATTTGGGATGATTCTGTTGAAATAATACCTATTCTCTTTAGGCAGTTTACATTTTGTATGGTTGTCCAGCTCTGCCTATGACTCTTTTGATACTTTTCCCCGATAACCTACAACATGCTTCTTGCATTTTGTATCCTGTGTCCTCTGCTCTTTGCACCCATCTTTCTTCTTTCATGCAGATAGGCCCTTTATGCCAGGGAGAAGAGGAGAATTTATGTGTTTTCTGCTCAAAAGAGTTAAGAGAAGGTAAAATGGATGGTCGTGGGCTGGCTCTTAAGTAGTGGATTGGTTTGAATTGCAGGATGAGTTTACAGGCTGATTCTTGGTCTCTGGCTTGGGAAACAAACATAACAATTGAATTCTTCACATTGAAAACAGTGTACAAATTCATTAAAATTTCAAACTTTATTTTTAATCTTGTTTTTTGTAGGGCTAAATACTTGATCACACTGGAGATATCAAATACTGCTAGTGTCCACACTTATAAACCACCAATACTCACTGGCTCTGTGAAGGCTGAGTATGACTTCTGACTCATGGCTGATGTAGCCTGATGGAATATTAAGAAAGGGAACATTGCTGATCTATGGGGTCTTAACATTAGGGTAAAAAATCAAAATGTAGAGTTGCCTGACTGCTGAGGTGGTGGTTTAAATCACACAGGTTGACAAGTTAAAGCAAGAATTCTTTTTACAAATTTTTAATCTTAAACCCTCCATTTGCCTAGTATCTAGGAAGCTGACCTGTTTGCTGATGCCCATCAGGTTTTCGCTTCAGAATTCTGAAAGCCTCTTTTGGGCTTAAGGTCCACTAAAGAGAAGGAGGAACCTAGGGTCTTCATTGCCTATCTACCACTAGCCCAGAGGCTGAGAAGCTATACTCTGAGTTCAAATCCTGACTCTGCCACTTACATACTGGATAGCATTGAACTAGGTACTTAATGTCTCTCTTAGTTTCTTCACTTACAAAACGGGGATTATGAAGTACCTACGTGACAAAGCTGTTAGGAATAAATGAATATATTCATGTAAAATTCTTGGAAGCTAGCACACAGGAAGACCTCAGATGTTAGTTTAGTATTATTTGGCTTTAGTTCTTGTTCTTGGCTCACAACCAGAAAATACCCTGTGACATCAGATGGGAGAAATATTTTTTCTTCCATGTCCTCAGTTACATTAGATCAAGTCTTTTGTGTTTATTTTCTCAATAGAACCTCTTTTGGGCAGCCCGCGGGGCTCAGCAGTTTAGCGCCGCCTTCGGCCCAGGGCCTGATCCTGGAGACCCGGGATCGAGTCCCACGTCGGGCTCCCTGCATGGAGCCTGCTTCTCCCTCTGCCTGTGTCTCTGCCTCTCTCTCTCTCCCCCCCCCCCCCCGTGTCTCTCATGAATAAATAAATTTTTTAAAAAAAGAACCTCTTTTACCTGAATGCTTTGGTTCAGCATGTGGATATAAACCATGTGTATGCATGTATGCAAACACTTATGCATGTGCATGCTAGTTTTGACAGAGAAATTTTGATTGCAAGAAGGAGAAACTTACTTGAGATAGCCTAAGAAAAGAGAAATTTAGGTTTGAGCACAACAGGCATTCCAGGATAGGAAACAGAGGCCACAAGAACATGAATCTAGAACATCATACCATATTATTGAGGCTACCCCCTTTATTTCTTATCTCACTGGATTCTGTCTCCTGTCTCATGATTTTAAATAGTCCATAGATAGATTAAACATCTCTTGTGCTTGGGTTTAATCTGGGTTGGTTTTGTTGGTTTAGATAATATGGCTAGGGCAAAGGCAAATAGCCTATAAAAATTTAAGTAGGGGACGGTTCCCTCTTAGGTGAGTTTCCAGACGAGTGGGACATTCTTGGCACTATTGGTATAACTGGTAATCAGCCACACTTCACTGTGAGGTACCAACTTTATAGAATTGTTAGGATTAAATGAATACGTAGATATGAAATGCTTAGAACACAGCACATAATAAGAGCTCAGGACCACTTTCTTTGTGTCTTGGCACATTCTTCCTTCCTTCAGTTCTCAGTCCCATTATCTGCAGATGAGAGTCTTAGCTTAGGTCCTAGCTACTGCCATTGAACATGGTTCCACCTAAAGATCAATGGATGGTCTAAGAGACCAGGGATGCCTGTGTTTCTTTCTCATCTTACGCAACTTCTCAGAGTAGGTTCCATTGCTGGGCTCTCATTAAGTTGCTTCCTTTGACTGGTGTGAATAATTAATTGCCACTATCATTTAGACTCCTAGCAACAAAGTTCTGTCCCACATCTCCTGTGGTGCAGCATGTACTTCCTAGGCAGATGAAGAAAAAACAGTGTGTGACAAATCTGTTAGCAATTAGCACGGCCAACTGGACTTGCTCAGGAGGATACACAGCATCCCCCTCCAAGAACAAGGACTCTGCTCCTCCACACCAAAGAGAACCATCTGATGTGCTCAATATTTAATAAATGAACTGAAGCTCTAATGAGTTGGAGACGTTATACATGGACCATTTTCTCCTGAGGGATTAGTGGGGCAAGCCTCCTCCTGAGATCATATCAACTGTGCTGTTATGATTTAACCAGAGGCCTTGCCTCCTCCAGCAGGGGAGAGTTCACAGCTCATTTTTCACCTGTCTGGCATAGCCTGAGATGTGCGCACTCCCCTAGTCTCTGTTCTAGAGTCTGGGCATGAAAGATGCAGTAGGAACCATTTACCCTTCCCTGTGGTTGTTAACCTCTATGCGTGAACTTGGTAATTCTCTCTCAGTGGGGAGTTCTCCCTGCATGGTGGAAAATTCTGTGTGGGTCAGTGAACACAGGAGAGTTAGGTTATTAAGAAAGCTTCAAAGATGTCTAGATGTGGGCTGGGGATGGGAATAATAGAAGACCATGGATACACTGGTGAGGTTTCTGAAACTAGAACTTGAATGGCTGACCATTCAAATGCTATGGGTCGGTCTTGTTGCTCACAGGTCACTTGGTCTCTTTTCTTATTAGGAATGTTGTGAGCTCGAGGAACAGATTATCTGCCACTTTCCATCTGTGTGTAAGGCAGGTAATCATGCTGACTCTGAAACGCTGAGCCTTGGGGGCTGCTGAGGAAGGATCACATGGCTCTTCTGGTTCTTTCTCTTGGTTTTGTCCCATGTTCTTCTTCTATTCTCTTGCCTTGTCCAATTCTTTCTACTTCCTTGGTCTTCTCTTACTTAACCAGTTATCAAAATTTCAGGACATGTTTCACTGTTATGGTGTGGTTGCCAATACAGGAAACCATGGAGTGTTTTATTGAGGTTTATGTTAAAGAGTTGATTCCCTTAATGTCAGGAATGGTGGATACAAAAAAAAAAAAAAAAAAAGGACTATTTTCTAAGCAAGTTTGAGGATCACCTTTCTATGACTGACAGCTTCTGTCCAAGTTTTGATGATTTTATATGAAATACTTTACACCAATAATAGGAGTGGTAATGAGGAATACTTATGTGTGTGCAGTGGTGGGGGAAGGAGGGTAGTTTGTGGAGAATTGGGGGTGGAGGGAATGGTGGGGAGTAAAGGTTGCTTATAAGCCTAGGAATTACTTAAGATAATAAACCCCTGTTATTGAAAGTTTGAGATTGAAAAGGGAATAATAAAATAGTAATCAAAAATGTGCTAAAATGAATTTGATGCAAATGAGATGCAGAGAGTGCCCTGGATGTGTTGGAAGAGGATGTCAGATAATTGGAAAGCATACATTCTGGCCTACGCATGGCCAGTGCCAATCTCTTCAAGAATTCTCTGGAGCCTCTTACTGCAAAACCATTTTAAGCTGAACAGGGACTTTTTTTCTTCCTGTCAGTTAGAGAGTTGTGAAATTTTATCTATTTTAGTGTTTGTTCTATTGGGAAATGGACAAGTTCTGGAGAGGAATCAGGAACAAGTGTTGGCAGGCACTCCATATTCTTCCTGAGTTCAGCCAAGTCACCTTAATCTAGAAACCGCCTGGCATGAGAGAGGATTGGTGGTTTATGTAGCGGGGGAAGGGACACAGGTCTGACAAAGACCAAACTCAGGGCACCCAGTTCACATTGACCCTTGATCTCTGCTGTGTGTGTATGAGAGTCCTTCCTGGGTTTGCTCTGAGGAAGAAGAACAGCTACGTAGATTGATCAGATTTCTAAGCTCTAGTTTAGAAATAGACAGGGTTCAAGACATGTAGCCATGCCCTGTGTTCTCCCTTTTCCCACCTCCTGCTGCAAAGCTGGTTGAAATGGAGTCCGAGCTTTTCTGAGCATCTCTCTCTTCCTGTCCCTGTATACTTGCCACTGAGAGAAGATCATCCTTGTGTCTAGGGCAAAAGTAGTAAACCTATAGCTTTTGGAGATAGGAACAAGGACTTCTGCAGTGGTGCAGTTCTCAGCCTTCGAGGTATGGCCCTATTTTGGCCAGAGGGCCTTGTATTGCAGCACCAGATCCTGGCCACCACCACGCTTCCTATCTGTCTGCTGTTTCTTAGACTCCTTTGAACCTTCCCAAGGGCTGGTGGGTATAGGAGCCTGGCAAAGTAGGATTTAACATAGCCCTCTCATTCTTTCTGATGGCCTGGCAAAATCACAGTCCTACTTTTATCACCAAAGGGCAGAAATGTTGCCAAATTCCCTCTCTACACAAAAGATTAAGTTATTCTAATCTGAAACCAGAGAAATTGGAATGCGATTGGGTTTTAGATATGATAATATGCTGTGCTAATGTTTATCTAGGCAGAGATAATAAGCCAGGATGTGAAGCTGTGGGAACAAATGTATTAAGGGTCAAAAAAAAAAAAAAAAAAAAAAAAAAAAAAAGGATTTGAGACTCAGAGAAAGGCTTTTGGTGCTTACTGGAATGGTTGTAGACCAACAGGAAGGAAAGCCTGGCTTATGGGGATTTGATGGGCAGAGTCCAGAGCAGCTGTCGTGTCATAATTATTTGTAAACCAAACAGTTAAATAGAAAGTGGGTTTTACCTTGGAAGAGAGAATATTCTTTTCTTGTGACTAAAGGCCCTGGGTCCTAAAGCAGAAGCTAGAAGAGAGAAGGAAGAAGAGGGAAAACTGAAAAAGGAGATCTGTTTGGGGTCTGAATCTTTCATAAACTAATATCTCCTCCCACTAAAAGAAAAGTAGTTTGGACGCTTTAATTTGTAGGGTGTGATTTGCTAATATCACAGGCTGGGAGGGGGTATTATCCATCGCAGTGGTGCAGTTCCCCGGAATGAATGATAGTGATCCCAGGAGCATGTTGTTTGGGAAGGAACATCGTATACCCCTGGTGAGACCAGAAAGTAACTTAAAATGCAGCCACCGAGCAGTGGAAAGAATCTTAAATGGTTTGTGGATTCGAATCTTGACTATGCCGATAATTAAAAGAGTCCTTAGAAGAAGTTCATTCCCTCTCTGGGCATCTTGTCTGCAGATGAGTTGATTCTGGGGCTGCTAACCTCTCTTTAGCTCTCACTTTCTGCGCTCATATAATTTGTTTGTGAAGTGTTATCAGCTGTGCCTTGTCATGGGGCTCCCGTGTCTTCACCAAGCATGCCAGAGGCTCACTGTCCCTACTATCAATTAAGCGCAGCCCTGCTCCCTCCTGAACACTCAGCAACAACCCCCACCTCCCAACTATGACCACATGATTCTGCGTCTTTGGAACTATGTTTTCTACATTCCCTTCTCAGGAGGTTCTGTGCTGTATTTGGCTGATGGGAGGTACTTTTATAAGGTTTAGAAGGCAAAGGGAAAGAAAGACCATGAGTTACTGAGGTTGCTGTAAGCAGGATATGGGTCTTTGCAGCTGGCAGAAATAGGTCTATGTCAGTGTTTTCTTGGCATTCTCATGAGAATCACTTACTTGGTATTATAGGCAGCTGAGATCATGAGTAGTGACTTTCCTCTGATTCTTACACTTCTGGATTTTCTGGAAGCCACAGTAGCCTCCTTGACATTTGAACCTCCACCCCTTAACAATGGTTTTGTGAACCTCAATTCTCCATATTAAATCTCTTCCAGTAGCATCTGATCTCCTGACTCTTATAGTTAGGGTTCTCCACAGAAACAGAACCAATAAGATGTGTGTGTGTGTGTGTGTGTGTATATACATATATATATAAATATACATATATATATATATATATATATATATATATATATATATATAGAGAGAGAGAGAGAGAGAGAGAGAGAGAAAGATTTTATTATAAGGAATTGGCTCATGTGATCATGGGGGCTGGTGCATCCAAAAATCTGTATCGTGGGCTGGCAGGCTGGAGAGCCGCAGAGACAATGGTGCGTTCCAGTCTGAAGGCCAGTAGCCTTGAAAACCCAGGGTGAGAGGTGGTGCAGATGAAGTTCAAAGGCAGCCTGTTGGAAAATCGACTTCACTTGGGGAGACGGGTCTCTTAGTTTCATTTTGTCTTTCAACTGATTTGATGAGGCCCACTCACTTTATAGAGAGCAGTCTGCTTACTCAAAGTTTACCAATTAAAATTTTAATCTTATCCTAAAGCACCCTCCAATTTAACACATAAAATTAGTCATCACACTGATCAAATCTTGTTTGGTAAGGCTGTGGGTTCCAAGAAATAGAATCTCAAATAGGACATGTAGTATTACTTATCTGATTCGGTTAGACCTGAAGTGAGAAATGACCAGGGAAAATTGGAAGGCTGGTAACCATGGCGTGTGATGCTAAAAACTTAGTTTCGTTTATACTTTAGTGTTATTAAATGTCTTTTGGATATAATGCTTCAGGTGGCAAAACGTCGGTTGTAATAGAAAGTTATGAAGGAAATGATTGTAGGACTATGGGGGATGGATAGTTTTCAGTGCGTAGGGAAGGTTAATGAGGGTATGGGATCCTTAGAATAATTGGCGCATTTGGATGGATTCTTTTGAATATTTGGACCTTAAAGCCCAAGTCATCCTGAACTCACTTGCCAGAAGAAGCAGTTCCTTCTTTCATCTGTTTGGTGGCTTGTTTCCTCATTCTTAAAGATCCTGGAATAAAATGACCTAAGATAGTTAGGAGAAATTTACTCCCTACTGTCTCATTGCCTATAATACTGGAACTCAGCAGCCTCTGGGTAAGTAAGACACAATATAAACTTGGAAGAAATTGCATATTCACCAAGAGAAGATGTTATCAGTAGCTTCTTTAGAGTTTATACCAAGGAATAAATACTCTAGCCTTGGATGAGGCTGGATTTATCAATATGGATTTGAAATTTTATCTCAAACAATTGAAATTGACTTTAATAATTGTTTACTTGGTGGACATAAATATAGGCTCAATTGTGGCTTGTGGTAAATGAAGTTGAGATGTTAGACTTTCCTGGGTAAAATGTAGAGGAATAAACCTAAAGGCTTAGCCAGACAGAAAATTTGGATTAGCTTTATCAGATATGACACCGTTACTCCTTCATCAGGAGGACCTAGATAACATTTTCTTAAATGAGGCACGGAGAAAGGCTTTAGCGAGGGGAATATCAGTATTTTTGGAAAACTCATTAATGGTTGTCCTCCATAGGCTGAGAATGGTGCTGAGAAATGCCATGATTGGAATGAGCTCCCTTAAATAACTAGGGATTTGGGATCCTAAAATGACAGGGAGCAGATGATAGTGCTTCAACACCAAAAACAAAAAGGTGAGTGGTTATGGTAATGAAGAGCAGGGCTAGAGCAATAATAATCCGAATGATTTCATGCACAGAGATTTGGAGGAATAGGTAGCTGATCTTGGTATCCTTAGGACTGAAACAGAGGACAAGTCTACTAGAGTCTTACTTGATCTGAATAACTGAAAAATTACATTTAGTGAATAGAGAGCCCTGACTACTTCTACAAAAATGGTGATTAGGTTATTTTCACACAATTTCTAGGCTGGAGCTAGTTATAGACCTAATGATGCTTGAATGAAAGGAGGAAGTCTCCCCTTAAGGAAGAACTCCTACAGGACCACCACGAGTATATATACATTGTTAGTCCTCCTGGCTGTCCCCAAAGGCTTGTGCAGCCAATTTCTAAGACTTCTGTGTCCTTGGAAAGTGAAAAAAAAAAAAACATATTTTTTTGTGATTCCTAGACTTTAGTTCTGCACTGATACTATGGGGATCCACTATACCACTGTGAGCCACCAGTTAGAGTAAGGATTTATAAAGTCAGGTGATACACAGATTGTTGGCTTTAGTCACTCTCGCAGTGAGTGCAGTGCATCCACAATGCCACCCTGTGGTTAATTTCTCCAGTTCCCAAATTCATAGTTAGGATATGCTTAGCCAATAGAGAACCCCCACCCCCGCTTTATCTACCTAACTTGTAGAGTTAGGACAATCACTGTAGAAGGGCCAGACAGACGCCCATGGGACTGTATCTCTCATACAAATAGTAAACCAAAAGCTATATTCCCTTGGAAAATTAGAAAGTTAGTGCTGCCACAAAAACGTTGCAAGATGCAAAAGTGTGATTCTTACATCATCACCACTTAACATGTATATTTGTTCTACACAGAACACAACTAGATCTTAAAGAAGAACGATGGATTCTGTTAAACTCAGTCAAGTAGTAACCCCAGTTTCAGCTACTTTTTCAGATATGGTATCTTTCTAAGAGCAGATATCTACCCGTTATACCGTTCTATTTATGGCTTCAGCCCTGTTCTTTTTGATAATCATATCCACCTTGTCTTTCATATCTTACACACAGTCATTGATCCAGCCGTTGTTTTTCTCTAGCAGAAGTCCATCAGAGGCTGTTTCTTTCACCTACCAGGGACAGGAGTATGCATCTTTCATTTACCTCATGTCTTTTTTTTTTTTTAATACATATTTTTTTTTATTGAAGTTCGATTGGCCAACAAATAGTATAACACCCAGAGCTCATCCGGTCAAGTGCCCCCTTCAGTGCCTGTCACCCAGTCACCTGTCCCCCCACCCACATCCCCTTCTACCACCCTTTGTTGTTTCCCAGAGTTAGGAGTCTCTCATGTTTTGTCATCCTCTCTAATTTTTCCCCACTCATTTTCCCTCTTTTCCCCTATAATCACTTTCACTATTTCTTATATTCCCTGCATGAGTGAATCCATATAATTGATGATTGCCCTTCTCCGATTGACTTACTTCACTCAGCATAATACCCTCCAGTTCCATCCACGTCGAAGCAAATGGTGGGTATTCGTCGTTTCTAACGGCTGAGTAATATTCCATTGCATATATAGACCACATCCTCTTTACCATTTATCTTTCGATGGACATCGAGGCTCCTCATATCTACACCAATTCTCAGACTCTGTGTTATTTGGAGTCTGCAGAGACCTTGATCATCTCAGTGACCCTAGTCTTCTACAGTGTTGATACTCTACCAGTTGCCCTGATGAGTAGAAAATATATGAAGTACCCTCACCAGCACATGTATACAAGGGGTAGAAATATCTCCCATGAAAAGTCAGGGTTCATTACTTTAGAGTATTTTATAGGAGTTCAGTGGTCTGGGATGTTGAGCTCTCACCTCTACAGTGTTAGACAAGTGGCTGCATTTCGGATCCCTACTCACTAATAAAGAAATGCAACAAGAGCTGACCTCTCTGAGTACCACGTTTCAGTGTGATGCTTTAACTCATTTGCCAAATGACCCACCCGTGAGACTGCCAGTTTTGTGTGGAGCCGAGCAAGAGAAGGCTGTGCAGCATGCACAGGCAGGCTATAGGGTTAAGGTGCTTTGTGATTTGAGCCTTCTAATATAGATCCTTTGAATGTCTGTGGCATATAGGAATGTTTTATGGAATGTCAGGAAAATTCTGATTAGACAATCACAGTGCAGGCCCCTGGAGTTGTGAAGTAAAGTCATACCCTGTTAAAAATAACTCCATTCTTGCTACTAGTCCTGGTAGAGACGGAGTCTCTGATCATTGGACAGTATGTGACCATGCAACCTGAATTATGCATCATCTACTGAATGTTATCTGATTAACCAAGCCATTAAGTTTGGCATGTGCAGCAGCATTCTGTAATTAAGTGGAAATGGTATATAGAGATTGGATTTGAATAAGTCCCAGAGGTAGGAGTAAGTTGCTAGAGGAAGTGGTTTGAACTCCAATGGGATCTACTTTTTCCATATTGCTGCCTTCCCCTTATCTCACACCTTATGGACTCATGGGAAGCTGCTTATGATCATTTGACTAAAGAAAGAAAAAACTGGGTTCTCTGATTTTTGGTGATTCTTTCTGATGTTCTGGTACCAGACAGGAATGGATTGCTGCTGCATTGCAGGGGTGACCCTAGAGGAGAGTGGGGAAGGGAAACTGACATATGGGAAGAACTTCGATAGGTAGCCGGAGGTATAGGTTTATATTGGGCAGTGGCAGAAATTTTGGCTAGTAAGGTCAAGATTAGAGACTTGGGGATAGGGACCTCTGAAGAAGAGGTGTGTGGATGGGCCTTTTGTAATGGGCATAGGGTTAAGGATAATTGTTACCCATGTCACTGCTCACCAAAGGGTAACTTCTGCAGGGAAGATTCTCAATAATCATAGGGACTAGAGGACCTGTTCTGTGATGGCTGTCAGCTTCTTTCCCCAGCTCCCTCACAACTTGCTCATCAGCAGCATGGCCATGTTAACAGGGATGGATGTTATTAACTCAACAACATGGCTTTTTCCTCCCCAAAGCTGATCTGGCTGCTACTGCTGAGTGCCCAACATGTCAACATGTCAAAGGCAGAGACCAAAGCTGAGCTCCCAGTATGGCAACATTCTCCAGGAGGACCAGCCAGCCACCTGGTGGCAAGTTGATTACATTGGACTCCTTCCATCATTAAGGGGGCAGCAATTTTTTTCTCCCTAGAATAGATGCATAATAAGGACACTGGTCTGCTGTCTGTTGTTGCCAGTACCACCATCTGTAGATGTATTGAATGCATTATTCACTGTCTTGGTATCACACACAATATTTTTATTCTGACCAAGGAATTTTATTTAGTGGCCAAAATAATAAATAAAAAGAAAGTGAGGGAAAATGTCACACTCATGGGATTTACTAGTTCTATCTTGACCCTCATTCACTTAGAAGCAAAGGCAGCAAATACTCAAAACTAGCAACTCACATATTATGCCATTTATCCCACTGCCAGAATATAAGTCTAGAAAACCAAATTTTGCTTCCCAGCTCCAAAACTTTGGACTCTCCTGGTTTTGTAGTCTTAGTTCTCAAGTGAAGAAGCCTCTCACTGGAGGATACAACATTAGTTCTTTCTGAGAGTTGAGATAACACTGACCATTTAGGAACTCCTTGGACCGCTGAACCAAGAAGCAAAAAAGGGAGTTACTGTATCACAGGTGATTGATTATGGTTTTGAAGGAGAAAGGGGTACATAAGGGAGGTAAAGCAGAGTGTGTCTGGAGCCTAGGGGATTTACTCAGGTACATTCCATATTCCCTGGTTAAGTTAAGGGAAGTCTACAACAGCCCAATACTGGCATCTCTAGGAATGAAATTTGGGCCATCCCAGCAGATAAATAAGTATGACATGCTTAGGTGCTGAATGATTATAAAGGGAGTATGGGATGTATGGTAGAAGAAGAAAGTTTAACTATGACCTTGTGACCACTTGTAAAAAATAAGGACTGTGGTCACTATGCATTTTTTGTTTTTAGCTTTGATACTGATTTCGTCTTTGTATCTTCTGTCTTTTCCATACAGTTTTGTGTAAGATGTGTTAGCTGTGGTTAATTTTATGATTTAATCTTTACTGTCTATTAAGGAAGTACTGTGACTAAAGCAGAAGAGGAATTAACATGGCCCAGAGATGGATCTAGTTCCTTTTTCAGCAGAAGGTGAGTGTATCTACATTTATATGAGAGATAGATGCATCACTTTGGGTAGACACATGAAGCTGTTGCTAAAGTTGGTTAGAAAATAAATGTGGGCCAAAAAGGATTTTATGGATTGAGTTGAGAAAAGGGGTAGATTGTCCTGCATCGTTTGCTACCAAGTCAGCATCAACCTTCCCCTTATACAATCACAGGAAAGACTGAGAACTGCATTAACCAGCCCCCCTTACTGGCATAATTCCGGGTTATTTTCTGCAATTGAGGAGCACTCCTACGGAATTGAGAAGACCAAGAGGAGGAGGAGCCAGTATTCTTTGGCAGCAGCTGTAGGCAGGCACAGAATCACAATGGTTACAGACGTAGAGTTCAGCCAACGCTCTGGGCAGCCTCCTGGGAATCATACACATTATGCCGCGGGCGGCTGTGGTCACTGGCAACAGCTTCCTTATGATTCACATGTGCCTGGATTTTACAAAATATGGTGATGGCCCCGGTGACCTGTCTGTACTCTCAGTCCTAACAAAAATTGTGATGTCTGTAATTCACTTATGAAACCCCCTCTTGTTTTTACTATCTTGAGGCAAGGCTATCTCCAAGAGTTATGACTAAATGAAACCATTTGTGACACGTCTAAAGTTAACCTCTTCAAAATGTCTAAAATTAGAGACCATGTTCCTCATTGGAGCAGTTTCTTTCTTGAGGGCAAAGGTCCCTTGGGAAGATCCTGGTTCAATGCTAGGGATTCTGAATCCTTAAATGCACCAACCACTCTATTTAGAATAAATTAAAAATAAGGTGGTCATGCAATTATATTCTTTTTTCCTAACACCTCCCTCCAACAAATATCAACACACAAAATTTCCAATTTTGTGTATTGGGTAATAACAAAAATATTTTAAAGCATTATTGACATTATTCTATTTTTTCTCATTGATTTTTTTTTCTCAGTGAGTATAAAAATTATGTCTATTCTGAAGTGCAGATCTTTAAAATCTTTTGACTTCAAAAATCATTTTGTACTAAAATGATTGAGACCTACTGCCCTCAAGTACAAAATAGCCATGTGGTTCCCCTCCCATCCTTGGGCTTGGTAAAGGAAAAGCAAAGCACTTCTAGACAGAAAGCATGAGGTTGAGTTGTTTCTTGACTTCTTGCTCACTATGAAATCTTGGATAAGTCACTTTTTCTCTTTGAGGCTCAAGTAACCTCTTATACACAGAAGGGATGAAAATAGTTGCTAGAAATAGCAACATGAAATAAAAATATTAAAAAATCATGTAATGCAAGTATGTTTTCCCATGGTCAGCTAGTCCCGGAGTTCTGAGCTATTCAAACACATATGATTAAGCATGTATGAGATTTTTCTCACTAACCCAAGCTTGTTTTTAGCCCAGCATTATAGACCAAAAAAAAAAAAAAATCAATGTAGCATGAGCAAAGATTGTTTATACCTTCTAGTTTGTTTATTTAACATTTTTTAAAAGATTTTATTTATTTATTCATAAGACACACACACACACACACACACAGACAGGCAGGCTCCATGCAGGGGGCCTGATGTGGGACTTGATCCTGGGTCTCCAGGATCACATCCTGGGCTGAAGACGGCGCTAAACCACCGAGCCAGCTGGGCTGCCCTAGTTTTGTTTATTTTGAAGTAAGAATTTTTTTTTTTTTTTGCTTATTGCTTATTCTTTCCTTGTATCAAAGTTATTTGGCTTTATATTCCAAGCTAGCACAAGGGGAAAACTTATCATAAGAGTATAGAGAACATATTATGGATCCCAAGGGCAAAGACTTTAATTAGGGCCTCGAACTAGGAATAGAATATTTGTCTCCTTTCAAAAGTCTCTTTGCCTTTCTCTCTGAGATCTGCTCCTCTGATCAACATGGGGAATATGATTCATTCACAGCTCCCCAGTTTACATGTAACTTCTGTAGCAACTGACCTGGAAAAAAATAGATTTTCTTAGTCCTAATTCCAGATTCTGAGTTGAGAAAATCTGATTGAATCTTGAGTTAAATGCTCATCTCTGCTCCAAAAAATGTGGCCAAAAATGACAGGCTCACGGGTATAAAAAAGACTGCTGGAGACCCACTCCAATGGGTGAACACCAGTATATGGGCCAATGGGAGCCAGAGCAGGATCCCAGAGGTTCTGTATGAATACCTGGAAAATCACCCGCAGCTAGAGACCACAAAATTACCCCTGGAAATGCCAGGTCCTCATAATTGATGTGATGAGCTCTGTATCACGAACTTGCACTTTAGTTTGTTTATTTATTACATGTATTTACAGAGAGCTAGCTAAATGTTGATATTGCGCTAGACACTGGGTGACTGTCCTGGGCTGGGTGTATAGAAACCTGCCTCGCAGGGTTTGTAGTTTCATTCTTGCTCTGAATTCTAAGCCTCTCAGTAATCCCAGGGCTGAGGCATTTTAATTCCCATCTTGTAGATAAAGATGCAGAGATGCCAGCTTTTTGGGCACTAAGCCAGGGCTTTTCTGTTTCACCATAGACGACGGGAATTAACCTGGTATTTTGTGTACCAACTTTTGATATACCCCTTATAAATCATTTTTTTGGGCAGTGCATTGAGTCATAGATTGTCCCAGGCAATTCTTTTCAGAATTATTTTGGTTACTAAATGTTTGAAACTAATTAAAGTATACTTTTAAAAAGTATCCCATAATTGCACTGGGCCTTCTCCCAAGTTATTTTAAGTTAGTGAGGTCACTATTAATTCAACCAACTGTATTAATAAATGCATGAACATTTCTTGTACATCTATCACATCCAACAAGCTCTAAGCTAAAATCAGATTTTAATATTTTATAGATGGGATAGGATTTTAGCTCCTAATTACTCATTTGCCATGTTCTCTTGTACCAGGAGAAAGAGAGTTTATATTCTGTTGTAGTGCTCAGTTGTCAAGAGAGAGGAGGAAAGAAACCATAACGGCAGACTGTGATGCCACACGTAAGTGAAGTCCATATGCATTGTTCCAGACACTATTACTTACTAACTCTTTGTGCGTTATCTCATTTAATCTCCACAAACCCCAACGAGGGACTATCACCTCAATTTAAGGAATGGGGAGATTATGGTTCAGAAAGGTCAAGATCTTGACCTTGATCTGGACCAAGGAGTCACAACTTGTAGCAGATCTTTCCCACTACGAAGCTCCTGTTCTCTCTACCACATAATCCTGATTTTGAGATCTGCTTCAGCATTGCCCATGTGGGAGGTGACATTACAGCAGCCCAGCTAGGAATTTGAGGAAAGTTTCTCTCCAGTCAAGAACTGCCCCAATTCTGTATCAGACTATTTCTATTACATAGATCCCTTTATTTGAGGATTTTCCAAAATTGGTTAAGTAGTAGAGTGTTGGGACTCTCTTGGAACCTGACTGGAATTAGCTAAAGCAAAAGCAGGGTCATTGGGAAGGCAAAGAGAAGGAATGCTCAGGAACCGAGGCAGTGCTGAGTACCTGTCTACTGCTACTTGTGAATCTTTGCTGGCATCAAGGGAAAAAAGTGGTGAGAAGGACAAGGCTTCCGGGATGCCTGGGTGGCTCAGCGGTTGAGCTTCTGCCTTCAGCTCAGAGTGTGATCCTGGAGTCCTGGGATTGAGTCCCACATTGGGCTCCCTGCATGGAGCCTGCTTCTCCCTCTGCCTCTGTCTCTGCCTCTCGCTCTCTGTATCTCTCATGAATAAATAAATAGAATTTTTTTTAAAGGATAAGGCTTCCTCACAAATTTGCTGACTTTGACTCTCCCTATCTCTCCTGTCTGCGTCAATTATGGATTTACTTCTTTGTAACCTCACAACCGAAGAAGAAAGGGGTTGAGTATGGGATGGGGCTTCTGTCTCCAAGCTCTGGCTTTTAAAACATTTTGGAAGATCTTTAGTGGTCCTAGTTTGGGTCTTGAGTCTTCTCCTTGGCTGAAGCACTGTAAGGGGCTGGGCTGGAGAGAGGGGAGATGAGGTGAGGACCACTGTCTCACACCTGCCTGTGTCTAGGGGTGAGAGCTCTCCAATCAGGGAAAATCTCTGCAGTGTGATGCACACATGTCCTGTGTTGAATCCTCACCCTGGTGAGCACCTTACCAGTTTTCTGTAGAGTCAAAGATCAGAACTTCAGTGTTCACTTAGTGCTTCCCCAATTTTGGCTCTATCCTCCCCCCATTCTGTATTCTTTTTCCAAAGGCCTCCAAATGTTCTTAAAATTTTTTTTTTAAATCTACAATTAAAACAAATCTGTTTATCTCCAAAGCTTGTTGGTTCATTGTGGATTCAGAGAATAGTTTTCTGATTTATTTCCTCTGTTTGGGCTTCTTCTGCCCTGCTAGTGGAATTTGAATCTAATCTTTGTGATCAATTATAATTAATTAGGCAGTATTCTCCTTCAGAAATGGTGACTATAGAATGGTTATGGTGATCTGTGTGTTTCTCTCACTCTAAGCTGTAAGTAGAGATCTGTTTGCTAGATTGCTGTTAATTAATCGTTTAGTTTGTCAAAACAACACAATAGGCTTAAAAATACATATTGATAGTACTGCTGCTGACTGCTACTTGTGAATCTCTGCTGGCACCAAGGAAAAAAATTGATGAGAACGATAAAGCTTCCTTACAAAGTTGCTGATGTTGGTGTGTAAATCTGTGTCACTTGCTGGGAATGTGTGCGATTCTCAGACTATATATTTATTTTTAGGACACACATGCACGTGAGTATAACTGATAACTCATGAGGACAAATGCACCATCTGTAATTTATTTCACATGGATGTAAACTGGCAAGTTGCAATATGGCTGTTCTTCAGAGCCCCAGATGATATTCATAGATAATACAAAGACTTCATTTTAATCACCAGTGTCAGTCCTCTCCCCAGTCAGACTTCTAACTACAGAGCTAGATAGAACCCCAGTACAGGACAGCCCCAATGGCCCAGTGGTTTGGTGCTGCCTTCAGCCCAGGGCCTGCCTGATCCTGGAGACCCGGGATCGAGTCCCATGTTGGGCTCCCTCATGGAGCCTGCTTCTCCCTTGGCCTGTGTCTCTGCCTCTCTCTCTCTCTCTCTCTCTGTGTCTCTCATGAATAAATTAATAAAATCTTAAAAAAAAAAGAACCCTAGTACACTGTATTTTATTGTATTTTTTCCAGCTATTGGCAGAAGCCAGGAGAGGTGAGGAAGAAGCTCTGGGTCTGGGCACGTCTTGAGCTGGATATTGGATAACAGAGCGATGGCTTCCAGTGGGTTGTTTCACTCCCTCTGAAAGAGGAACAACAGCTGCTCCTGAGAGTCAAGGCAAGGCAGTGAGCCTAATGCCCTCTGCCTGCTTTGAGCTGGTGTTCTCTGAGGAGCAGAGGCAGAGAGGGACTTTCATAGGCTGTTTTCAAAGCAGTACAAGCCTGGGATGGAGAGAGAAGGGGCGCAGGGCTAAGCAGCTTTGATGCCTGTATCTGGTGATGGATACGACTCACATCGTTTGACTTTGGGGGCACATAAGATGGAAGGCTACTGGGTAGTGGGGGAGAACTGGGCTCACTTGCCTATTTATTGAATGAATCTGTTAATCATTCTACAGTTAAATGTAGAATGAACATGTTTTACAGAGAATCTGAGAGGAAGCCTCAGTATATAATAAAAGCATGATGTTGGGAGAATTGGATATCCTCCCCACCCCATTCCAGGATCTGATATTGTCCAGTGGTCCCATATCCCTGCAGGTTAAAGTCGTTTTATATTTTGCTTATTTGTGTTTTATTTCATTTTTAATTTTGCTGGGTTTTTCAGTCTTAGCTTTATCTCTAATTGCACGTGATAAACAATGTCTCTAGTTCCAGGAATTTCATTCACTACTGGGGGAGTATGGAGTCATGGCTAAGAGCCTGGAGTCTCCAGCCAAATCACCTTGGCATAAATCAAATTGCCTTGGCTTTGAACCTTGTTCATTGAATAAACGTGCACAGAGTAGTTAATACTCTATCCTTATTTTCTTCTACTTAAAATATACTTTTCATAATAATACCTACTTCATAGTGTTGTTCTGAAGATTTGAAACAATTCATGTTGAGGATTCAGACAAGTTTTTGGTGTGAGGCCAGCAGGAGATTCGTCAACTAGAAAGCAATACATTAAGAGGGCGGATTCTAGTAGCTAGGCTCCTTGGAATCATGAAATCACAGCTCTGCTGCCTACCTGCTGTGTGGCCTTGGGTGTCACCTAACTCCTCTGTTCCTCATTTGTGTCATCCAAAAATGGTAGCTGCATCTCGGTGTTGTTGTGAGATGCATGAATATATGTAAAACTCTTAGAATACTGCTTCGATTACAGGAAACTTATATATGTTATCTGTTACGATGGTGGTTAAGTGATTATGGGAAGAATTTCTTGATCCCAGGGCTTGTGTAGGAGGTGGCATGACAGTGATGAAGAACAGTGATTCTGGAGATGACTGTTTTTTACATCAGTTTTGTCATCTGGAAAATGGGACTAAGACTAGAACTAAACTCACAGGACACAACCTGTGGAGTGTGACAAACACATAGTTGGGGAAAGAATGCTAGCTAGGCTAATTCATTGCTCTTTCAATTACTGTGGAGGCTGATACCTGCTGCTCCTACCCACAAGGCAGTCTTTTTTTTCTTTTTTAAAAGATTTTATTTATTTATTCATGAGAGGTACACAGAAAGAGGCAGAGACACAGGCAGAGGGAGAAGCAGGCTCCTCACAGGGAGACTGATGTGGGACTTGATCCCAGGACCAGGATCATGCCCTGAGCCAAAGGCAGATGCTCAACCACTGAGCCACTCAGGTGTCCCAAAAGGCTGTCTTAAGTTCTCAAATAGCTCTGGTATTTTCCATATCCCCGGGGCCTCCTGAAATCCCACATTCCAGAGCACAGCTGTCTCTTCACTTCCCCCAGCAAGGGTCTTCTTGGACCCACCTGAGGAGCCCTTTACACCGTTCCTTGCATATGTATGACTTTTAGAACTAAAATTTGTTTGTTTTTTTTTTTAAATTGGAAAAATATCTCAACTGGTCAGAATCACTTTAGGGATGCTAGAAGCCATACCAATTGCTAAACACTTAGAATCAAAATTATAATAGCCACTGAGCACTTACCATGTATCAAGTGCTGTGAGTATGTCATTTTCAAAACAACCACTTTATTGAGATATAATTTACATACCATAAAAGTTGCACTTTTAAGGTCTGTAATTCAGTGGATTTTAGTATATTCACAGAATTGTGCGGCTCTCTCCATATCTCATTTTAGAACATTTTGTCACCACAAAATAAACCCTGTAGCCTTTCCCTTCCCTCCTCCCCCAAACTCTATTTTCTGTCTCTATGGATTTGTCTACTTTGAACATTTGGTATAAGTGGAATCATATAATATGTGACCTTTTGTAGCTAGCTTTTTTTTTCATTTAGTATAGTGTTCTCAAGATTCATCCATATTATAGCATGAATCATTACTTCATTTACTTTGTTCATATGTTCCATTCTATAGATAAAGCACATTTGGTTTACCCATTCAGTTGGTAGATATTTAGGTTCTTTCCACTTTTTGGCCATTGTGTATAATACTGTCATGAGCATTCATATGCAAGTTTTGTCCAGACATGTTCCCATTTCTCTTGGGTATATGCCTAGGAATGGAATGACCAAGGCATATGGTAACTCCATATATGTGATCTTTAGAGGGACCCCAGGATGTGCTCTTTTACTTTCATCATCTGAGTTGATTCTAACAGTGCTGTTGTGGGTGGTGATTGATGGGTTCAGTTTACACATGAGAAAGCTGAGGCATAGACCATTTAAGTAACTTGCCCACGTTTACAGAGTATGTGAGTGGTGGAGCGGGAGTCCAGGGTTGGAGGCATTGCTATGTGCCACTTGTGTCTCCAGAGAAAGGTTAAGGATTTTGAGAAATGTGGTCTGTTTCAGTTCTAAAGACAATTTGAGGGCAGGCATTTTCAAAGACAGACCAGAACGTATAATAAGTAAACCTATCCCACTAAACTTGGATTGTGGGGGGAGTTAAATGTGAAAGAAGGGGAGTTGTGGAAATTACCCTGTGTTTGTATCCATGGGATTGTGCTATTATTTGGAAAATGACCTGCGAAAGCTAAATGGCTCAGTGCCAGCTTTGGGTTGAGAAACTTAGTATAGACTCTGGATACCCATGTGTTGATAGTTAAAATATGTTGGAAATATCTTCTCCCAGTTTGTGTTCATCTTTTAGTTTTCTTTATGGTGTCTGATGAAAAAGAATGTTACTTTTAAAGCAGTTTTGGGTTCACAGTTAATTTGAGGGGAATGTACAGTGAGTTCCCTTATCCCCTTCTACAGCCTCCTTTCCCCACTTTCTATACCCTGCACCAGATTGGTAAATTTGTTATGACTGATGAACCTGTATTGACACATCATTAGCACCCAAAGCCCTTGCTTTCCTTAGGATTCACTCTTGAGGTACACTCTATGTGCGGGTTTAGACAAATGTATAATGACGTGTATCCACCATTGTATCATACAGAATATTTTCACTGCCCTAAAATCCTTTGTGTTCTGCTTGCTAAAGTTTTAAATTTTGGCATGGTCAAAATTTGTGTTATATTGACTCTAGGGCAGAGACTCTGGAGCCGGATTGCCTGGATTCAAATTGTAACACCTCTACTTGCTAACTATGGGACTTTGGGCAGCTTATTTAATGTCCTAGTGCTTCCGTTTCCTCATCTATGAAATGGTGCTAATGACGTGTCTACCTCAGTGGGGTATTGGGAGGATTAGATAATACAAGTAAAGTGCCTGGCATATAGGAAGTGCTCTACGAGGGCAGGATTTTATTATTTTTTTATTATTATTTTTAATTATTTTTAATATTACATGCTTTGTGGTTTGTACTTCTATGATCTTGTTTAAGAAACCCTTCTTTATCCTGCATCATAAAATTACTCTTTCTTTGGTGGTTCGTTATCTGCTGTTTAGTTTGTCCTTACTGAATTTTTCAAGTCTTATTGGTTGTTTTCTTAAGTTTTTAAACTTTTATTTCTGAGCACGTGATAAATAAAAGTAATTTATGTTCCCCGTCCAAATTGTGTTGAAGTGTTTGTTAGTAGGTTTGTGGGCAGCCTCTTGCTTGTTCTACTGGTCTTCAGTCAAGGAGTCTTTTTATCCTTTTGTGTGTATCTCTCTCTCTCTCTCTCTCTCTCTCTGTGTGTGTGTGTGTGTGTGTGTGTGTTAACTGTGAGCTTTTCATTTGTCTTGGAAACTTTTCTGCAAGAAATCTTTGAGGCCTAGGTTGAAAGTACATTCCTCCAGAGAGGATTGTTAGTTCAGTCACCCAAGGACCTGGGGTGTCTTACCAACCTGGGATCATTTTAAATCAAATTTTCTGAATAAGGTTTTTCAGGTAACATGATTATAGACCAAAACCCCATGAGGGCTAGCTTGTTGTTACAAATTACCAGGTAATGTTAATTCTTCACATTTGTCCAGTGCGCAAATTGAGAGTAGTAGAAAATTCTTTCTGTCCTTTTGTATGAAAGGGTTAGTTTCTCACTTATCATCTTGCTGAAGGGGAGCTTTTGGGGACTTGGGGTTTTATCCCATGTTCTGCACACTCACCACTCATGTAGTTGTTGATGCAGAAGCTTAGAGTCTTTTGGGCCTAAAGGAAGGCTTTAAGGAAAAGTCTAGTTCTGGTGCTTCCTTATTTTCTAAGATTCTTGATTTCACTTCAGTTTTGACCTTTGTGGATTCTTTCAGTGCCACTTCAGCAAAATGTTTAAAAATGCATTTTTCTATATTTCTGTCCAAGGTTTTAGTTGCTTCTATTAAGAATAGATATTCAGAGAATTTTTTTAGGCCATAAATGGGTTTTTCATTCTTTCTCTGCTCCTCTCTCTCTTTCCTTTGCTTCTGTTCCTTTCCCTTCTCTCCTCCGCTCTTTTCTCTCCTCTCTTCCCTGCCTCACCCTTTCTTCTTTAGCTTGCCTATAACAGTTCAGCACAACCAGCCTCATCTTAGAAGAGGTATAAAGAATAAAGGTCTTTTCTATGGGTGATGGGCTTTAATTATCCTAGCACCAATTTTCTTACAGATGTTTTATTTATTGAATTATGTGTAAATAATACTCTAACTCCTCTTAGCAAAATGCAGTGCTTTATTCATTATTATATCTACAGTGAACCAGAGAATTATCATAAGGCAATACACACAAACTTTCCTTCTGGGTGTGTATAAAAATAAATCGCATTTACAGGAATGTAAACTGCCTAAGTTAACCCTGTCTCTATCCTTAAGCCTTTTGACTGTATTTGGTTCTGCTCCTTTTTTTTTTTTTTTTTTTTTTTTAAATCTTTTTTTTAAATTTTTTTATTATTTATTTATGATAGGCACACAGTGAGAGAGAGAGGCAGAGACACAGGCAGAGGGAGAAGCAGGCTCCACGCACCGGGAGCCCGACGTGGGATTCGATCCCGGGTCTCCAGGATCGCGCCCTGGGCCAAAGGCAGGCGCCAAACCGCTGCGCCACCCAGGGATCCCTGGTTCTGCTCCTATGGGCCAGGCTTTCAACTCTCTAATCTTTGGACATTCCAAAGTTTCTTAGGCAATTCTGAAGTCGTCTTCTTAGAATTTATAGTAAACCTGTTCTTTAAAAGTCTTATCCTGTTTTATTCTCAGATCTCTAAGTTGGCTCTGGGAATCCTCTTTCTTCTTCTCCTTCCCCGCCTCCCCTCTGGGAATCAGGAGTGATCATGATGGCTAGTTAAATCTGAACTGCAGTGGTTGAATTGCAGCTCTTGGAGCCCTCATGCTGTAGGTTTCTCCCAGAAAGGCTCTTTGGTAGAGTTGATTTTATCATCCAGAAAGAATGGATTGATCTGACTTTTAGAAACCATTCAGATAAATGTAGCCTGGAGCTAGGATATGATCAAAGGTCACTTGTTTGCCAAACATTTATGAAACACTCACTGTGTTCCAAGGATTATGGCACTATGTATGAAGAAGAATTGGAAGTGTGGTTGTCAATAAGACAATTCTTATATCTGTGTATCAGATCATCACATTGTATACCTTAAACTTGTACAATGTTGAATGTCAGTTATATCTCAGGAAAGTTGGAAAAAAAGACAGGTTCTCTGATCTCAGGGAGTTCTGGTTTAATAGGGATAGCATGTAAAACCTCTTAATACTCTGTATTCTATGAGAAATACCATCTCACCATTTTTTTCCCCAACTCCCCCACCCTCTCCCCAAAAACCTCTGGAGACTTGGTTGGTTTAATGAATATGCAATATTTATAAGGTTGTGATCCCAGTAGTGTAGCTCTCGTCCCAGAGTAGTTTTGCATTTGAAAAATCAAGACCTAGAGCTACATTTTGATATTTATTCAATAACTTTCTTAAGTAGTAAGGATTCTTGGCAATGTTGACTAAAATATTTTGTTTACTCTGTCTTCTAATCCCCCAAACTTGAAGTCTCTTGCTCTTTAATACTCTAGAGCCTCCATTTCCCCTATCCTGATAATGCCACCATGTTTATTCAGTCCCCCTCTTCTCCGTTGTGCACACAACTGTCCTGGTAATTATAATAATTCTCCTGATGGCTTTCCTTGTGATAACCTTCCTAAGAGGCTTTGGCTTTCTATACAGAAAGTGGGGCTGGGAGAAAAATCTGAGTAGGCAAAGGGGGAAATTGTGAATACCAACTTGTTAATTTCCCTATCTTACCACATCTACTTGTATAAAATAAGCCCTCTTATCAAAGTATATGTTTTGAACTGTTCTTTGTTTTCAGGGGTAATAGTGTATTGTAGCCCAAAGAAATGTGGATGCTCAAATATACCCGTTTTCATGGAGCCAGTGACCAAGTTATCACATCTTGAAATTAGAGTCATCTTTTTGGCCAATAATCTAGTAGGGATGGAAGTTTGAACTGTTACTTGGGAGAAGGGATGGCATGCGTGGAAGGATGATCTGGGGAGAATTAAGGAAGACAAGGTCAACAGGGGCATGACTGATAAATTATAAAGTGGGCATGATGAGCCCAGAAAGAGACATGTGACCATGGAATTGTCTGCCTGTGAAAATCACGAGGGTTATGGACTCCAAGTTTCTTTTTATTTCCAGAGCACATTGCTGTTTTCTAAAGCACGGCTTATGTGATCTAAAATGCATCTTGGTTCCTGACCCTAGTGGACTAGCATGAAGCAGATAAATTTCACCATTCTTTTCACATAGTGGAGATCTTATGGGATAGAACATTTTACCCTATTAATGTACTCTGCAGCAAACTGACATAGTATCTTATGTTTTTGGTAGTGCTAGGCTATAAACTTATAACCTTTCTTATGTTTAATCACAAGATTCTATGTTTTCACCTTTTCTTCAGTGTAGACCTCCAATGGATGCCACGAGGTACATGAAATTCCCTGAGAATGTCAGGAATCCTCCCTGGTGAGGTTGTAAGGGTTTCCTCGTAGTCCTCAGGGAAGACTTTCTGCAGGCTGTTGTCCCTGTTGACATTGATTAGAGACTGGAGGATTCACTTCAGCCTTGTCAATACTATTGTTTCAGCCCCTCAAAGTGTACAGAAAACATATAACTTCCATATTTTATGGTTTTCTTCATCTGAGGCTACAGTAAAAATACTAAAGACTGGGTGACTTAGAAACAACAGACATTCTTTCTCACAATCCTGGAGGCTGACAAGTCCAGGACCATGGGACCAGCAGATCTTGTATCTAATGAAAGAACCTACTTCCTCAATGAAGGTCATCTTCTTATTGCAACCTCACATGACAGAAGAACAATCTGGCTCTTTGAGGTCTTCTTTATGAGGGTATTAATCTTAATTGTGAGAGCTCTGCCCTCATAACCTAATCATCTGCTAAAGACCGCACCTTCTTATACCATCTCCTTAGGGGTTAAGATTTCAACGTACTAATTTAGGGGAGACAGACACAAACATTCAGACCATAGCAGTGGTCATTAGCCAAATGATGCTAATCTCTCTCTCTCTCAGCCCCAGAATTTGAGGATATTGCATGTCAGCCCAGAATTCAATGCTTTACAATAGGTACTTAGCTGGGATCATATAAGAGTTTCTAAAAAATGTTTAGAAAACAATAGTATATGGTTTTAGGAAAATTAGCCATATGAAAAAGTATAGGGAACCATCATTTGTACCTGACCCCATGTACCTTGCACTAAAATAAGTGTGAGATAGATTGCTTATTTGTGTATAAATAAACAAAAAAGAAACTTGAAACAAAGAGAGGCAATGTGTATTGAGTTTCTGGGCTGGAAATTCAATTTTTTGAATTCATTTTTTAAAAAACCCTACCTTTGTTGAAAATAATCACAAAGGAAAATATCAATAAACTTAACTAGATAAAAATATTACAATGTGTATACACCAAAAAAATATAGAGAAAGAAAGGCTCACTAAAAACTTCAATAAATGTGATAAAAAAGTTAACATTCAAATGTGTAAAGAACTCAAAAGGATAACAGAAATATTAGAACTCAGAGTGAAAGAATAAAAAGTTTGCAAATAGACAATTCACAAGAGAGGAGCTACAATTGGCTATTAAGAATTTGGGAAAAAATGTTCACCATTATTAATTAATAGAAAACTATAATTTAGAACAACTATTAAGCACTACACTTTGTCCATCAAAATAGAGAAGACTTAAACAGTAATACAGAATACTAAAGGGAACATGGTATAACAGGATGGATTTGATATTACATATGAATTTAATAATTATAAAAGCTTCTGAAAAGTAATTTGGAAATATGTATCGAGAACCTTTTAAATGTTGTTACCTCTTGTTCCAATAATTGTATTTTATGGGTTTTATTCTATAGAAATAGTAAATTTTAAAAGTGAATATTAAACTTCTGGGAAGGCATGATAGAGATCCTTTTTCCAACTCCTCCCACTAAATACAACAGGAAGAGCAGTAACATGGCACTCCTGTCTCCCAGCCAGGGTCACATCAGCAGGGGTCTAGTGGAGAACCAGAACACCCAACCCTGCTCAGATGGAATGATAAGCCCATTTTCTTGAGTGCCAGTAAAGGCCGAATGGGATGCTTGAACTTCTAACCCCACCTTGAAGTAAAAAGGTGTGATATATCCTTTCCCCTGCCAGAGCAGTGCAGGGAAAAACTAACTAAAAGAGGTTTTAAATAAGATCCAGAGTCTTAGAATATTGAAAATGTTTAGGTTTCAATAGAAGAATCACTTATCATACCAAGAACTAGAAAATATCTGAACTGCCAAGATGACAGAGATGTTGAATTATCTGACAAAGATTTTGAAGCAGCGATCATAAAAATACTTCAAGAAGCAATTATAAACCTACTTGAAACAAATGAAAAAATAAAGTGTCAGCAAAGGAGCAGAAGATATTAAGAGGAGCTAAATGGAGAATTAGAACTGAAAAACACAATAACAAATAAAAATCTGATTGGATGGGTTCAATAGAAGAATACAGGGGACACATGAAAGAGTCAGCGAGTTTGATAATAGAACAATAGAAATTAATCTAAATGACAGTGTGAAAACAGCCTAAAAAAATGAACAGAGCCTCAGGGACTTGCAAGCCATACAAAGGTGTAATATTTGCCTCATTGGAGTCCTGGAAAGAAAAGAGAAAGAGGATGGGGCTGAAAAAGCACTTAGAGAATAATGTCTGAAATTCCATGAATTTGGTAAAAGCTATAATTCATAGATTCAAGAAAGTGAGTGAATCCCAAATAGAGTAAATCTAAAGAAATCCACAATAAGACATGTCATAATCAAATTTGTGAAAACCGAAACAAAGGAAAAATCTTGGAAGCAGTAAGACAATAATGACAACTTACCAGTGGGGAAAAACAATTTGAAAGACAGCATATTTCTTATCAGAAAACATGAAGGCTGGAAGGAAGCAGCACAACATTTTTCTAGAGCTGAGAGAAAAGACTTGTCAACTCAGAATTCTATATCCAATGAATATATTCTTCAGGAATGAAGGGAGAAATCAATACATTCTCACATGAAGGAAATCTAATAGAATTCATCACCACCAGAAGACCTACCTTACAAGTATGGCTAAGTTCTGTCTATAAACAGAAAAGAAATACTAAAAGGCATCTTGGAATATCAGAAAAGAAGAAAAAATAATGAAAGAGCAAAAAAAAAGGGTAAATACAGTAGACTTTTTTTCTCTTCTTGAATTTTTAAAGTTATGTTTGACAGTTGAAGCAAAAATTATAACTGATGTGGTTCTAAATGTATATAAGGGGAAACACTTATCAGTTATACATAGGGAAGATAAAAGGATGTAAATGGAGATAAGATTTCTAAACTTCACTTAAGTTGGTAAAAATGTCATCACCAGTTCATTGTGATAATTTATGTATATATAACATAATATCCACAGCAACCAATTACAAAGCTATATTGAAGAGACGTACTCACAAACACTATATATAAACGAAAATAGAATTCTAAAAAAATGTTCAGTTAGCTCACAGGAAAATAGGAAAAAGAGAACAAAGACATGAAAATTAGAAGCAACATAACAATAAGTGGAAAACTTAAGCCCTGACATATCAATAATTTAATAAAATGTAAATGGTCTAAATATACTAATTAAAAGTGATTGGCTAAGTGGATTAAAAACCTGACTCAAGTTTATGCTATGCATAAAAATCTCACTTCAAATATGATACAGGAAAATCAAGAGCGAAATGATGGAAAAACACATATCATATGAACTTTAATCCAAAAAAGCAGCAGTAGCTATACTGATATCAGATAAAGTAGACTATAACACAGAAAGTTACCACACACACACACACACACAAGAAAGTTACTAGTCACAGAAAGTGACCTTATGTAGCATGAAAAGGATCAATTCACCAAGAAGACATAACAATCTTAAATGTATAAGTGCCAAATAACAAGAGCTTTACAATACGTGAAACACAAACAGGTAGAACTGAAAGAAAGTCTAAACTGACAAATCTGCAGTTATAGTTGGAGATTTCCATACCCTTTTATCAAAAATTAATAGAACAGTTAGAAGGTCAGCAAAACTTTGGAGGAACTTAACATTATCATTAACCAAAAGGATCTAATTGACATTTATAAAACACTCTATCCTACAACAGTAGAATTCATGTTCTTTACAAACGTTCATGGAACATATCAAGATAAACTGTATCCTGGGCCATAACATAAAATTCAGTATATTTTAAATAATTGAAATCACATAGACTATGTTCTAGGATCACAGTGGAATCAAAGTAAAAATTAATAGCAGAAAAATAACTGAAAAATATTAAACATTTGGAAGCTCACCACAATAATTCTAAGGCATATGCCAAAGAGCAGGCCTCATTGTCATTGAAAAATACACTGAAGTGCCCCAAAATGAGAATCTACCATATCAGAGTTTATTGGACACAGCTAAAGCAGCAGTGAGAGAATTATATACCACTAAATGCTTAGATTAGAAATGAAGAAAGACCTCTAAAAAAACAGTCAAAAATCCTACCTGAGGAGCCCAGAAAAAGAACAAAGTAAACCCAAAGTAAGTGGAAGGAAGGAAATAAATATAAAATCAGAGAAAATCAATGAAACAAAAATCTCATTTTAAAAAAAGATCAATAATATTCACAAATCTCTAGAAAGTTAAATAAAGAGAAAAGAGACAAATTACCAATATCAGGGATGAAACAGACTATCACCATGGACCCTGCAGATATTGAAAGGAAAAAAAGGGAATAGTGTGATCAACTCTGCACACAAAATTTGACAACTTAGATGAAACGGGCCAATTCCTTGAAGAGCACAAATACCACAGCTCACCCAAAATGAAATACTGTTGACCCTTGAACAACATGGATTTGAACTGCCTGAGTCCTTTTATATGTAGAGTTTTTTCAATAAATATAGTACAGTACTATAAATATTTTCTCTGTCTTATGATTTTTCTTTCTTTAGCTTATTTTATTGTAAGAATACAGTATATAATATATATAATGTATAAAAAGTGTTTATGTTATTTGTAAGGCTCCGCTCAACAGTAGGCTGTAATGGTAAGGGTTCTGATCAACAGTAGGCTATTAGTAAAATTTTCTGGAAGTCAAAAGTTATATGTGTTTTTTTTTTTTAAAAATTTTTTATTATTTATTTATGATAGTGAGAGAGAGACAGAGAGAGAGAGAGAGGCAGAGACACAGGCAGAGGGAGAAGCAGGCTCCATGCACCGGGAGCGCGATGTGGGATTCGATCCCGGGTCTCCAGGATCGCGCCCTGGGCCAAAGGCAGGCGCCAAACCACTGCGCCACCCAGGGATCCCTATATGTGGTTTTTTGACTGGGCCAGGGGGTCAGCACCCCTAACTTCTGTATTGTTCAAGAGTCAACTATAGATAATTTGAATAACCTATGAGGGAAGTTGAATTTGTAGTTTAAAAACTTTCAAAAAAGAAATCCCCAGGCCTAGATGCTTTCATTGGAGAAATCTACACCAGTTTTGGAATAACAACAGTTTTCTATCATCTGTACCTTCTCTTCCAAAAAATAGAATAGAAGGTAAAACTTCTCAGTTTACTTTCTGAAGCTAGTATTACCCTGACATCAAAACCAAAACAAAAAACAAACCAACAACTATAGACCAATGCCTCTTATGAATGTAGATGTAAAAATCTTTAATAAAACATTAGCAAAATGATTCAGCAATATATAAAAATAATTATTTGTCACAATGGTTTATTCCTGGAATGAAGCCTGATATAATATTCAGCAATAGTGTAATTCAGCATATCAAAACTGAGGAAGAAAATCATATGATCATATCAGTTGTTACAGAAAAGATATTTCACAAAATCTCTGAGAAAATATGGAAATAGTGGAACAACTATTGGGAGGAAAAGATACAAGGCAGAGACTTGGAGAAAATATTCTCAAGTCACATACTCAACAAAGAACTATTATCTAGAATATATGAAGAACTCTTAAATCTCAATATTAAAAAACTCAATCCAAATAGGAAATAGTTAAAAAAAAAAGAACAGATATTCCCCTGATGAGCATATACATCTGACAAACCTATGAAAAGATGTTTGGCATCATTAGTTATTAAATTAATAGCACAATTAGAACCACTACATATGCATTGAAATGGCTAAAAACAATAACAACACCACCACCACCAAAAGCTGGAGAGGATGTGAAGAAACTAAAGGACTCTTAAATTGTTACTGGGAATGTAAAAAGGCACAGCCACTCTAGAAAAAACAGTTTGACAGTTTCTTAAAAGGCATGAAGCCACCATACAACCTGGTACTTGAACTCCAGGCATTTGTCTAAGACAAATGAAAACTTACTTTCACAAAAAAATCTCTCTGTGAATGTTCATAGCAGTTTTATTTGTTCCCAATTTGGAGCTTTTACAATCTGGATGTACTTCAATGATGAATGGTTAAATATACTGTGGTATATCCATAAACTATGGGATACTACTTAGCAATAAAAAGAATTGTTGGTGGCAGCCCGGGTGGCTCAGAGGTTTAGCGCCTCCTTCAGCCCAGGGCCTGATCCTGGAGACCCGGGATTGAGTCCCACATCGGGCTCCCTGCATGGAGCCTGCTTCTCCCTCTGCCTGTGTCTCTGCGCCCCCCCCCATGAATAAATAAATAAAATCTTAAAAAAAAAAAGAATTGTCGGTATGTGGACACTTGGATGAATCTCCAGGAAATTATACTGTGTACAAAAAACCCCCACCTCCGAATGTTACATATATGTGATTCATTTATTCCTCAAGTGACATAATTACATAAATGGAGAATACAATAGTGTTTGCCACGGGGTTAATTAAGGGTGTGTGTATGAGGAAATTGGAAGTGGAGTGAGTATAGCTATAAAAGGACAACGTGAAGGATCCTTGTGGGGATGGACGAGTTCAGCATATTGACTGTATCAGTGACAATGTTCTGATTATCATATTTTACTACAGTTCTGCAAGATATTACAAATGGGAAAACTGTGTAAAAGACACATGGAATCTCTCTATTATTTCTTACAACTGCATGTTAATCTATAATTATCACAAAATAAAAAGTTTAATAAAGGAAGCAAACGTTATCTTTTCATTATAGTACTATTTATAATGGCAAAAAATTGAAGCAATCTAAGTGTCCAAAAATGAGGGATGTTAAAGTATATTAGGTTCATATCATAGAACATTATGAAACCCTTTAAAATAATTTTAAGCATTTTAAATGATGTTATAGAATATTTCTTCTATAATGTGGAGTGAAAGAGCAGTATACAAAATTGTTTATACCTTATGATCTCAACCATGTTTAAAAATTGCATTAACAAAGCTGGAAGATATAGTACTAGTGTATGAGTCGAAAGTATAGGAATAGACCCACATACATATGGAAATTTAGAATATTATGATAAAGATGTCATCTCAAATCACTGGGGCAAGATGGACTTTTCAATAAATGATGCTGGAACTATTTGTAGCCATTTTGAAAAAGATAAAATTAGGTTTGTACCTCACACTGCACCTAAGAATAAACTCCAAATGGTTTAGAGATCTAAATGCAAACACTGAAATCAGACAAGTACTAGAAGAAAATGTGGGCATATTCCTTTTTAATCTTAGTGTGTAGCAAAAGATTTTCTAACTATCCCTTAAAATCTAGAGGCAGGGAAGTAGAAGATTGATAAATTTGACCGCATATATTAAAAAAAACTGGAAAAAAACATAAAATGAAAAGACAATTGACAAACTAGGAGGAAATATTCCCGCTATTTATGACAGGCAAAAGCTAATATTCCTAGTATATAAAGATCTTTTAAAATATAAGGGACAAAGGAACAAGAACCCAATAGAATAATTGGAAAATGACAGGAACAGACAATTTACATACACAAAACTGTGTATATGTCTCAATCATATGACAATATTCAAACTCACTGATATGATAAATGTAAATTAACCCTAAATGGAGTTCTCTTTTCTCACATATCAGATTAGAAAAAATTAAAAGGTATAGCAACACATTCTTTTAATGAGACTGTGGAGGAGCAAGCACTTTCAGACACTGCTGGGAATGCTTGCAGTCCAACATAAAAAAATTGTGTTCCCTAAACTCCTGGTTCCTCAGATCGGACACATAGTGGTATGTGTGCAGCATCTCCCTAGACCACTATACATCACTCTTTGGGCCTTTGGGGGGCAAATGGAACCAATGCAAACATGAAGCTCAAACTGCTTGCTGTGCCTTGAGTAATAAAATCCCTTGTCCTTGGTCTAGGGGTCTTTTATCTTCTTTCAGTATCAGTGAAACTGAGGCACCTAAATGCTCAAATATAGGAGTGTGAATAAATAAGTCATGCCCATCTTTCAGGAACTGTGAAGGATGTGAGATTTATCCTACCTGCAAGTTAACAAATTAGCCTGCCATGCCGTATTTGCATGGATCTGGGAGACCTACAGAGTCAGAGAAGGACAGACAGGTCATTACTTAGAGCAAACATAGTAGCCAAGGGAATACCTTTTTTTTTTTTTTTTTTTTTTTTGCATTGTTTTCCTGAGTCCTAATTCCCACAGAACTTGTAATTTCCTCTTGCAAAGCAAAGAATGCAAGATAACGCCTGCACATGCAATGAATGAGTACACAGTCTGAATATAGTCCATTTTGGCTGCTGCCAAGATCCCTTTGTCCCATTATGGAATCTCCTATTCTTTCCACAGGCTTCACTACTGATTCCTTTGGTTCTTTATCTCCACAAAGAAACTAATGAAAAAGTCATATACTGTAATGATTTGCAATAATTCCCATACAAGAGACAAATACAAGGTCTAGAGCATGGATGCATTTCAAAAACATGCTCCGTGAAAGAAACAACACAAAAGTGCCCATGTGATGGAATTGAGTGAAAGAGGTGCTAAACAAATTTGTTGAGATGGGGATGTTTTGTTGTAATTACGATGGAAGTCACCTGGATGTGTACATTTATCCAAAGACATGGAACCATGATGCACCACAAAAAACCAATCATGTGACAGGATGGAGGCGTCAGCCAATGCCATGACGGTAATTCTGCAATATGTAATACATCAAAACAACACACTGTATACCTCACACTTGCACAATGTTGTGTGACAAATGTATCTCAGAAAAGCCAGAGAAAAATTTTAATTTTATATTTTTAAATTCAGTTATATCTATAAAATGGGACTACTAAGGATATTTTTTCCCCTGCTTCTTTGTCTTAATGTTTTCTCTTCATTGTTCAGCTAAAAAGACATAGTCAATGTCAGTAAGTGGCAGTTGGCTTATTTTTCAACTTTTTTTTTTGTCACCTCCAACCATCATTTTATGTCTTGATCACTCAAATATCTCCATTCCCCCCCCCCCTAAAAAAAAGATGGTGAACCTTGAGACTGGGGAACATGGGTCTTTAAGATGGACAGCAAGCATGGCTGCCCTTTGTTCAGAGGGAGATGCTATCTCTACTTTCCACGCTGGTTGGCCATACAGACATACCTGTAGAAAGTCTGGAACAAAAGGCAGTCCATGCCTTGCTCAAAGGACGTGAAGAAATGCAAAGAATCCCAACAACATCTGCACAATGGAGTACCATGTGGCTGTGCAAAAAAAAAAAAAAAAAAAAGGCAAGGAGAGGAAGTTCTCTATGAACTGATTTAGGGTGGTTCTCAGAATACACGGTGAAGTGCACATACCAAAGTGTAAACACAAACAAAAACCAAGACACAATGGCATGCCTGGGTGGCTCAGGGGTTGAGCATCTACCTTCCACTCATGGTCTGCTCATGGCCTGCTTCTGGGATTTGGGATCGAGTCCACATGGGACTCCCTGTGGGGAGCCTGCTTCTCCCTCTGCCTGTGTCTCTGCCCGCCCCCCCCCACCGTGTGTGTCTCATGAATAAATAAATAAATCTTAAAAAAACCAACAAAAAATCCATTTGCTAGCTTTTGCATAAGAAAACAAGGATATAAGAAAATACGCAGATATCCGCACATTTGTGCAGAAAAACCATATAGATGGGGACGAGTAGGAATCAACCCTTTCCTGAGTTTATATTTTTATATAGCTTTGACATACGTAATCATGTTTCACATTTTCACTTTCCATGCCCCATAACTAAATGCAACCAGGGTGTGGGGGAAATCCAAAATGAGTACAGTGTCTAATGAACCTCCTGTTTTCCAAATAACAACCACAGTGCATAGGATGGGGAAGAAAACAACCCAAGTAACTTTGGAAAATAGTATTTTTATTTTGACTGGATATTATAAGACTAAAGACAAAAAGAATCGTACTAGATACTGTTTTCTAGGTAATAAATCTGTTTCTCCCAGCCGTATGTATCAGCAATTCTGTAACTACTTTATGTGTGTCCTAGGACTAGATGCGTACATGACTATATTGTAGATAATGAAAGCCAGGTATCTTACTGTCCCAGAAAGAAGTTACAAATAAGGAAAGGGGGAAGGCTAGAATTAACATGTGGTATTGCATTAGAATTGGAAATCTCAAGTATGAATTCATACACACTCATAAACATGACTGCACATATCACATATATGTGTAGATATATATAAAAACAGATATAAAAATAAATATACACTTATATGTATGCGTGGGTTATTTTATACATGCATGTTTTCCAAGCTCTGTCCACGGAGAGAATCTAAAAGTGCAGCCATACCTCATTTTATTGTGCTTCGCAGATACAGGCATACCTTATTTTATGGGGTTTTGCAAATACTGCGGGGTTGTTTGTTTTTTAAGAAATGGAAGGTTTGCGGCAACCCTCTATGGAGCAAGTCTGTTGGTGCCATTTTTTGCAGTAGCATTTGCTTACTTTTTGTCTGTCACGTTTTGGTAATTCTCTCAATAATTTCAAACTTCTTCATTATTATTATATTTGTTAATGGTGATCTGCGATCAGTGATTATGACTCACTGAAAACTCAGATGATGGTTAGCATTTTTTAGCAATAAAGTATTTTATTATTATTTTTTAGTAAGCTCCACATTCAGCATGGAGCCCAACACAGAGCTTGAACTCATGACCCTGAGATCAAGACTGGAGGTGAGGTCAAGACATAGATGCTTATCTGACTGAGCCACCCAGGTGCCCCACAGTAAAGTATTTTTTAACTAAGAAAAGTATGCTGTGTTTTTTTTTTAAAGCATAATATTATTGCACACCTGGTAGACTATGATATAGTGTAAACTTCACTTTTGTGTGCACTGGGAAACCAAAATATTTAGTTGATTTACTTTGTGATATTTACTTTAGAACCAAACCCCTAATCTCTCTGAGATATGCCCGTAATCTGCTCCACTTCCTCATTGTCATAGGCATGAACAGTTGATCCACAACTGTGATCTTGGTTTCCTAAATGGTATTTTTCAATAAAAGGAACCAGGTTCAGTAAATGAATGCTTGATCCAGGGCAGGGTCAGGGAAAATATAAAATTAGCATTATGGTATACAAGGAGTATTTGAAAAATGATGGGAGGGGGCATGTCAAGGGGCATAGGAACCAAGCTGAGGGAGCTCCTAATGGTCAGTGCTGGAATAATTAGATTAACAGAATAAATAATAGTGTACTGGACAGCCCCTATACACCATAGAATAACTAAGTGCCATTGAGTCATACTCATTCAAATCTATAATTGAATATGTAAATAAATGTGGGAGAAGTGATAGCTCATTTTTGCAGAGAAATTCCAGTTAATAAATATAAAAGGAATGAGAGGAAAAAATGACCGTTAGGCAAATACCATAGTAATAATTATTGAAAGCAAAATCTAATGTATACCACTAGCAGTGGGTGAAACTTTGAGAGAGGAAACTGAATATTGGCAGAGTTTCAAAGTATCTCACCCAGTATATCACTTAAAAAGAGGAAAATGGTAATTTTACAGTGAAGAGATGTAAAAGACACCACCTTAACTATTTAAGATTAATATCACCTACTGTAATAAGATCCATTATGTGCCCCTGAAATGATGTACTAAGGTCACAGCACCCTGTCTGATATTACGATACAAAAATGCATAACTTCAGTCTAATCTTTAGAAAACACTAAATAAACCCAAATTGAGAGAGACTGAGCAAAAGTGCAATGGGCTTCAGAGATAGGTTAAAGAACGAGGGACTGTCATAGTTTGGAGAGGAGTAAGTACAATGCAGTGTGGGATTCTGGATTGGCTCTGGGCAAAAGAGAAAAAAAACTGGTAAAATGTAAATGAGGTCTGCAGTTTCACTGATAGCATTGTGCCAATGTTAATTCCCTGATTTGATAATTAAGATTATGTTAATTGTTAACATTAGGGGAAGCTGAGTGTAGGGTACCCGTGAATCCTCTCTGCTCTTTTTGCAGCTCTTCTGAAAGCCTAAAATTATTTCAAAATAGAATTAAAATTCAGTTGAACATAAAACACAGTATCAACAGTGTTATCCTCTGGGTAATGATATAGGTTTATTTATTGACTATATATTTTTGAATTTCTCAAAATATGCATTATTTGAAACTATTAAATAATTCAAATGTATTGAAAAATAGAAAGAATACATTAGGCAACCACATACCATCCAAATGTAATGATGTTAATATTTTGCCATATTTACTTTAGTATTTTTTTAAGGATCTAAAATGTTACAGAGACGTTCGAAGACCTTTCTCATTCTGGTCTTGTTCAGCTTCCTTCTTCTTGCCAGAGGTAAACATTACTCTGAAGTCAGATGTATTTTTACACCCACGTTTTTATGCTCTGATTTTATACAGATAGACATAATTATATATAATCTGTGTCGATATTATCTGTCTACAAGCAGTGCTTAACATTGCTTGCTGTATTTAAAAAATATATATAAATAATATTATATAACCTGCAAATCTTTCTACAGCCTTTTAAATTATATTTTCAAGATTTCTCCATGTTCTTTTCATTTTAAATGTTAATAGTATTTCCTTGCATAGCTATTTGCATTTAACCATTCTTCTGTTGAAAGGACTTGTCCCTTTCCCTACCTATTTTCACTATTACAAATAATATTCCAATTACATTATAGGCAAAACTTGTGAGCCTGCGTGCATGTGTTCAAGTTTTCATAATGAACTTTGTAAAGGCGGAAGCTCTAGGTGATAGGGTATGTGCATCTTGAACATTGCCAGACTTCTCTTATAAGTGGTTAAAGTCACTTGTACTTCCACTGGCAGGGTACAAGTGCCCATTCCTCCACATGCTCGCTGATACTTCTATCATCAGACTTTTATTTATCTATTTATTATTAAAATATTTTATTTATTTTATTAGAGAGAGACAGAAATAGAGCACAGCAGGGAGGAGAGGGAGAAGCAGGGAGCCTGATGTGGGGCTTGATCCCAGGACCCTGAGATCATGACCTGAGTCAAAGGCAGACACTGAACAGTCACTCAGGCACCCCTATCATCAGGCTTTTAAAATTTGCCAATCCAATCAGTGCGAAATGGTATTTTTATTTTAATTTGCATTTTCCTGCTAAGATTGAACATCTTTTTGTATGATTCTTGGTCACTTGTGTTTCCTATTCTTGGAAATTACTTTTTCATATCTAACTTTTTATGATAACTTTATGTGTGTTGCTAGCAAAGAATGGGGACTAAGCATAGAAAATTGATGGCATCACAAGTGGTGCAGTGTTCGACTGCATTGGCCGAGATCTAGTATCGATAGTCTTGGAGTATTGTGTTTTGTTCCAGATATTCATACAAAGAATAGTTTGGGGGATGGTTAAGGACCTAGAAATCATGAGATATGAGAAATTATTGCAGCAGTACGGAATTTTTCACCTGAAGCTGTATCTTGAGAGGAATGTGACAGGGTTTTTTTTTTTTTTTTTTTTTTAAATCAACAAGCCCTTGGGAGGCAGAGGGTACGCATATATTAATATTGTTTGGGGGGAGCTAAAGCCAGTAGTAGAAATTTTGAGAAAGCATATTTGAACTCAGGTTCAAGGAGACTTTCTGTTTTAACAACGAGATTTAGTTTGCGATGGAATTGGTCACCTGGTCCCTGAGCATGTTCAAGCTGTTTGTGGGCCCCTGTGAATGTCGATTCTTCTGTAGGGAAGGACCCCAAATGAATAATCTCTAGCTCAACTGAAAAGTCTGTGCTTCCATGTAGTAAACAATTCATAGAAGGAAGTTCCAGGAAATCCACAAATGAGTCATTTTTAGAGCTCATAATTATGGTTGCTCATTTACAACATTGCTTGAGGTAATGGTGAGTCAGTCTTTAATTTCTCTAAAATTCCTCAGCTCAACAAAGAAGCCCAAATTGACTAACCCGAAGTGGGGCGTGAACTCCAAATTCAAACGTGACTTCCATCAGGACGCTTGAGCCTCACCCCATCCGCACCCCTGCTCCAGGTGGCCTTCTGCTTCTGGGTCCTGTGATTCCAGCAGCTGGATGATGTATATCCCCAGGGGGGTCGTTCTGTCCTTGGTACTGAAGGATGGGGAAGCTTAAGAGATAAATGGTAAATGCAAGACCCTTTAGGGAAAGGAGAAAGTTGCAGCATTAGGCGGAGCTTAACGAATTGTCTTTGAGCAACTAATGGGCCCTTTATAAACAGACTTGGAGTGTAGTGTGAGGGAGGATTCTCAAGATTTTCTGGACACTTTAATGAGTGTTTAATAGAAGTTGAGGAATCCTTTCTGAAGCCATTGAGAGAGAGAGAGAGAGAGAGACACTGTGGGTTAGGGTTTTGGTATCTTGCTGGAAATCCACTTTTTGCCAAGATGACCCCTGACAGGCCCTATGTGGCCTCTAACACTTGAAAGTCTTGTATGTGCTGAGGGTCACAAGTGCTTCCCCTCTAGGCCAGCCGTTTGGAATTGGAACTAAGGGCCCCAGCCCAGTCACCCTGCACTGGCTCTGTTGCTCCAGTATTTTTGGTGAAGTTGCCCACGGAATCCCATATGCTCCTAAACAGCCTGCTGCAGTGTAGGATCATGTTTTCTATTTTCTCCTCTGGGCCAGATGGAGGCTGGTCCAGGTTGTAGTTTAGTCTGCTGGGTTTCTCTTGTGTACTGGGAATGGGCAGAGATGCCTGGTATACTTGTTTCAAACAGATTTACTGCCACTGCTGCTTTATTTTTGCCCTCTGGCAGGAAGCCTTTGGAAGAAAAGCAGGGCCAGAAGATAATGTGGGCAGATTGCTACCCCCTCCGCAACTGTAACGTTCGTTCTCTCTTCCATTAGAAAAATCTTTCCCATATACTCCTGCCAGGAAGGTTTACCTCCCCAGCCTTCCAGATAGACCCAGATCAATCAAGATGCTGGTATAGGCACAGTTTAAGCTCCTTAGGTGAGCCCTACTCCCTAGGGGATCTTGAAAATGGGTAGATATTAAGAGTTTTGCAGAAATATTCTGGGTTTAGGACACATAATAGTTGAAGGGAGAATCCCAGAGAGGAAAACAGAAGTAGGAACCAGACCCCGGGAAGAAATGTACAGGAGTAGGAATGGCTGCCCCAAGAGGATTGGGAAATTAAAGGGATTGAATGAAGGGAAAAAAATTGAAAATGTATGTAAATACAGAGAATCAAAAGAAGGCTTTGAGAAAGAGATTAACATAATTATGATTCCAAGAGTGAGATTTTGGCTAGATCATTAATTTGGATTCACTGGCAGCAGTTAAGTGAAGAAGCTAGGAGGGAGTTTGCTGAATAAATGTGCCTGGAGTTGACTGAAATGTATGTATCTGCTCAGCCTTCTGCAGCACACGCTTGCTTACTCCCTTCCCTTCCTGTAGGGTGCTCTTGAGATGCTGGGAACTCTGAGCTCAGAAAGACCTGAAATGTATAGGGCACGAACGCTTAAGCATCTGTCTTATTTTCTCCTGAAAAACCTAAAAGATCTTTTTTGCCATGTATAATGAGTGTTTAATAGAAGTTGAGGAATCCTTCAAACGTTATATGTATATGTATAATGATTCCAAACGTTTGAAGAAAGCATCTCCTAAACATGAAAGCGTGCATAGAAGAGACCAGGAAACTGGGGGGCCGGGGAGGGGTAGGGAGTCACAGAGGTGATTGTAGGGAACAAGGCTGCTCCTCTGTAAGCAGCAGAAAAGGACTGATTGCCTTCTGTGTTTCTAGGCTGACTGTATCCTTGGTATACATTGGATCAGTGTCTGATCCAAAGCATTCAGTCCTGATTTTTAGGCCATGACAGACCATAAAAAGCCTTACCCTTTGGATACCACGTGACAAGATCTGAGAGGAGTCTGAGAAAGGCATTGTTATCCAACAATACTTTCCCCACAGCCCTACTGGTGGAATGTCAGAATAGAGAAGGGCCTCACGGAGAGTCCAGACCCGTGTTCCTCAACCAGGGGCTTGGGCATCTGAGTCAGAAGAGGAGGCACCCTGTAGTATTGTGACAACCAAAAATGCCTATGGTCCACGTTTCTATGTGCTCCCTGGGAGAGCAGCGCATGGAGTTAAAAGCCACACAGGTCTAGTTCAACCTCTTCATGGGTGAGGGAACGGAAGCCCAAAGAGACTAAGTGACTTGCCCAAGGCCATACAGTGACACCAGAGCCCAAACTAGGACTTATGTCCTCGGTTCTGTCCACAGTGCGGAGTGGCACCCCCACCATGCTCATCATTTCACTAACTAAGATTCATTCCTTTGGGAGCAGATCTTGTGTTTTCAGCAGTCCCCACAGTGTCCCATGGTAAGGGAGTATGACGTATTGAGTAAACCTTGAGTGACTTTGGAGATTGAAAAACACCAGGACAGAAAATGTGGAAAGAGAAGGATGGGATGGAAAGAACAAGAAAGGTTGGATGCCAAGGGGCTTCCAGAGCATGGGTGGCCCATGGTCATGTACAGGTGCAGCCTGGGGGCCATGTGGCCCTAAAGCACTGGGACTAGCTCTCAGGTGGGGCTCGTGGAGTCCGTTAGTCTTCTAACTTCAGTTTATAGTCACCCCTTGTAGAATTTACCATGACTTTATCTTCAGAGCAGCTCTTTCTAGGACTTTGTTCAGCCTGAATTTATCTCTAGCTCCTCAAACTCAGCCCATTTTACATCCAGGATTCTAGTGTGAGTCTTCAGTAAGTCCCTTCTTGGCCTGAGGCAGCACAGAGTAGGTCCTCGGAGCAGTGTGGCCTTGGCACTCAGCCGGAACTGTAGCTGACCTCACTTCCCAAGTAGCCGGGACTCTGGGCACATCCTAATGTCTCTGGTTCCTTCACCGTAAGATGGGGTGGCCAGGTGGTTCACAGGGGGGTGCGCAGGACGTAGGCAGCGCCTGGGTGGTGCTAGATGTTGGTGTCCAGGCCTCTCTGCCCCATCAGAAGTGATCTTGGATAAAATCCCTTTTCCATTTCAAAATTCCTAGGGCTTTCCCAGTTTTCTCATTGGCCCATTTTCCTGTTAAATGTGCATGAAGAGCCGTTTTGTTTCATACAACAGAGTCCTCAGCAGCTTACGTCCGTCTTCAAGTGCATTCAGAGGAGCTCAGTTTGTTCCTGAGGTTCTTGGGGTTCTACGCTGCCACTTATTCTACAAGAGCCATTTGCACAGGGTGCTCAGAGACCATGCAAATCCGCAATGAGTCGTAATTACCCTTCAGTCACACCTCCCCACATTTACAGGACACCATAACCAAAGCACTCAGCTTATTCAAGGTGAATTCCTTGTGGGGCTCCATTCTACTGCTTCGTCCTCACACAAGTCAATCTGTCTACTCCATTCCAGGGAAGCCTGGAGGGATCAATTACTCTGAGGGAGAGGGAACTCCTCTCCTTCGGAAGGTTTCCCTTAAGGGCCCTGCTTTTTAGCTCTGCCCCTGTGCTCCGGAGACAGGCCGCTGCTTTGCATCTGTGTTATGACAGGGTGATTATACATGTTGTGAATAAACATGTTTGTGTATGCATGTGTGCTGTCACAGCAATGAGTAGCATCCAATAAATACCGGGTTAAGAGCATGCCAACATCTTCCCAACAGCTGGCACAGCTGAAAACTCGCTTGCCTTATTAACACTCCACTTATCTGGAATCTGCTCACTGAGCAGAAACAACTTCATAAATTCCTGCAATTTGCATCTGCCTTGCCGTTGCTCATCACCAGCGACCTCACTCCCTCCTGCGCCAAGGTGGATGGGCCTCCCAAGGTCCTGCCTGCTGCACGCCCCTCACCTCTGCCCACCGACATCAGAGGCAGAGGCAGAGGCAGCCTGAAAGCTTGCGGCGGCTGCCAGGGCCCAGAGGGAAGCCTGACGATGCTTTCCCTTCACTCTGGACAGAGTGACATTTTCAGGTTCCCTGCTTCTTGCTGTCTGTTTGCAGCCTCTTCCTCCCAAGGCAGATCAAAACGGAGAGGTGCAGCCCTCCTTCCAGACGGGGGAGAAGGAGGCAGGCAGTGATGTGATTGTGCAAGGAAATATTCAGATCTCCTCTCAGTGTCTCCCAGTGATGAGTCAGTTGTGTTGTGGATGTGTCTCGGTCCCTCTTAATCATTCTAATCTACTTCCCCAGCCTTTTAACCTTTCTCTCCTTTGCCCTGGCTCTTTTACTCCATGTTGTGCTGTCAGCTGTTTCATCAGCCACAGTTCGCAACTCCTAGCATCCGTTGAATATTTTCAGGCCAGGTGCCTTTTCTTACTGGTGTGTGGTGCTGGGGAGGCTGATTCCTTCTCCCCTTCTACACACCCCCCTCCCCTGCCAACAGATTATCCTTCACTGAAAATGGTGGTCTGTGCACCATCTGAGGTCCCTTCCAAATGCATCCCCCCCACACGCCCCACATCTCTGAACCCTGGTGGACAAGAGAGGCAGCTCCTGAATGCAGCAGAACCTCTCAGCAGTAGCCTCATTAAAAACCACATCACGGACTTGGTTTTATTTTATTTTTTTCTCTCCCTGACTTGATGAAAACAAAACAAGAAGAGGTGGGGAGGGAGGAAGGAGGGGAGATAGAAGGGAATTGCTTAATGGAGACGCTCAGTCTGAATATTTAATATGCTGATTTTATTGAATAAAAGGTGAAAAAGTGGTTCTTGTTTGTTGCTTGCCTGTCAAACCATGGCAAACAAGCATTCTTTTCCCTGACTGGAGCTTTTTATTACTGTATGGATTCTAGAGTGTAATTATGCCCTATATCTGAGCTGCATTATACACACAATTATAATTCCTCAGCTGAACTATTTATTTATTACCAAGGGAGATGTTTGTTCAGTTTCCTTGGAGGATTTTTTTTTTTTTTGGTGGTGCCTCTCATTGTCTTGTCCTTCATGAAGATGGAATATCCAGGAGGAGCCCCTAGCTCTGAGCCCCTGGCTTGTTTGTTGACAGTTTGGACAAACTTTCAGCCACATTTATTCATGCTGTTGGAGAAAGACAGTGGGCAAAAGAAATTTCAGGGTTATAAATGTTTGAGGATGTTTGCAGTGTTTTCAGAGCTTTCCTGGGAAGGACTTTTTATTCTGGCTATTATCATCTTATGAAATCTGATTTGGAATCATTTTCGAAAATAGCTTCCTCTAGGTACAGCCTGCCTGCCTAGCAGTTCATAAAGAAAGAGCCCACAGCTAAATAGAATTCACGTCAATAAACATTTGTTGAGGACCTTACCATGAGCTGGGCACTAGGACATAGAAATGAGGAAGACTTGGTCTACACCCTGGAAGATCTCACAGTTAATCATGAGAAACATCCATCATTAATTATGTGAGAAATGTAGGAAGTGCTACAATATTGGTTCATACATTTGTTTAGATTTTTGCTGATTTCCTACTATGTCTGAACACAAGACGCGGGCCATAGATACAACTGGGAGCCCAGATAAGGCCTTTACTCTCGGGTGTGGTCTCCACTCTCATTGTAGAAAGGGGAAGGGGGAGCAGACAGACAATAATAAAGTCTGCAAATGAATAATTATAGATATTGATGATTGCCATAAAAATGAAACAGGAAAATGTGGTTGAGAACGATATCTCTCTAGATGTGTCATTGGAGCTGAGACTTGACTGCTAAGAGGGAGTTAGGCATGGAAAGAACGAGGGGATGTCTTGGAGGAAGAGCTCTCTGGGCAGAGAGAAAAGTAAGTGCAAGAGTTTGGAGGCAAAGATTAGGAGAATAGTTTATGGTTGGAGCATAGGGAGGGGAAGAGAGCAGAAGGAGGTGAGGGTATGGGGGGTGCCTGGGACTGGGTCCTCTATACCCTGTAGGTGGTGAGAAGGGGTTTGGGGTTTTATTCCGATTTTTTAAAAATTATTTTTATTTTTTTTAGAATGCCATCTGATGGGATTATAGTCAAAGGCACCATTCTTCCTTAGCCTAGGTAGAGGCACAATGTCCAAGTTAGGCAATGAGATGTTCCCTTCCTGGAACAGAAGGAGGAGAAAGTAAACGCAAATGTCTGAAATTTCCCAGCCGCCCCACTCCTCCAGGTCTACGGCAGTTCCTGCAGGTTATCTTATTTATCACTTGAAACTCTCATAGGCCTTGTCCATTTTCAAGGCTGGTTTCTCAGTGTTCCTGTGATTCTGTGAACCTCAAAATTACTTCAAACGAATTTCTTTTGGACCAAATTAACAAGGTTTTGTTGCAACCGGGGGACTCAAACTGAGACAAGGAGATACTTCATGCCTCCCTCCTTGTTATATGGGCTCAGTCTTACTCTCAGCCTTGAATATAATGACAAAAGATCCCAGATTCTGGCTATAGCGCAGCCCAATAGCTTTAGTCTTTTTCAGTGTCTTCATTGGTATTGTGGTGTCAAATTGGTAAAAGCTGCATCAAGAATTCATTTTAAACTTTAAGTTTCAAATTGAGCTGCTTTTAGGGATCAAATTAGTGAGAAGATTATTAAATCTTTATTTCTTTTTGTGCTCGGTTGGTTCAAGTTGTCTCACATGAAATTTTGGTCTGCCTCCTGAAGCTTGCCTAGCCAACGTCGTCAGGCTACTATATTGTACATGTGAGGAATTTGAGAGAACTCTGGCTGAAGGCAATTTTGAAGCAGCCAGGAAAGAGAAGAAACATTTTCAGCAATCTGATTTTCTTCTTCTATCTTGTCTCTAAACAACTTAGATCTAAGCTTTATTTCTTTTCTAGGTCTTGGGATTTAAACATTGCTGTCTGCTTCCTAATGATTTTCTAATTCTTTTATATTTTTTTATTTTTGTAAAAATGTGGCCAGATGGTGCCAGAATAATTTTCTTATTGCTATGGCTGCAAAGTTCAGTACTTAATTGTGAAGAACTCATTATTTCCATCTTTCTGCTTCTAGATATCTATTCTTTTCTTTCCCTGAGTCTCTCAAATCTTTTCTTTCTTCTTAGTTTTTATCTCTCAAACTTACAATAACCTTTCCGAAATATGATTACTTTAAAAAGAAATCAACCCTTTTAATTAGGGTTTAAATACATTTTCCCATTTGAATATTTTTTTTCTCCAGCATTTTGCTTTAATTAAGATGACACACATTTGCAAATAGGTTCTCATCATTTCTCTTGTTTGTTTCCATTTTTAGTGTGGTTTGTGAATAAACTCAGGCCATGAATTCCAGTGACAAATGATATATGGATCCTTGGTACTCCTAGTATCTTTTCTCTTAGAGATATGTTATTTAGCCAAATGTACATTAAAAAGGTAGGAGAGAAGGAAGAGGTAGGTGCAATTAACTTTGGGAATGTGCTTACTATGAAGGTCATGACATTAATGAGGTTTTTTGAAGTGTTATAGGGATAAACAATGCTTTTTTTTTTTGCTACCATTTTGTATTCCCCTAGTACCTTTTTTGTGCAGCCTGAATTTTTATTTACTTTTTAAGCAAAGGGAACTAACTTGTTAAAAATTTCTAAGCCATAAATAAATCATCTAAAGCCATGCAAAAGATGCCTTGACCCGTGGCAAAGCTACAACATCAGTGAGTAGGAATAAATAAGCAGATAGGAGTTATAATGCAAGCTGATATTGATATTCAAGTACAAGATGCTTAATATAGGAGAGACCTTTTCCAGTGTTGGGGTAGGAAGTGGTTTTCAAGAGAAGGGAGGTTAAATGAGACCTAATGGTAAGAGTTAGCCATTCAGAAACATCAGAGTTCTAGGGAGAGGGAACTGTGTTTATCTACAAAATCCTGCAGATGAGCACATGATGTACCTTGGCATCTTCAGTGTGGCTAGAGCATGACCCAGTAAGGGAAACTGATGGAGAGGCAGCAAGAAAGTGCTACAATATGCATAAGTCTACCATCATGTGAAAAGTAGTCTTAACCTTCCTACCTCTCTTCCCCAGTGACCACTCTGGCTATGGGTCCTGGTTTTCCATTGTTCTAGAGTGAATACTAATAACTTCTTGACAAGGTTGTGGTCAGGACTGAATGATAATTGTATATGTGAAGTAGAGGATGGTATAAGTATGGAAGGGAGAATTCCAGGATTCCCCTAAAGATTTTGTGTTCTGTTCTTCAGGGCTATAAATATGTTGAGTTATCACATCTATGATTATGTTACATTACATCCCAAAGGCATTTTGCAGATGTAATTTGATTTACTAATCAGTTAACTTTGAGTTAACAGGAAGATTTTCCAAGCAGGTCCAGTATAATCACGAGTCATTTTAAAAGAGTTTCTACCAGCTGATAGCAGAAGTCAGAGAGGTTCCAAGTGTGAGAAGGGTTCAAGTGCAACCTTGTTAGCTGGAAAATGAAAGTTTTTATGGAATTCTAAAGGAATGAGGGAGGACTCTGGAAGCTAAGAACAGACCTCCCTGGGCTGACAGCCAACAACAAAATGGGGATGTTTGTCCTCCAACCTCAAGGAACTGAATGAATTCTACTGGCTATCTGAATCAGCTTGAAAGTACATTCTTCCCCGGAGTTTCCAGATAAGAGCCCAGTCCAGCTGACACATTGATTCCAGCCTGTGAGAATCTAAGCAGATAATCCCGTTAAGCCCACCCAGGCTTCTGACCTACAGAACTCTGAGCTAATAAATAGGAGGAAGTTGATGGCAATTTGTTATGCAGTGATAGAAAAGGAATACGATGGATATTAAATTTATGGAGCTTTGGAATTGGATTTGAGTCCTGAATTCAAGTTCTGAGACTTCCGTTCACTATTTCTATGATTATGGGCAAGTTACCCTACCTCTTTGAGTCTTATATTCCTCGCCCATAAAAAGAAATAGAAACACAATTTTCTTTATATAATTAGTAGGAAGACCACCTGAGGGAATGTGTGGAAAGTGCTTACCTCAGGGTAAACGTGCAAGAGAGGTTGGCTGTCTTGGCTATGGTTCTTGGTATTACTATTTCTGCTTTGTAAAATATTTCCCAGAATGTCCAGCACATAGTAGGTGCTTAATCAGTGCTGGTGCCTTTCAGCTTTCTTTCATCTTCCCTGTGTTCCGTCAGAGCCCTCAGTTCTACTCATTGCTGCATTCCCGCCTATCTTCCCTACTTTGTGAATATTGATTTTGAGACTGGAAGGGAAACATTTATCATTCTTAATTGCAATAAAATCATTACAATGGTGTTAAACATTCAAATAGAAATTAAGTTCCCCTGCATAATGCAAAGACAACTATTAATCTGTGCCTGTAGCCAAACCCAGGAAAAGTGATACGGATAAAATGGATGTGATGTATTAATAACATCATGATGCTAGGGAGGAACTTCGATCGGAGCAAAATAGTTATACTTTACAGGCAAGTCTTTATGTTTCAGAATGGAAAATTGTCAGATAAATTCCTGCAGCAAAATTGCAAAGTAGAAGGAAAACTTTAAAAAAAAAAAAGCATTTAATTCCAAGTAATTATCAGCACTGTCCATGAAAGATAAAGTTGCAACACTGATATATAAAGATATGTGTTCATACTCATACAAATTAGCATGCAGACTGACTAATTGACATATTCTCTGCTCCTCTGTCTCTGACCAAATACAGTCTGAACCCTTCTGACTGTCAGGCAAGACTGTCACCTGGGGTCACATGCACGTTTTAGGCAGCCTGAAGCTGATATCACTTATGAAGCCCTCTTTAAGAAAAAGATGAAATAACAAATTCAATATTAGGTAGAAAAGTGACAACTTACTCATCCTAAATAAGAAAGGAAGTTTTTAAGTAGAAGAAATATCACAATCATCATAAAAATCAAGAAAATGGCTTATTATTATTATTAATTTCCCACCTACAACACGACTATAATACTCTATCTGTTTGGTTGCATGCTCTTTGATCACCTCATCCTATGACAGCAATTTTTGTTATTTTCAACAGAGAAAATTCAGTTTTCTTCCAGCCTGGTTGATAGTCGTTTGTTTCTAATTGTTTAGAAAAGGGTTTTCTGTTTCAGAACTTCATCTTGGGAATGCTGCAGCTATAATTTCCTTTGCAGGATCTTGCTCAGTCGTTGCTTCTCACCCCAGGGTGAGCCTTGGAGAAGCCCATTCTTTTGATCTCTCCTGGCATGGTTTTCAGAGCTGCTGCTGCAGCAGCTGGCGTTGCTCCTCAGATACTCAATGCCCATCCTTTTGCCAGCATCTTCCTTCTGGATGTCAAAGAGCAGCATCTCTTTTAGACCCTTCTTAGAATCAAAGATGGTGTCCAGATGCTCATTAAGGCCCACCATAGGCAATTTCTGCAGGACGACAGGTAGATGTGCAGGTACTGCTGGAAGTGAAATCCTGGGACACCATCAGAAGGTGACCCCCAGCCTGGAATAATACTCCAGGCCTCCGTGGGCTGCTAAAGCTGCTGCCTCCCCCTTGTGTCCTGGGAGTAGAACCTCAGCAGTCTTAGAAGGAGCCAGACAAGGGAAGGGCCTGAAGCTTAAACTTCATTAGCTCAAAGTTAAATCCACCTCTTCTCTCAGTCTATCCTTAATCTTTCTTTCTAATTTGCAAACTTTACTAACAGTTTTCCTCCAAATATGCCTTTTTTCTGTGCCACTTCTGGCTCTGAATCATTCCAGTACTTCTTACCTGGAAAGCTTTCCCCCAACAATCACCTACTGAGCTCTCGGAAAGCCTAAGTCAAATGCTGCTTTTCTATGAAACCTTTCCTGATTCCCCTTACCGGATGAAATCATGCCTATGTCTGAATCCTTTTAGTATCTGCTGGCTGCAGTTTTCACAGGGACTTTTCCAGAATTGCTTTGTATATTGTTAATATATACATTCATATATCATGGAAAATGAGCAGAACATTTCTCCAACTAAATAGAAAAGAAGACAAAGATAAAAGCACTTAATTTTCAAGTTTTAAAGTGTTCATTCAACATACATTTCCCATTCCCAAACTGGAGCTACAATAATGAATGAGTCAAAGCTCTACCCTTACTGAGCTTATAGCTTATGGGAGGCCAACATTAATATCAGTTACAGTGGGGATAAGGGCTTTGAAGGAGGAAGACTGTCATCACAAGCTAGTTAGAGGACTCCTGTATGTGTCCCTACGAAAGTGAGGGATATAAGATCAAAGGATGAAGAGCAGTTAGGCACCTAAAGGAGAGGAAGCATTCCTGGCAGACGGAATAACATGGAAAAGGCCCTAAGCTAGGAAGGGGGATCTGGTTGCATTGTATAGCCCTGAAGAATTCTTATTGTTGGATGATGAGCATTTCTGTTGCAATTTTTTGTTTCTGTGGCTGTCTCCTCCACTTTTTAAATTCCTAGTGGACAGAAAGAAGTTCCTAAGCATTTCTGTATCCCCCTTCCTATCACATGCTCATTAAATGTTTGCCTGACTCAAACCTTGTTTGTTAAATCAAGGACAGCAGAGAGCCAATGTCAGAGCATACAGAACGATCAAACTAATTTTTCAGATCTCATTGATTCTAAGATGCACAAATCATCACAATTTAACATCTTTGAAATTGGGATAATTTTTACAGTCGATAACATCTTACAACTTCATTCGGCATGTTTTTTCTTCCTTAGTAGTACATGAAACGATGACGTATTTTAAAATCAGTGGTGTGTTATGGTCAATGAAATATCATAAATGTCTTCATTTGGCTAAATTCCTTATTGTTCATTTGAAGAAACAAGTGAGTGATTTTCAAAATTTTTGATGCTACAGACTGGTTTTTCATATTAATGACAAATTTGAATCCATTGGTGGATAAAGTCTTACCCTGGATTGATAGAATTGCAGAGGTGGAAGAAAATGAAAGGAAATTGGTCTACTTTTCATCCATTCTAGAGTGTAGAAAAGATCTATTATTTTGTCTGTCCTGAAGTATCTCATGGCCTTCTTCCCACTTCTAGAAGCTCCTGCCTTCTTCCCTGAGACGCTGTCCCTCCTCCTTTTATTCTCTTCAGTGGCTACTCTAGGAAAGACAACGTTAGTACGGTGGGACCTTGATCCCTGACCACATTCGATTGGTCTAGATTGCAATTGAACCAAGCATAGTTCCTTCTAGAGAAATTTTGATTTGTGACACCCAGAGAACCTTGCATAAGTTATCAATTTAGGTATATACTTGGCTTGTAAGGTATAAAATTCGTCAAGATTTGGGATTCACATTCTGCCATGGAAACTGAGGAGCAAAGGAGGCTTTCTGTGGCTAGAGAGAAGAGAGAAGCAGACATGCAGCAATGGGTAAAATATATATACATGATATTTATATCAAACAAAAAGCCTTATGCTTTCCTATCCCATGGCCTTCCTTCTGGTGCATTTTCTCTTGGGTCAAGTTCTTTGTAATTGCAACAAAATGGCAACCAATTGAAGCCAAAAGAGGTTGAATCTATATAAATTTATATACTATATTATACTATATAATATTATAATAATATAATATAATATATTCTTATATATTATATTATAATTATATATTATATATTATTACTATATACTATATATATTATTACTATATACACTATATATTATATATATTACCATATACTATATATAATTACTATATATACTAATTACTATATATATATATATACACTATATATATATATTATATATATATATGTATAGTATTCCCAGAAACTGGTCAGTCAGTACCTGCTTCAGTATCTCCAATGGTAGGGAACCTACCTTCTTCCACAGACTTCATTGCAGTGTGGGAAGATGATGAATATTTGGCAGTTCCATTCATATTGAGGTGAAATGACTTTATGTGAATTTCTCAAGTGGCTGCTAGTTCTGGGTGCCAGTCCAAACAAAAGTCTACTCTGTCTCCTATTTCATAGCCCCTCACCCTTGATAATGACTATTCCAGCCTTTAAGCCTTCTTTTTTGCTGAGAGATATCCCAGGCTCAGCAAATTAGGTTTGTTTTCTTTGTTAATTTGGAAGAGTAGGTGAAAGTAAGTGTGAAAACAACAATAACAGCAAGAAAAACAGCAATAACAATAAATATTTAACTTTTGGAGTGTATTTATTTTGGGGCCAGGCTCTGAGCTACATACTCTATGTCCTTTAATTCACAGGATCCTCACAACAATCTTATAAAGACTGTTGTTTTTCCAAGTTTGCCTGATAAGGAAACTGAGACTTAGAAAGATTAATTTACCCAGAGTCACTCAGTTAGTGCATTTGAACTTGAGCGATATCATTTCACAGTAAAGGGTAGCAATGCCCAGGCAATGGTGAAAGAAAACTTTGGTTAAAGAAAACTTCAAAGTGTTCAGTAGTAGTCCTTTGAAATTCTGTGACATGTGACTGAAAAGTGGTCTCAACAAAACAGCATGTTATGAAATGAATTTACCCCTCAGAATTCCCCATTCTCCTAGGGAAAATGTCCTCAGGATGGGAAAGAATCTGCCATCCCAGAACAGACTCATCTGTTCTCTTGGATCTTCTGGACAAGATTTTTATGGAAGGCATACTTCTCATCCCTGTGAGACATTGCTGAACAGAATTTTGTTTTATTTTTCACATTTGTTAATCACCCTCAAGATGCTGAGTGTTGAGCAAACCAGCTATAAAGAGGCAGTTACCCAGTTAAGAACATGAATGCACATATGTTTTATCAAAAGAAAAAAAATATCTTCTGCTAGTTCTCCTTTTCCCTGGTATGAACATGTTGAGGAGGTAAAATGTAGCCAGGGAAAGATAGGAAAAGTAGGTGGAAGTTGACAACAGGGAGATATTTTTAGGGTGGCAATTTTTTTATATGTCTTTTTAAGAAGAGAAACTCCTCTGGGTTATAACAGCCATTACTGTTTGGGGAGCCCTCATGTACTAGGTCAGGTTCCCAGAAGCAGACCCTGAGACAAAGATTCTCATTAAGTGATTTATTAAGTCAGTGATTTCAGGAGAAGACAGATGGAGAGTAGGGGAAGCATGACAGGAAATGGAGAAAGAACCAAGCAAGGTGTGATTACAGGTGATGTGCCCACCATAGCTTGGTCCCTTGCAGAGCTTGGGAGCACAAGTTTTATTTCATAGTTTGTCTTACCCATAGGCAAGGGAGCCAGGATCTTACATTCCTATACCAGTCAGTCACTGGCCATAGCCACCTCGGTGAGGACTTTCAGTCTCTGCGCTGTCTGTGCTTAGGCCAAAGCTGCTCTGGTAATCCAAAGGTAGTCCTCGGAGAGAAATCGTAGGTGCCAGCTATTAGGACTGAAGTACTCAGAAGCTGTGGGATGGGCACACAGAGCAAATAACAGACACCTGAGGGCATCTGGGTGTCATCATCACTCTAACTACCATCATCACTCTAACTCATGTGTATCATGTACCGTGCAGTTAATTTACACTATTATCTAGCAGGGTGGGGATGAATATCTTAATTTTACAGGGGCAAAAATACTTTTTTTGAGAAGTTAGGGAACATTGTCTAGTTTTTCATAGCTAGTATGTGGCACAGTTGGGATTTGACCTTGGGTTTCTCTGAAGCTAATGCTCGTGCCATTCCCACTGTGTCTCACAAAACCTCTCTGTGGCAGTTTCTGCCACCCACAACACTGACCCTCAACTAAATTTCAATTCAATGAGCAACATCTCTTTAGCACTTACCATGTGTCCAGTGTTCTGTTCGGCCTCATAGATGTAAAGATAAATTAGAGTTACTCCTGCTCTTGGGAGATGCTTTCTTGCAGGGATGATATATAGATGCACAGAGCTAAATAACATAACATGTGAAAATGCCACAGTAAGTTTATGAATTAAATATTGGAGATCATGGAAGAAGGAACAAGTGATATTGCCTAGGGACAGATAGTAGGGAGGAGGGAGGCTTCAGTGAGGGACTGTCATTTGAGTTAAGCTTTTACATGTGAGAAGGATTTAAGCAAGTCAAATGGTGACCATCAGGACCTATCGAGAAGCAATTTAAATGGGGCCGTGGAGGGACAGTTCAGTTTTGGGCGATTATGCCACCTTTATACACGTTCCAAAGTATTATTTTGGCTCTTCTCGGACTTATGTCTTAACTTCTCTTTGGCAGACATTCTTCAACTAGGTTTTCTTCTAATCATTGGCTTATCTGCTTATTGACATTCATAATGGTGACCATTCAGATGGGGACTTCTAGGAATGCTGAAGACAAGACCTGAAACAAATGAACAGATAATTAAACTGAGTAGGGCCAAGATCATTTGGGCCAAAGGTCAAGGACAGTGGGAGTTCTGGAAGCCAAGAATAAGTGGAGTTGGAACTGATCAAATGGTAAGTGAAGGAGGTCAAGAAAGAGGAAATGCTGTCAAAGAATCATCCTGACCTCTAGTTCTCCAGCTTCAAGACCCAAGTTTTGACATTGCCATTGGGAGGATCCTCAGTTCACAAACACTAGCTTATCTCTCCCTTTAATCAGTTGGGCAACCAACCAACTCTCTTATCTATCCTTTCTTTAGTCAACACCTGTGGGAGGGAAATCTCTATTATTGCAGCTTAGAATTGATCAAAATTGTATAGTGTTCAAGGCTGCTGACTCCTGGGATTCTGGGGAGGGGAGACAGGTCTCAGCTCTGAAATTCCTAGATGTCCTTATTAGAATAAGGGCCAATTATTAGAAAAATGAATGGCCAAGAAAAAAAAGAAGAAGTGATTGAGGAGAAGGAAGTTGGCTGAATGGTGGAAAAGGTGAATTTTAAAAAAATCGCAAGAATGAAAGGAACATTAAGAAGCCTTTTCATTGTTTCTCTTGCCTCCAGGCTGTAGTATGCTGAAATGACATGATAAATGTTGTTTTTGAGAACTATAACTTGAAGTCATTTACTAGCAATCCTTCTGTGAGGGCTATTGCCTCCTCTCAGTAGTAGGTAAACAGATCCACAGCACACTGTGTGCTTTGTAGCAGGAGAATGGGATACACGCACATGAGTATTTTCCAATTTAGATGTTTAACTACTTAAGTGGTTAAGTATCTTTACCAAGAAAATTAAAGCTCACATCATGGAAAAATAATTAGTAAATTCCTGACTGATGTTTCTGCCATCAAATCTATGCTTTCTATTCAAACTTAACCATTGGGGTTAAAGAGACCTTGGTTTCTATTAAAAGTTTTGTTGTAGAACAGTATTTAAAGATCTGGCTTCTTGCTGAGAAATGAAAAATATGCAAAACTTATACAGGCAGATTTACAACCCTACCTCATTCAAATTTATATATGTTAGTTTTGGGAATAGATATACAAGAAAAAGCCCAATTAATTTAATTATTGTTCTTCTCTATTAAGGACCTTAACAGACAACTTGAAGGTTTAAAAATCATGAATATATAGGGCACTTGGGTGGTTCAGTTGCTTAAGCATCTGATTCTTGATTTCAGCTCAGGTTATGATCTCAGGGTTGTGAGACCGAGTCCCATGTTGGGCTCTGTGCTCACATGGAGCCTACTTAAGATTCTATCTCCTTCTTTTTCTGCCCTTCCCCCACTGTGTCCATACTCTCTCTCTCTCAAAAAAAAATTAAATTAAATTAAATTTAAAAATCATGATTATACCTAGACAGAGTTAAAATTTAAGACATTCTTATATAAGGGAAGCTATTGACTATAAACACCAAAATACTGACCATAACTACCGATAAGGTCTACTGGATTCAGATAGCTATTTATAGCAATGCCCCGACTCTTTGAGATTTTGTAAAGATAATTTTATCTCAGAAACACTTCAGCATTAGAGAGTAAGAATTTTATGGTTTACCATATACAGTTATTTTTGAGCATACTATAGTAGATTGTATGGCTCGTAATCAGGGACCCTGCCTGGGGAGAATGATATATTCTTGCCCTGTTGAACTCAGGCAGGGCCAGTTGGCTTGCCTAGGCCATCACAGCAAGTGAAGCATGTTACTTCTGAGCAGAAGCTTTAGGAGGCAGCAGGAGGCCTGTCGCATTCTTTTCCTGTCTAACATGACTACCAGCAAAGTTCCATTTGGAAGTTGCTCTTATTAGCCTGAGATTGAGAGTAGTAAGTACTACAGCTACTCTCTGATGGACAAAGTGTGTTGAGAGATTTTGGGATAGTTTGTTATTACAGCATAGCCTGCCTTGACTAATACACATGAAAAAAATACAATTACGTATGTCATAGTACAAATCTAAATTTTCCGAAGCTGGCACACCAAGGGAATGGGGGATCTCTTGCTCCATTGTGCCAAGAATTATTTTTGTCGTGGGCTTAATATACTTTATTTTTGTTTCTGATGTATTAATCCCCCTATTCTGTATCCTCTCCTGTTTTTGTTCAGTAATGATCGGATCACTTGAGTGGTCATTCAAGAGACTTGATGTTAATTGCATAGAACGCAAATATTTTCATTGTTATAACCTTAGGTTCATATTTTGGGTAGAATCTTTTCCAACTCTTTTTATAGCCCTAGTTAACTCTTTATATTGGCATAGAATTTCTCTGCACCAGTTTTCGTCTTGCATCTGAAGACTACAAAATGGATGGCCTTAATTATGTGATTTTTTTCTCCAGAAATGTCTTTCTTTATCCTTGTGGTGTTGCAATTTTGTTTTTTATTTTTATGTGGCTTTTTATATTTTGCCACATAGAGCTATAGTAGTGACATGGGGAATTATCCGTCTTTTTTTTTTTTTTTTTTTTTTAACTGCAAGAGAGATTTCTAGCTTGAATTTAACCCTGCATAGGATTTCATCAATGATTAGAGTCATGGGTGCCATATTGTTTTATACATTTTCTCCCAGTTGTAGCTTTTCCAAGCTCTTAGTATTTAATTTTTTATGCTCATTCTAATAGTTGCACTTGGAGCATTAAAGAATATGTCTAGAACAAATACTCCTTAAGTAAATTCAAAACTCAAAGGAAACACGGTCACTTGGCAAATGTTAGAGCAGCTGCTACTTCTCAGATCTTTCTGTCCTCAACTTTTCTCCCCCAGTTTTACTGACGTATCATTGGCAAATAACAATTGTATATATTTAAGTTCCTCAATATGCAATTTTGATATATGTATACATTGTGAAATGATGATCACAATCAGGCTAGTTAACACATCTATCACAGTTACCTCTGTGTGTGTGTGTGTGTAGTGAGAATGATATATACTCTTAGCAAATTTCAAATATGAATATATTATTAGTAACATAGTCACCTTGTTGTACCTTAGATCTCTAGGACTTATTTCTCTTCTAGGTTAAATTTGTACCCTTTGACCAAAATCTCCCCATTTTTTCTCGCCACTCCCCGGGCACTGGTAATGGCCATTCTTCTCTATGTTACCAAGAAGTTGCATTTAGTTTCCACATAACTTTTGGAATCTTTTAGATTACACATAAAAGTGAGATCATGCAGTATTTGTCTTTGTCTTACTTAACTCTCTTAGCATAAGGTCCTCCAGGTTCATTTATGTTGTCAATAATGATAGGATTTTTTAAGGCTGCATAAGGATACATTTTGCCTGTGTGTGTGCGTGTGTGTTTGTGTATCACATTAAAAAAAATCAGTCTAGCCACTGACAGGATTGTTTCTGTATCTTGGCTACTGTAAATAATGATATGTGTACATGGGAGTGTGAATATCTCTTTGACATAATGTTTTTGTTTCCTTGAGATATATTCCCAGAAGTGGAACTGCTGGAACATGTGGTAGTTCTATTTTTAATTTTTTGAGTAGCTTCCATATTATTTTCCATATGCTCATACCAATTTACATTCCCACCAACAGTGCACAAATGTTCCCTTTTCTCCACATCCTTGTTAACACTTACAATCTTGACTTTTCCTTAGTAGCTATCCAAACAGGTTTGAGGTGATATCTTATTGAGGTTTTGATTTGCATTTCCTTGATGATTATTGATGTTGAGCATCTTTTCATATACCTGTTGGCTAGTTGTATGTGTTTGAAAAAATATCTATTTGGGTACTTTGCCCATTTTTAATCAGATTATTGTGTAGGGGGTTGTTTTTTTTTTTAAACTATTGAGTTGTATACATTCTTTATATATTTTGGATATTAACCCCTTATCTGATAATACGGTTTGGAGATATTTCTTTTCCATTCTATAGATTGCCTTTTTATTTTGTTGACCATTTCCTCTGCTGTGCAGAAACTATTTAATATGATGTAGTCCCACTTATTTATTTCTGTTTTTGTTCTTATATCCAAAAATCATTACTAAGACCATGTGAAGGAACTTTCCCACTATGTTTTCTTCTAGGAGTTTTATAATTCAGTTCTTATATTTAAATATTTAATCTATTTTGAGTTAACTTTGTGTATGCTGGAGATCAAGGTCCAATTTCATTATTTTGTATGTAGATATATAGTTTTCCCAGCACCATTATTGAAAAGACAATCATTTCCTCATTGCATATTCTTGGCACCTTTGTCAAAGATTGACCACGTGTGCATGGGTTTATTTCTGGACTCTATCCTTTTCTATTTATCTGTTTGTTTACTTTTTTAACAGTACCACACTGTTTTAATTACTATAGTCTTCTTATATGATTTGAAATCAGGAAGTGTGTTGCCTCTAGCTTTGTTCTTACTCTAGCTTTATCTGTTCAGGGTTTTTGTGCTTCCTTATGAATTTTAGGATTGTTTTTCTTTGTGAAAAATGCCATTGGGATTTTGATACAGATTTCAATGAATCTGTAGATCACTTAGCTAGTATAAATATTTTAGCATTATTGATTCTTCTAATCCACAAACGTGGGATCTGTGTCTTCTTCAATTTCTTTCGTTAATGTCTTACCAGTTTTCAGCATACAAATCTCCCACTTATTTGTTTAAATTTATTTTTAAATATTTTTTGATGCTATTATAAATGGAATTATTTTCTTAATTTCCTTTTTGATAGTTCTTTATTAGAGTATAGAAATGCAACTGATTTTTTTTTTTTTTTACTACTTGATTTTGTGTCCTGAAACTTTATTAAATTTGTTTTTTAGTCCTAGTGGGGTTTTTTGGTAAAGTCTCTGGGGTTTTCTACAAGTAAGATTATGTCACCTGCAAACATAGATAATTTTATGTCTTTTCCAATTTGGATCCCTTTCATTTCTTTCTCTTGCCTAGTTACTTTGGTCAAGACTTCCAGTACAATGTTGAATAGAAAAGGTGAGAATAGGCATCCTGTCTTGTTTCTGATCTGAGAAAAGCTTTCAGCTTTTGACTATTTGAATATGTTGTCTCTGGGCTTGTGTGAGCTGTGGGTTTGTCATGTATGGGCTTTATTGTGTTGAGAGACATTTTTTCTACACCTAATTCATTGAGAATTTTTATCATGAAAACATACTGAGTTCTGTCAAATGCTTTTTCTGCATCTATTGAGGTGATCATATGATTTTTATCCTTCATTCTGTTTTTTTTTTTTTTAAAGATGTGTTTAGTTTTGAGAGGGATGGAGGGGTAAAGGCAGAGGGAGAAAGAGTCACAAGCAGACTCTGCACTAAGGGTGGAACCCAATGTAGAGTTGATCTCACAACCTTGAGATCATGGCCTGAGCCGAAAGCATGAGTTGGACACTTACCTGACTGTGCCACCCAGGTGACCCTGTCCTTCATTCTGTTAATGTGGTATATCACAATGATTTATGGATGTCAAACCATCTGTGCATTCCAGAGAGAAATTGCACTTCCTCAGCACAGATTTTAATGTGCTGTTGAATTCACTTTACTAATATTTTGTTCAGGATTTCTATGTCAATATTCATCAAGGATATTGGCCTGTATTTTCTTGTAGTGTCCTTGTCTGGCTGTAGTATCAGAGCAATGCCGACCTTGTCAAATGAGTTTGGAAATGTTTCCTCCTTGACTTTTTGGAAGAGTTTGAGAAAAGCTGGTATCTATTCTTTAAATGGTGAACACACTAGGCTTTTCTTTATTAGGAGATTTTTGATTACTGATTTAGTCTTCTTTCTCATTATTGGTCTGTTTGGGTTTTTTATTTCTTCATGATTTAGTTTCAGTAGTTTGCAATGTTTCTAGGAACTTATCTATTCCTTCTAATTATCTAATCTGTTGGCATATAATTGCTCATAGTAGTCTCATGGTCTTTTGTATTGTGGGTATCAGTTGTAATGTCTCCTCTTTCATTTTTAATTTTACCTATTTGACTCCTCTCTCATTTTTTTTTACTTTAGTTAAAATTTTATCAATTTCGTTGATCTTTTCAAAAAACCAACTCTTAGTTTTGTTGATCTTTTCTATTGCTTCTTAGTCTCTATTTCATTTATTTCTGCTCTAATCTTTGTTATTTCCTTCTCTGCAATAATTTTGGACATATTTTTTTCTTTTAGTTCCTTGAAGTATAAAAGAAAGTAAAGAATCTGCTTATTTAATATCTTGTGTTTTTTTTTAAATGTAAGCATTTGTCACTAAAAACTTCCCTCTTAGAAATTCCTTTGCTCTGTTTGATAAATTTTGGTATGTTTTGTTCTCATTTATCTTGAGATATTTTAAAATTTCCCTTTCTATTTCTTCTTTGACTCATTAAATGCTCAGTAGCACTTGTTTAATATCTGTATATTTAAGAACTATCCAGTTTTCCTTCTGTTACTGATTTCTAGTTTCATACAGTTATGGTTAGAAAAGATACTTGATATCATTTCAGTCCTCTTAAATTTGGACTTAAGCTGGGACTTATTTTGTGATCTATCCTAGTGAGTGTTCTGTGTACACTTTGGAAGAATGTATATTCTTTTGCTGTTGTATGGGCTGTTCTGTATATATCTGTTATGTATGTATCTCTCTTTTCTCTTCCTAATAATTTCAAATAATGTATCTTCAAGTAAACAGTTTCTTCTGCATGATCAAATCTGATATTGATGTACTATTCCATTTCTCACTTTCATTCAATGTATTATTCAACTTCAGATTTTTTTAAATGATTTCTACTGCCTTGTTGAACTCTGTGGGTTTTTTTTTTTTTTCATGTATTGTTTTCCTGATATCATTGGATTGTCTGTGTTCTTTGGTAGAGCTCTCTGAGCTTCCTCAGAATAATTATTTTGAATTCTTTTTCAGGCAGTTTGTAGATCTCCATTTTAAGGGGGGCTTCGTTCCTAGAAATTTATTTTGTTCCTTTGGTGTCATATTTCTTTGATTTTTCCTGTTTTTTATTTTTTCTTTTCTAATGTCTTGTGTTACTATCTTTGCATTTGAAAGAAGCAGTTACCTCCTTCAGTCTTTACCAACTGACTCACCAGTAAATCTGATTAGGGATTCTAATGCTTTCTTAAACCTGTTCTATGGATGCAACCACTCCACACCTCTTATTCCCTCTTGGGGGGCAGAATTCTTAAGATTGTATGATTTCTCTTGATCATGCAAGATGCCTTTTGTTAGTTTTTCTCAGTCAGGGCAATGCCCTTAATTGCTCAAACTGTGTGCTTTCTTCTAGTCCCACAGAGTTGGCCAGGCTTTCTTTCTGTATGTGCTTATGAGCTGTCTGCAAATCCTTGCACTTGCAATCTGTAGGGGCCCGTGGAGAGCTAGCCAGGGGTGGGTGGAGTGAGCTGAACATAGGGTATGCCCATCAGCCAGTTTGGGGGATCTACAGGCAAGTGGCTTATGGGCAGGCTTCCTGATGGATTCTGTGAAGCAATTAATAAGACCCACAGTCCTTTGATGATTTTGGACCCTAGTTGCTATGCTCCCACCCTCTTCTAATCTTTCATTTGTGCTGATCACCTCTGTATTCTTGGTAGAGTAAGAAGTGGATATGTTGCCAGCATCCTGCATGACTGGGAAGCTAGTTGTTCTTTAACTATGCTCTCACTTCCCCCTGGGAGAAATTGCCAGCTGAGGGGGTCTTTCTTGGCACTGAACTGTGCCACCTTTGTGGAGGAGGGACATGGATAAAGTGAAGCAGCTGTTCTTATCTTCTTCAAATGTGTCTATTCTCAGAATTTTGCTCCAATCATGTACTGAAATTTGTCACCTGGACTCCTGGACTCCCACATAGGTACTCTGGACTATGGGTGGTTGTTAAAATCTATGTGGGGGGAATGATGGTGAAAAACTCTAATTCCACCATCTTGCTAATGTCACTCCCCTCTGTCCTCAACTTTGATTTTTCTTCTGAGTTTAAAATTTTATTCAGATTTTGTAAAATTGGGGTCCCAATTTCTCTAAAAATCAGCTCAGAGAAGCGTGGTTTGTGAAAGAGAGACTCTAATTTCAGAATCCAGTCCTTCCATTTCTTTTAACAACCATGCTTAGGAGAGTGTAGTGAGCAACTGCAGGAATTTCTGTACGAAACTGACTTTTGTTTGTCAAATGATGCTGAATTGGGAATATTATTAATGCCAAAATGCATTCTAGAAAACTTCAAAGACAGGCATAAACTTGAGGTTTTAATACTAATTAGAGGCATCTGTTTCCCAGGTGTAAGGTGTTTATCTTTGAGAAGAGGGAGATAGTAAAGCACAGAAGAAGCATGCTGGAGCACCAACAAACCAATAAATGATTGAGTGGATTCCAGGAAGAGAAAAAAGTAGGGGAGATAAAATAAGATGTTGTGGTGAATACCAAGAGCTGGGAGGAACAGCTCTAGCAGGCTTCTGGGCATGGGACTGAAAATAATACGAATGTTTGTGCCACATTGCCTGATTTTTTATTCAAATTCTTCCATTTTTTTTTAAACCTCAGGTTTTTTTTTGGGGGGGGGGAGGGTGGGTGGGTGCTCAGGGCCTTATAACAATATTTAGGCTGAAAAATACCTTTCTCTGCAACTTTTGAGCCCCAGGAGGGCTGTTGAATCTATGCACTTATCTGTACATTGCTAAATCTATCTCTTCATTATTCATATGCAGCACTTACTTACAAGGAACCTTGAAAACAAGAAGCACAAATCTCAGGCTTTCCTTTCTGAACGTTGAAGCAGGTAGAAGTAGTTTCACTCAGCATACTGCAAAATAACAGCTGATTTGGGGAAAAGCTCAAATGTCGGTGTGTTTTCCTGAGGTATTTTGCTCCAATGCCAGTGAACATAATACGATGCCAATTGCAGGTGATTTGGGATCCAGAGACCTGGGTTCTAGTCTTTGTTCTGCCTGTTTCTTTCCAGTTCTCGGTTTATTTTCAAAATACAGATTTATGAATGTTACCTTTAAGGTTTCTACGATGCCAGTTGTTTCATTTCAAAACTCTTGATTCGATTTAATTCTTGAAAGCCTTTTGGGCACTAACTACATGCTAGGCACTAGAGATAAGATAAATACAAGATATCATGGTTTCAAATAGCTCACTATGGGGAAAACGCAACAGGAGAGCAATTTCCCAGGAAGTCTTGGCTCTGGACAAGATGCTGATTAATCTTAATCTGGGAGGATTAGGGAAGATTTCTCAATAAAGGTGATATTGGAACATAATTATTATGGATAAATGAGAGTCAACAAAAAGAGGACATTTGATAGAGCTCAGAGGTCTTCAATCTGGATGTTTCTAAGTGTTCCAGGCCCTTTCCTACAATACTGAGCCCCTAATTCTATCTGCTGCAGAGGTCTATCAAGCACTTGATGGAAGTGTGTATATGGTATGTGTGTGTGTGTGTGTGTGTGTGTGTGTGTGTGTGTGTTTATTAAGTAGGGGTCATTTATTCTCTTCTAAGTTGTTGCACACTGAGGGATGCTTTGACATTTTTACTGGCAGTAACCTTAGCTCTCAGCACCTGAAGCAGTCACCCTTGCCTCTCCAGTCCTACTTTTTTCTTCTTTCATCTATCCAGACACTGGTAAAACAAGGTTATTAAGCACAGACAACTTTTACCAAAGGTTTGGGGAAAGTGGACTGTAATTACTGAGAGTAGAGGAGGACAACTTTAGGTTAAATGTTGAGGAAATATTTATCATAGAGAATTTGTCACTGGCCCTTGCTTTCAATTATAGGAGCTTCTCTCATTTCTTCTCTTCAGTCTCCACCATTGTCTCTCAAGGCGCTCCCAAGTTCCTAACACTTTATTAGGTAGAGCAATTCAGCTTCTTATTTTCATCTTCTGGCAATGCCCAAGTAGCCCGACTTTCTTTACTAAGAGCACCCATTAAGACATGGTAAGTAGAATAGAAATTGGAGGCGCATTTACCTCTTTGATTTAGTGGTTTTAAATCTAACATAAAGTTTACTTAAACCAGGTATGTATTTTCCCTCTCATGTTAAAATGAGACAGTTCATGGTGCTCTGGTAGCTTATTTCAGAAAGTCTGCAGAGACCCAGGCTGTTTCTGATTTATTGCTTCACTGACCATGATCTGTATTCTCAAGGTTATCCTGTGATCCAATATGGCATCTGAGTTCCAGCTGTTATATCTGTACTCAAAGATAAAGGAATGGATGAAGAAGAAGTAAGGAGTAAGACTCAACTTTGTCTTAAGGAAAGTTTATGGAAGCTGCCATGCCATTAGCTGGAATTAGCTATTTACATCCCATTAGCCAGAATGTATTCCTTGGCCACACATCACACATAGCTAGCTACAAAGGAGGCTAGGGAAAGGAGCCTTTCTTCTTGTCAACATGCCCAGCTAAAACTTGAAGGTTCTATTCCTACAGAAGAAGGAAAGAATGGGTATTAAGGGACATTAAAACATGTTAGTCACAATGTCTTTTCTGTGATATAGAAGGTGGAAAGTGAAGACTCTAAGAAGCTTTTATTTTGTCTTCATATTTAATCCTATTTAATCTTATTAACACAATTCTTTGTAGATCCTTCAAAGTTACTCCTGATTCCTCTTAAAAGTTGGTTATCAAAACTAGGCACAGAGTTGTAATAAGGACCCCACCAAATCTGTAATCTCTGTTGAATCATTTGCCAAATATGAGCCTTTCTGTTACTCCCATCATTGGGATTAGAGTCCAGTCTTTTAAAAAGCATGAATGAGTCATTTGTTTTTGACAGTCTAATTTTTTCTTCTGTTGTTATTTTTGTGTTGTGTGACTCTAATAATGTTTTCTTTGAAGACTCTCTCATATATTCTTTTTTTAAATTTAATTTTGTGCTGTTTCCCTTCAAGCTCTTTTTAATGAGAGTATTAAATCTGAACAAGAGCTAAATTGTAAGGGATTTAACAGAGTAAGTATCATAACAGCATTAATAAGGCCATTCTGGGAGAGCCTGCTGGATATATTTGGTATTTGTCTAGATATAATCGTTCCCTCATTCTTTTATTCATTCAACAGATATATATTGAGTGCCTACATTTCATGTTTGTATAATACCTGCCAGGGCCTGGATATTTAAAAGTGCCAAGAGACATGGCTCCTGACTTCATGGATCTTACTTTCTAGAGGAAGAGGGATAATAACACATAAAGACAAATACGTTAATTATTTATGTCTTGTAATAGGAGATCTAAAGAAATGAAAAAAGGAGGGAAGCCTGAGTGGCTCAGTGGTTGAGCATTCGCCTTCGGCTCAGGGCATGATCCTAGGTCTCCAGGATTGAGTCCCACATCGGGCTTCCAAAGTGGGGAGGCTGCTTCTCCCCCTGCCTATTCTCTGCCTCTCTCTGTCTCTCATGAATAAATAAAATCTTGGAAAAAAAAAAAGAATTGAAAAAAGGATTCTGCAGTAGAGAGTCATGGGGGTGGAGGTCTACCTGAGGGAGGATGTTCTCCCTATAGGGCCCTCTGAAGAGGTAGTATTAAAACAGAGGCTTGAAGGATGAGATGAAGTCAGCTATGTGAAGAACTTGGGGAAGAGCAACCCATGCAGAGGGGAAGGCAAATGTCAAGGGGAAGACTTGGCCTGATGGAGATGTCAGCATCTGGGAGCATCACAGGACAGTGTGGATGGTGTATTGGGAGGGTTAGTAGGCTCTGCTGTGATTCTTGCTTTCAAAATGCAAATTTGTTCCAACACGATTGATAGGGAACACTGAGCATAACGTGGCTTCTGCATTTGCTTATGTGCGATTTTGTCTGTGAAGAACACTAGTGAATGTAGAAAACTGTGCCCAGCTTAACCAGTGTAGGAATATCCTAAGTGCACACATGCTTATACCTCACACATTTACCAGCTGCCTCAGTTCACCACGTGTGTATGAGTCATACCCATCCACCCATCTGGTGTTACAACTTTTCCTTCCGATTTCAGAGAACTCTCCTGCCACCACTTAACAATGATTCACAAGCTGCAACTCTTCTGGCACCCACTTTCATAAGCAAATTTCAAGTCTTTCCAAGGTAAAGTGTCATATTTATTGTAGTATCTGTGTGTTTCCTAGTTATTGAAAATGTGTAAAACTGGGGTCACCTGGGTAGCTCAGTCGGCTAAGCATCTGACTTTGGTTCAGTTCATGATCCCCAGGTCCTGGGGCTCTGTACTCAGTGGGGAGTTTGCTTCTCCCTCGCCATCCAGTTCATTCTCTATCTCTCTTGAGTAAATATATAAAATATTTTTTTAAAAATGTGTAAAACTGTACCACTGTTATGAATAGTTCCTACCTCTTCTTTTTGTTTGTTTTTTTTAAAATATTTTATTTATTTTAGAGAGAGAGCAAAAGCAGTGGAGGTGGGGGGAACAGAGGAGGAGGGGGAAGGGGGAAGAAGAAGGAAAGAATATCAAGCAGACTCCTGCTGAGTGTGGAGCCTGATACAGGGCTTGATCTCAGTACTCTGAGATCATGACCTGAGCCAAAACCAAGAGTCAGATGCTTAACCAACTGAGCCACCCAGGTGCTCCAGTTCCTACCTTTTCTTTATATGACACTGATGAAGTTTTTAGTGTTATTCTCCATCCCCATTGTTCCCATAGCTTTGTGGGTTTTATTGCATGACTTTGCATAGTGCAGCAGTTTTAGGAATATATATGTTATGTCATGACAAAACTCACCATTCCAGGGGAGGATGGAGTCAGCAGGGACCAGCCAAATCCTTATACATAGCCTTACATACTATGTAAAGAAGTTATATTTTCCCCCCTCATTGTAATGGGAAGCCCTCCAAAGTTTTTCAGCAGGGGAGTAACATGATATGACTTGGGTAGTGGTATGATTTTATAGGGAGGGCTAAAAGTTGAAGCAGAGAGAAGAGTTGGGAGACTATGGTAATGGTCCAGGGGTAAGGTGGATGTGACTTGGACTACTGTGGGGGTACTGAAGTTGGAGAGCAAGGTTTGGAACTCAGCTGCTTTTGACTAATCATATGGACGCTTGTCAGCTCTTGCTTCAGGGCCAGCACAGGTTTCTCAGATCTAAACAACATCACTGACTCAAACCCCTACAACCCCTGGTTAATAGGGCCTCATCTGGAAAGAGATGCCAGCCATTTATGAGGGAAGCTAGCCCATTCTATTGTTCCTCTGCTCCTGTATTACTACACAATGCAAGATCACTTTCAAGAAATGAGAATGCCCTTGAAGGTATCTTTTGTAATCAAAAATGCTAATTTATTTTCATTAATTTCTATCCTTTTTTAAATATACACTTAGGATTAATAAAGTAAATTACAAGATACAATGACTTGAATCCTGGGATGCTTAAGGAATTAACTGAAACAAAACCATCTGAAAATTCTGAGAGGCTTGCCCAGGGGCCCATGATACCAGATGCCATAAACCAGGCAACATAATGTTCATATCTAGAAATACAGGAATAATAGGAGGATTAATTTTCAAAGTCTGAGAGGGATTACAGAGAAGTGGGGGAAAATCAAAATGACTCTTAAAAGAACTAATCTTGTCAAACTAATATAACTTTTTTTCTACAACAGCATGAAAATTATAATGTGCCTTGGTTCTTATTGTGCTTTTGATTAGGCCTCTGAATGGCATTTTCCTCAACAGGTTGGGCAAAGTGATTCTGAACATTTTCTCCCTTGGGGGTACCTGGAGCTGAAGCAGACCTAGCCTCACAGAGTTACTGATGAGTCCAATCATCCAGGGTGGGAAGGCTTGGCCCTGAATAAATGGAGAAGAAAATGTCTACATGGAGGATCCACTTGGGGAGTAAGAACCGGCCCGCCAGACGGACTGTGAACATCTGTGGTTCTTGAATATCATTAAGGTGGTAAGGAGTGGCGATGGAAGACGTGACTGGGCCCAGTAACAAACCTGTTGCTCCACTCGGTTTATTGAGTTGTTAAGGGTAGACCAGGGTGTGAGAAGTGGGCAACAGGGTATCCCAGAGTCTCCACCTCTTCGGTGTGGCCCGTTATCCTATGACAGGACAGGGAACACTGTCGTGGAGACCTACGTACACAGAAAGTTGGTTGGAACTTGGGATACTTGGGATGATCTTGACGTACTTAGAAGGTGAACTTTTGTTTTCCCCCTGTGTAGCTGAAATTAATCACTAACAAAGTCAGGCAGGATAACAAACAACCTTAATGAATAAGTAAGAGTCATTTGTGATTAAATTAACAATATCCAATTACATACAAATAATTAAAGTGCAAAGGATTTTCAGCTGTTTGTACTCTGTAACAGGGTAAGGGAAGGGAAAATACTGCTTTTTCATTTCTTCAAATCTCTTCTTTCTCACGTGTTAAGTTTAAATTTGTAATTGTGATTGTAATACCTGGCTTAAATCATCCTTCGCAACAAAAGTATATAATCTGTAAGATGGGGTTGTGTTTTTCATAAAACAAATGCCTTTTGGGGAACAAAATAAGTCATAATAATTGCAATTGTTAAATGCTTATTATGTGCTGGATCCTATATTAAGCATGTTTTATTCATTATTTAATTTAATTTTTATTCCTCAGTATAGGGATTAGGACACTGAGGCTCAGGGTGTTTCTATAAAGTACTCAAAGTCCCGGAGTTAGGAAATGGCTAATGCTAAATGAATTCTACTAGTTTGCCCCAATACTCAAAGAAAGGAAAAGAAAACAAGCCTCTTTTCTGAATACAGTGAACACTTTTGGAAGTGGTACCTGTTGGTCTCTTCCATTCTTCGGAAGACAGGATGCTTCTAATGTCTGGGAATTTTTTTCTTTTCTTTTTCTTTTTTTTTAAAAGGTTTTATTTATTTATTCGTGACACACACATGCACACACACACACAGAGGCAGAGGGAGAAGCAGGCTCCATGCAGGGAGTCTGATGTGGGACTCGATCCCGGGACTCCAGGATCACACCCCAGGCTGAAGGCAGCACTGAATCACTGGGCCCCCCCAGAGATCCCCTGGGAATTTTTTTCTTGAGGACAGAAGTAGTTTATGGCTGATGTCATATTTATGACTATTTAGGGGCCATTGTTTGGCTCTTCTGGTTCTACATTTTATGGGAAAGTCAGAGGCTTACTGTTTGGCCTTAGGAGTAGTCTGAAGCATGGAAATATGCATAGGTAATCCTTATAGCCTGTGCATGCGATCAGGTTCAGGCTATTCATTGTTAACAGGCTGCATCTCCTACCCCACCCTCCCAGCTCTTGTTCCTCACACCATAACAGGCCCTGATTGGCCCATGGAAGGCTGTCAGAGGGAGGCAAGAGCTGCTTGCTGGCCAAGATGCAGTAGAAGAATTAGAGGCAATAGGTTTTTTGTTTTTTTTTTAAGATTTTATTTATTTATTCATGAGAGACACACAGAGTGAGGCAGAGATGTAGGCAGAGGGAGAAGCAGGCTCACTGTGGGGAGCCTGATACAGGACTCGATCCCAGGACTCTGGGACCACGACCTGAGCCAAAGGCAGATGCTCAACCACTGAGCCACCCAGGCGCCCCAAGAGGCAATAGTTCTTACTTGTTCAACAGCTTTATCTTTATTGGCTAGAGACAAGATTTTGATTTCTAAGGGTTTGTTAGGCCTTAGGAATAAAAATATTCTTCAGGTAGGTGTTGCTGAATAATGCAGTTATCTTTTGGTATGTATGTATGTATGTATGTATTTTTTAAAAGATTTTATTTATTCATGAGACACACACACACACACACACACACACACACACACAGAGGCAGAGACACAGGCAGAGGGAGAAGCAGGCTCACTGTGCAGAACTTGAACCCAGGATCCTGGGATCATGACTGAGCTGAAGGCAGACGCTCAACCACTAAGCCACCCAGGTGCCCCTCAGTGTTTATTTCAAACAAAATCATACTAAGTTTAAAATATATCAGTTGTAAATATTAGCTTTAAATATGGTCACTATGGTTTTGTTTCCAGCAATACCTGCCCACATACTCCCTGTCCTCAAACCTGGAGAGATGATCCTGACAAATTTTTCTAAACCCAAGAGGCCATCTGTTTTTATTTGTTGTCATTCTACACTTATTAAGAGATTATGGTTACAAAGAGAGCTTTAAGAATGCTCTTTCAAGGGGCACTTGGGTAGCTCAGTCAGTTAAATGTCTGCTTTTGGCTCAGGTCATGATTCCAGGATCCTGGGATCGTGCCTGGGACCAGATTGAGCTCTGTGCTCAGCTGGGCATCTGCTTCTCCCTCCTCTCCCTCTGCCTCTCCCCACCACCTTCCAGCTTGGGCTCTCACTCACTCTTTCTCTCTCTCTCTTTCAAATAAATAAATAAAATCTTTTTTTTTTTTTAAAGAGCTCTTTGAAGTAACAATTTGGGGTTTGAATTTGAGTGTAGCTCAAATATGTATATGTCAAATGCAGAGGTTCTCTCCCTCTCCCTCCCACTAGGATAGATTGTGTGTGTGTGGGTGTGTGTGTGTGGGGGGGGGGTGCGTGTGCATGCGCATGTATAGGGGTGGTGAAAATGTATTAGTTAATTCTTTACCTGGTGTGATTTTGAAAAACAATGGAATTTTATTTGTGACAGTGCACTTAGAAAGGTTAGTTTAATGAAACAGAGATTTGCTGAAAGCCGAACATCTTTCTAGCATTTTTCTAAGTATACTTGATATGAAAGCACAATGTCAATAAACCTTATTTTTCTTAGATCAAAATAGATTTCTTTTGTTCAGAGTAGAGATAATTATTTTCACAAATGTAAGAATGTTTAGAACCCAGAGTCACCTTAGAAGCACCAATTGTCTCTTAGCTATACAGGAACCCAAATCTTGAGATTCCAACAAAAAGAGGCTCCCTTGCTTTCTTTATTGCTTATGGGTCGGGGTCAGAAGTTCTTAGGGTAGGATTATCGGAAGTGGGTCTTTGACTTGATTGATTTCTGAAGTGAAGGTCAGTGTCAGTGGATGAAGAAGTTAGTGTTACGTGAATTATAAGATGTTCTATAGTTTTAATAGTATAACTAACGGGCATAGTTATTCCAGTTTTCACCTATTATGCTATAGTAATCTGGGTCCTCCAGAGAAACAGAATTAATGTATACATATACACACAATACAACATATACATTTATCATATATAATATATGTTTACATTATATGTATAATATATTTATTATATTATATATATTTATTTATTATCAGAATTTGGCTGATGTGATAATGGAGAGCTGAGAAGTCTTAAGATCTGTGATTGGCAAGCTGGAAACCCAGGGAGGTCAAGGAGATGAGTTCCAGTTCTAGTCTGAGTCTGAAGGCAAAAGACAGATGTCCCTAGTCAGTCAGACACACTGAAAGAATTCTCTCTTACCCTTGTTTTTTTGTTTTATTCAGGCATCCAATGGACTAGATGAGGCCCACCCATATTGTGGAGGGCAAGTCTGCTTTACTCAGTCTACCAGTTCAAATGTTAATCTCCTCTACAATCACCCTCAAAGACACACCCAGAATATTTCATCACATATCTGGGCACCCTGTAGCCCGGTCAAGCTGACACATAAAGTTAAGCAATCATGCATACTATTTTTTAATGGATTGCACATTTCTCTGTGACTTCTCCGTGACATGAAGTGTGACTGGCTAATAACTAATGTATGCATAGGGCTTGGCCTATATGTAGTTGGGGCTTTTTTTTTTTTTTTTTTTTTTTAGTTGGGGCTTTATACACGTTTGTTAAAGAGTGAACAAAATGAGTGAATAGACGTGGAAAGGCATGTTTTAGAGCATGTTAGATTGGGGATGGGCAAGTGTGGGAGTGGGGAGAGGTTGAGTTTTTTTGCCTTTTAGCAATTTGGTTTTGTTATCTTTTAAGGAAGGGGAAGCCTTTCAAAACCACTACATTTACTGTTGCTTATTTGAATAGATGTGACATTCCAAAATTGATAATTCCTTAATAGCTGTGATTAGCATACCTAAATACTTCTCCAATGACTTCTGAGGCATCTTTCTTTTGTTTGAAGTTTTCTTACAATTTCAACTTGTAGTTTTGAAGACCCGGGCTGTAAATTTTATTCTTATTCTTGCTGATGGAAACGTCATTGCGTAAATGGATAGGGTATTCTCTCCCCCAAGGAAAAGAATCAGTTCAAAATCCCTATAATTGAGAAAATATAATTTGAAATACAATTTATGATTAAAAAAATCCTGGTAGGTCCCATAAGGAAACAAACTCTACTCAAGGTCTCCCCTTAAGCATTAATTGAGTTTAATTTGCTTGGCCAAGGTTTTCTTCATGCATACTGCAGAGGGAAACTTTAGATCAGCCCAGACCTTGTCACAGTGCTCAATTAAAAGTCTGAATTAATAAAGCTGTCTTAATTGGTCTGACAGAGCTAGCAGTATGACCTCATCACCCAGCTACACCTCTCTGATCTCCTGGATTTAAATTTCCATAAAGGACAGATAGGAATTAGCAAATTCCTGATTTCTTAATAACATACCACATTCACAGTTATAACATTCAATGCCCCAGCTCACAACTTTACCCATCTAGAGTATGTTCTGGAGCTAGTTCAATTAACTTAGCTATCAAAATGCTAAGCTTGATAGCTCATTTATCTTTCTGTCCCACAACTCGACATTACAATACGGTGGTGATTGATCTTGCATCTTCCAGGTACCATATAGTATAAAAACTAAGAGAAGATTAATTAAAAGCTGTCTTACCCAGACAGGTTTTTAAATAAGTTTTAGATTTACACTATATATCAGCTGAAGCAGAAAGAGATTCTAAGACCAGGAGCTTTGTAACACCAATTGGATTTTTCTTTTATGTAGAGTATGTATGCAGTAGTCCTGATGACCATTATTATTCTTTCATATGTGTTGAATACCAAAGTGGAGCAGAAGGACCCTGTGACAAATATCCTCTCGCTGTCTCTGTTCCAATGTAGTGTAACACTTAGCACACATGGAGAACATGTTGTACAAAAATACCCACATGCACAGTTATTGCTACTTAAAAGTTCTATATTTTTTTTCTAGGAATTTTAAAGTCTGCAATGTTTGCAATGTAATAAGCAATGTTCCCTACAGACTAATTAATGTCAAATCATTAACTGAATTCATCAAACATTTACTGAGTGTTTTCTGAATATCAGGCCCAGTCCTAAGCACTCTTGTGAACACAAAGATTTTATAAGATACAGTTGTTTTCCTGAAGGATCTCCTATTCTACTAGCAGAATAAGACTATATTTGTACATAAAACAAACAGGTAAAATAATTATTCAAGGACATGATTTATGAGAAAATAATCTTCTTCAATTACCTGGATATTTGTCTTGTTGGTTGATTCTCAAGTTAGAATTTGGATGAATGACCATGAGATAGGGAATCCTGGCCGCTACTCACAGAAGAATTTCTTCTTAGGGATGAAGCTTACTAATAGCCACGAGGCAGCAAGGAAGCAGGACAAATCCCAGGGTTCTCTGGAGACAGAAAAATAGTCCCTGAGTTCCCTGTGTAAACTGAGGGGTTTGGAAATCATTGACCTTTGGGAGTCAAGTACAATTCTAACCCTCTGTGGTAGGCAGAACTCTAAAGATGCCCCCCCCACCTCCTCCCCCCAAAGATTTCTAATCCCTGTTTTTTCAGTCAAATGCTAATTACATATTTCTGCGAGGGAACTTGGCAGATATAATTAAATTCCCAAGGAGCTGGACTTAAAATATAAGATTATCAGTGTAGGTCTTCATCAGATGAAACTTTTAGAAGTAGAAAGTTTTTTCTGGCTGGAAGCGGAAGAGGAAGTCAGAGACATATAAGTGCAAGAAGAATTTGATGAACTGTTGGTGGCTTCAAGATCTCCGGAGGGAGTCACATGACAAGGAAGGAGTGTGACTTCTAGAAGCTTAGAGTGGCCCCAACTGACAACTAGTAGGGAAATGGAGACCTCAGTTTCACAATCACAAAGAACTGGGTTCTGCCAACAACATGGATGAGACTGGAAGTAGACTTATTCTCAAAGTGTCTGGAGAAGAGCCCGGCCTGGCTGATACCTTGATTGTAGTCTTGTGATATCCTGAACCCAGAACCCAGAACCCAGTGGAGCCCACCTGGATTTTTGGCATACAGAGTTGTGGGCTGTCAGATGGGATTGCTTCAGATGGCTGTGCTGATGTGTTACACAACAATAGAAAACAGATACACCACTAAAACTCCTGGAGGCTTCCTGCCAAATACCTCCAGGGTAAGGAGACTTCAAAGCCTCTGCCCTAGGGGCTATTTATTCTCTGACACATGGGAGAATTGAAACATCGTATTATGTGACCGTCAACATGGAGTAAAAGGAGGATCCTAAACTTTGGGGTCTCACAACCTGGATTCGGGTCCCGGCTCTGTCATTTACCAACTGTGCCACCGGGGACACTCCTCTCAGTCTTACTGGCCTCATCTGCAAAATAGGCTTAATCCTCTTTATTGAGCAGGAATATCATGCAGATGAAAGATGAAATGAGATAATAATATATAAAATACAGTAAATGCTCAATAAAAGCCATCCTTAGAAGTGTTATTTGGTTCATTGATCTTCAGCATCTGCTCTTGAATTATATAACTGTGTGGAGAAGCTCCTCATCAAGGTGCTGATAGCTAGAGACCTCAATATCATAAACTTCTCAGACTTAATGGAAATAGGTGGCCAGTGGTAACATCTGTAAAATTTCCTCCCAAAGCAGGAAAGGCAGTCCATTTCCCTGTTATTGAGGATACTTCTTCTAACTAGTTTAATCTGGGTATTTGTCAGGTGCTGGGGGTGGAGATTGTCAGGGTTTACTATTGTTTAATTTTCTGAATTTAGGTCTGAGCTAGTCTCCTGGTGGGTGGTAATAAAGGTTTATTAAATCTATTTTTGACGGAATAACTATTTCTTGAATTATGAAGATATCTCAGCAGAGTTTGAAAACTGAGGAAGAATATTACAGAAGTTTTCTTCATCTCTACCCTGGAAATTCTCTAAGCAGTGATCTTCAAATTGCAGTCACTAGAACTTGTTCAAAATGTCAAATCTGAGCCCACCCTAGACCTACTGAGTGAGACCTCTTGGGGGTAAGACCCACCGATCTGTATCTTAACAAGGTCCCTTTGTGATGTCTCTCAGACTTGGAGACCACTGCCCTAAGAGATTGGGGTGACTCATAGCATTGCCTCCAAATTTTAAGTAGAATTCTTATTTTTGCAAAATGATAAACACACCTACAGAGAATTAATGTGAAAGATAATGAATGATCCAATTCTATAAGAGACTGAGCACAATCCTCCTAAATTTTGCATGTATATTAAAATTTTGTAAAATGAATCACTGTGCAAATATATCAGGAAAACCAGTTTTTTAAAGAAAAAAATTAGGGGGCAAATTCTTTTGTAGAGTTAAAACTCTGATTTATCTGTTTTGTAAGCAGATTTTCAGGTATTGAATTTTCTTAGGGGAAGGCAGATTGTATCTGGTGGTTTTATGCATTGGAAATGCTTCTGAAGAAATATTTGATTAGTTGATATGGGAGTCAAAATATGCTAGGTTGTAGAAAACTGAGAAAATTGCCATTTTTACTGTAAATGCTTTTAAAATGGAATTTGATACTTCTTCCATAGTTTAATTTCCAAAAGTCTCCCCACCCCTGGGGCCTCCCTCCCCTTTGCCAAAGGTGGTGCAGCGTGAAGCAGCATGATTTCCTGGTAAGAATGTGAGCCAGTGTTCTGGGCTCTCCCACTTCTCAGCTGTGTTACCTTGGGCAGGTTCAATGAGCTTACCAGGTTGTGGTCAAGCTTCCCTACGCCGGTGTTTCTCAAATTTGAGCATGCATCAGAATAACTTGCTGAGCTGGTTCAAGCACAGATAGGCAAGTTGCAATCTGTAGCTGTAGCCCTTTGCTGGTGTCATCGATTCAGCTAATAGCCCAATTTTAGTCTGAGCTTGAGAATGGCTGGCGGCTGTGTTCCATGATCCACCTCAAGAATATGGCAGGAGGATAAGTCACAAACCACTTAATAAGACAAGTCCTATGGTTGAAGGAGAGACTGCCTTTTTTTCTGAACAGAAACAGGCAATACTAGGGAGTATCTGTGTCATACTTTGTGTTTCAGGATTCCATGGGCTGGGTAGATACATGCACAATAAACTTTCCAACACTACTGTAGTGCAAAAAGTGTAAAATGTATATGAAATTGACAGATGAATGGATAAAGAAGATGTGATATATGTACACACACACACACATATACACACGTAGAATGGAATATATATAATGCAATGGAATATCACTCAGCCATCGAAAAGGATGAAATCTTATTATCCACAATGATGTGGATGAAACTGGAATTCCGCATATGGTTTCACTCATATGTGGAATTTAAGAAACAAAACAGAGAATCAAGGGGAAGGGAGGGAAAGATAAAATAAGATGAAATCAGAGAGGGAGACAAACCCTAAGAGGCTCTTAACGATAGGAAACAAACTGAGGGTTGTTTGAGCACTGGGGGGTGGGGGGAGGGGGTAACTGGGTGATGGGCATTAGGGAGGGCACTTGATGTAATAAGCACTTGGTGTTATATGTAACAGAAGAATAACTGAACTCTCCATCTGAAACTAATGATATACTATATGTAAACTAATTGCATTTAAATGAAATGTTATAAAGATATATATGAAATTGTTTCAACAAATCAATTGATGTGCCATATTACATTTTAAAAAAATTATTATAAATTATAATTTACATTTAAGATCTTGTTTTGAATTGGGAGGTTCTAATTGATTGAAATTATATTACCAAAGAAAAAGCAGAGAAGTCGAGTAAAGGTATCCGCTCCAAGGGAGAAAGCAGATAGGGTTTTTAGGCATTGCAATATAAAAAAAACCCTAAGCCTCGGGGCACTTGGGTGGCTCAGTGGTTGAGCCTCTGCTTTTGGCTCAGATCGTGATCCCAGGGTCCTGGGATTGAGTCCTGCATCAGGCTCTCTGCAGGGAGCCTGCTTCTCCCTCTGCCTGTGTCTCTGCCTCTCTCTGTGTCTCTCATGAATAAATAAATAAAAAACAACAACAAAAAAAAACCCCATGAAAACATAAGCCCCTGTGGCTAGGGTTCTATTTGGTGTCCCTTTCTTCTCTCTCACAGTATGTGTCACGTATGCTAGTAAGCAGTTATAATAGCTCACATTGAGTGCTGACTGTGTACCAGGCACTTTTCTAAGCACTGTACATTTACTCATTCGTTTAATCTTTGCAACAACCCTTTAAAGTAAGTGCTAGTCTTACTGCTAAAAGAAGGAGGGTTGCATTATTTGCCCAAAGTCACAGAGCTGCTAAGTGACAGCCACGGTTCAAACTCAGAGGGTCCTTCTTGAGAGCCCACATTCCAAACCCTTGCTATATCGAGTTTTTGCAGCAGAATGATTTCTGCTCTCTCAGTGCTCCATCTCTCTGTGACTTGGCCCGGTAGATCTTCTATCTGTAGGAGACCAGGACATCTCACCCCCTTCTCCTGGCCTGTGCTGCTCACACACCTTTTCCACTGCATTCCATCGATCAACTGATACTTAACATCTGTACTGTTCTTATCACGTTATTTTACCTCATTAATTTCTCCTTTTGCCTTGGAACTTTCTCTAACCTTTTTTGGAAAACTGTTCACCTCAAATCTATGTGCAAACCAACCCCCTGCCCTGTGGGGCCTAGGGCAGATAGAATGGATCCATTATCTCCTGCCTATCTCTAGGACTCCCAGAGTCTTCTCCCTTTACTTCACCCTTGCTCTTACCCACTCCAGCGTCTCACTGTCTGCACTGAGGCTCTGCACTATTCTCTCTGAGGCTCACCCTTGTATCTACCTGCATACCAGCCCCGCTGGACTTGAAGATAAAAATAGCTCCCTCCATTTGCCTCCTGACCTTTGGTAAAGACTTTGTTTGGATTTACTAACTGAATCCTATTCTTCTGAGTCACTTCAGGGAAATGTGTACACAGGACCTAGTGCTGGCCCATGTGGTCCTGTGCAAGGGACAGGGATGAGATGGGAATTTAGAGTCTCATTTAAACAAAGTTATTAATAACTTAACGTCACCTCCTCCCTGCCTGAGTACATGAGCATTTTAATAGTGGCTTTGCCATGGTCCATTGGTTTATTGGAGGCAGAGAACAGGCTCCAGGAAGGTCAAGTTAGCAGCATGTTTTCCAGTGAGTGCCCTTTAATTCAGAACTAGTCTGACATGCAGAAGGCATTGCTCAGGCTGACTCTTTATATATATATATATATATATATATATATATATATATATATATATATATATATATATTTTTTTTTTTTTAATTAATGGAAGTGGAAACAATCTAACATCACGATTGAAATATTTTGTTAAATTAATTTTTTCTGGTAGGGATTAACTGACAGATGGAACAAACCTGGCCTAGGAGCAGTCTTTCCTAAATCTTTCAAGTCAGGCATTCACAAAACCTGGAAAAGGAAATGATGGACAAATTACATCTAAAGTTCCAATCTCCTTTGTTTGTTCAGGTCATTCAGGATATCATTATCACGTTAATGGAATTTTCTTATTTCTGTTTGCAGATCCTTTTGTGTGCACATTGTAATCTGATTTGAAACAAAGAGGGAAGGAACCCTCCTTCATTTTCATCTTCTCTGAAAGCTTAGTTCACATCCTAGATGCATTGAGCCAACAGATTTATTGGCTATCATGAAAGAGATGCCCTTTACTTTTTCATTTCTGCTGCCTCTAATGTTCTGACTTTTATTTCTTTAATTCTTATTTTGTCAATTAACCATAAGTTACCCTTGTTCTGGTGTGTGCGTAGGCCAGAAGACCCCACAGTTAGTTCCCTATAGCCTAAGGTAGGAAGTAAAAGCTGAACCTACTTTCCATGTTTAGAGATAACTCAGGCAAAAAAAAGTATCTTTAATTTTAACTATATTTAAGTGTGTGCCTTCTCACTCCATCAAAGTAGTTAAATTGACTGTAAGGAGAGTTCCAGGTTCACTGCAAAAGAACTTAATTCTTCATTTGATTTTACCCAGAGAGAACATTTTTATAGCATTGTGATTCAGGAATGATCATTTTCATTCGCAAATGGTGTGTTTTAAGCAGTAAACAAATATTACTTTCCAGGCCCAAAGATAAGTTTAGGCAAAGCTCAAATCATCTGGTGCTAAATCTGGAGCCCAATTTCAAACAGGTTGACTGTGTTTCTTTATGGTGCAATATGACTGTGTCAGGATGTGGAAATTTTATCCTGTGCTAGCAATGATAAGAGGGAGCAACAACCTTAACAAGAGTTGATCAAAGGTTCCAATCAAATACCATGTCTGCAGTCTTGGAAAATTACAGCTCATATAATGGATCTTATAGGAAATCTTTTTATTTCTATGATTTTCACTAACCCAGAGAATTTCCTTGCTCCTTTATTTGGTTTCCTTCCTTCCATAAGTAATTACTCTTTATTTTAAATGACAGAATCACTTTAATTTTGCATTTTTTTCATCTTTATGTAGACTTTGGCAAAGATTAATCTGTCCAGAATATTCTGGGTACTTGGCTCCTGTGTTTCAGGATTATAAATGGAATACAGCAGGCAGCTTGTCTTTCCTGCCTTTTAGGTTTATTTGAATGTAAATTATATGACAAAAAGGTGTCTCCTTGCACCTTCTCAGTCCTTACTGAAGACAGAGAGAACTATGTTTAGAGTTGCCGCACATCCACCAATAAACTCACTACTACCCTGCTGGGGCTTAGGAAACAACTGATACTATGAGAAAGAAAGTCAGTAAAAAGTTCAAATTCATCCATGGTAATTCCGTCTCTTGTCCATTGTCTTGATCGTATGTCTCCCCTCTTGCAACCTCTTTCCTCTTCTCATTGTTTTTCCATTTGATCTCCTCTTTGGTTTTCCTTTTTAGAAAACAATTTTTTTTCCGTGTGCTTTCCCTGTACCTTTTAGGTCAGTGCTTCTTCTCTCTGAGCCCCATCTCCCATTTCCCCTTCCTCCAGTTTGTTTAGCCTTTTCTCTTAAAAAGGAGCAGAGATGCTTTTACTATTGTGATCTGGAGTGAACTGGATTGATTTGAAGGCTTCACTTAAGATCAACTTCCATGCCCAACCCCTCCCTAACAAGCAGATAAATCTGCTGCCAGATTGTTTCCTCAGTGTGTGCGTACACATGTTCTCAGGTGTGTGTGTAAGTGTGCATGTGCATGAATGTGTGTGTTGGCAGAATGGGAAGTAAGGATTAGGAAGTAGCGTGAGGTTGATCATGCCATCTCCTTTTGGGTACCACATAAGTGGGTTAGAGTCCTTGGAGTAGTTACTGGCCCTAGTCTAATGTTTTGCTCTTGGGGTAAAATGGGAAGAGGAATACCTTCAACCTCTTCTCTGTACGTTCTTTGCTTTCCATTTATATCTGTCTTCTTTGCTCCTCATCAAGCCATCAAAATGCTTCACTAAAGCATGGGCATAACCTTTGGATAATGCTGTAGTTTGTATACTTTGGAAGGTACTAGAAGCAGAGAGCAACTGCCTTCCTTGAACTGACAACACTTAATGGCTTCATCTCCTGAGGTGCTTTTTGCTTTTGGGAGATGGTCCAACCCTACAGAGCCATTTCTTTTCCTTTTCCCTTTAACCCAGATCTCTCTCTTTTTCACATATACATAGATTCATTCCATGTCCTTACAGAATTTTAGAGTTTGAAGACAAGAACAGAGGTAATTTAGAATTTCATTTTATAGATGAAGATATTGACTTACAGAAAGATTAAGTAATTTATTTTAAATCATTCAGGAAATTGGTAATAATTACAAGGACTATACTTTCCAATCTAAAATGGAGATTTATAATTTGACAAAAATGGCCATAATAATAACAGAGACAAAAACAACAATGGTAATCACTGCTGTTAATTATCATCCATATTGCCAGGTATTGTAGAAGGTATATTACATGTTTTTAAAATTTATTCATAATTATTATTATTAATTTATTTTAAATTTAAAAAATGAAGGTAGAGTTGACATATAACATTATATTAGTTTCAGACGTACAGTGTAATGATTTGATATTTGTATATATTGGGAAATCCACCCTGTCTAGTTAGCATCCATCACTACACATAGTTACAAAATTTTTTCTTATGATGAGAACTTTTAAGATATACCTTCTTAGCAACTTTCAGATATGCAATACAGGTTATTAACAGCGGTTGCCACGCTGTACATTACATCCCCACAGTATATGTTATTTGACCCTCCAACAACCCTCTGTGAGGTAGGTTATTATTTTTTATTACAATCTTATAGATAATGTCGGCTCAGACAGAAATCTACTTTGTAAATAATAATGGGGCAAAACTATGTTGTAAACCCAAGTCTCTCCAGTTACAAAATTTGTGTCCTATACAGCATCGGGAGCCATCTTGTACTAAGAGCTGATTATTGACACCTCTTTCCAACTTGGTGTTCAGTGGCATTATGTTAGTAGCTTGAAATCAACTGTGATAGAATATTTACACCATGGAAATTGGCAAAGGCTACATACCAGGGCGTGGTTTTTATTTGCTAGAGAACTGAGACTTGTTGAACATTTATTGATATACCACTGCCTACGTATGTTTTATAATACTGTCCATTTAACAATGGAATAAAATTTTTATTTTTATTTATTTATTTATTTTTAAAGATTTTATTTATTTATTCATGAGAGAGAGAGAGAGAGAGAGGCAGAGAGAGAAGCAGGCTCCATGCAGAGAGCCTGACATGGGACTAAATCCTGAATCTCCAGGGTCAGGTCCTGGGCCAAAGGCAGGCGCCAAACCACTGGGTGCCACTCAGGGATCCCTGGAATAGAATTTTTAAACATCATGACTTGCCTAAAAATTCTGGATCTCTGATCACCATAGCATTGGTGGAAAAATCTAAACTAAAATTCAGATGTCTGCAGAGTCTTAATTTGGTGCTCTTTTTTGCCATCTGTTGCTGGACTTCATTTTCTGTGGTGATCTTAAGTTTATGAGTTTGTGTTAAATAAAGAGCATTTGTTTGAAGGAACAGGAACGAATTCAATACAATATAAGCCAATCAGGGGAAACATATTGGGAAGATCCAGGGGCCTCGGGCATCTGCCCCACAGAGTTCTTGATGGAGTGGAACCTGGATCAGAAGGGCAGCCCTGCACCCTTACTTCGCTACTCCTAAACTGCCTGGTTTTGTGTCATGGCATCTCTGTATGTACATGCCTATGCAGCTGCCTTTTCTGCTTTGGTGTGACATAGCCAACATCCTGATTCATCTTGGTTCTCATTCCAATTAAGGACCATGAATCTTAGGCTTTTTAACTCCATTTCCCATTTCCTGGGAGAGAAATGCCTCTCAGTCCCACATAGGTCATTTATAGGAGAACACAAAGCATCTTGTATACCATGCTGGGGACAGGGAGGTTTCTCTAAGAGAAGACAGAAACAGGGAAGAGAGGATTCTCATCTTTAGTATATTAGCTTGAGAGGAGGAGGGTACAAAATGAAGAGGAAGAAAAAGCTACGTTATAAGTTGTTTGAGGGGCGAATCTGGGTTTTACTCGTTTCTAAATATCTCATACCTTTTCTCATGCTTGCATTTAATAGGAAATGGTAGCTGAAAAGGGAAGAAGTGGCCCTTCTAGACGAGAATGCATTTCTCCAAACTGTGGGAAAATGAAGCCTTTCAGTAAGAGTGATGGAAGACTAAGACATACTTTATAAACAAAATTGTTTTGGTGGTTGATACAGATTGTTACCAATATGCAAGGATCCAGATTGGTCATCAAAGAGCTTACGGTGTCACTTCTAAAATCCAGATGTGACCTTGTGTTGGGAGTCCAGTTCAACATAAAAGTTGGTTCCCTCCCACATATTCAGATTCCCTCCCACACCGCTTTACCCCTTTACAAGGTTATGACTAAAACAGAACCAGTCTAAATATAATCATTTTATGAAATTACATGCAAATAGAAGAAATCATACTCAAATTGAGGAAAATGACCGTGTTTTTCATAGTTGATCTTTAGAAAATAGCTTTTAAAATAAGTGCAATACCATCCTTACTTTTTTTTATGGTTAATGAGGAGCAAAATACATGCCCTCAGGATCAGGAACTTGAGAGTTCAAAGGATCAGTGCAATTGGAAAAACTTCTTAGTCTGCATATTGGACTTAAAAATCTCATAAGAAGGATTTTATTTGTGTTGTTAGGATATTACTGACTAAAGCTTTCACTTGTCCTGGGAAGCATTGTTAAGATTAAAAATAATTGCACAAAAGCCAGTCTAAATTTTCCAGGATTTTAGGAAGAATGATAGTTTAGTCTAAGGGGTTGAATTTATTTTATACTTTGCAGTGTTTGAATTTATTATTAATACTTTATCTTTGAAATGCTATAAATATAATCATCTGTTAATTTCGGGAGTGCTGATTATCCACATTGAGAGTTATTCACAGCACATCTTGTTTCTAACTTCCCTGTAACATAACCTTTTCTGCTTAAGCAACTCCTCTAGTGACATTATCACCATCTCACTAAGTTTATTCTTACATGGAATTGCAGCCTGCTAGGAACTGGAGGAGGTACGTTCTGGTTGACTTGTTGTAAGATAAAATAAAACAATCAATGACTCTTGTTTTTCTAATTTCTTTCCCTTTCTCTTCCCCTCATTCCCCACCTTTTCCTTGCCAGTTGTGAGACAGATGGTTATGCAGTAGGGTATCAGTAAGGGTCCCTATAATCCAGCTGGTGCTTTTCTTCTTCCCTACCTGTGGTGTTGCATTTACCCAGCCATGAATGAGGATCAAGGAGAACCATGTGGCACGGATAGGTGGGCACATATCCTGGACTGATTTTTTGCCCTAGTATATACTGGAAAGGCCATGCAAATTGTTAAAATACTGAAATACTTATGTACTTACTGAAAAATAGTCATGCTCTGAGCCCCTTAGCATGTAACTGCTCCTTTATCTACTACCCTGGCTTCCAATGTTCCAACTCTGGGATATCCTGAACCTTCCCACAATCAGAAGGATCGATGCCTGGTACAGAAAGGGGCCTTAGGACTTCTTTTACTGCTTTTTTTTTTTAAGATTTTATTTATTTATTCATGAGAGACACAGAGAGAGAGAGTGAGAGGCAGAGACACAGGCAGAGGGAGAAGCAGGCCCCATGCAGGGAGCCCGATGTGGGACTTGATCCCAAGACTCCAGGACCATGCCCTGGGCCGAAGGCAGGCACTAAACCACTGAGCCACCCAGGGATCCCCTTTTACTGCTTTTTAAGACTACTCTGTTTGTTTGTTCTTATGTTACATGCTACCCAATCTGATCCATGTATGTATTTCAGACATGTGGTCAAATCATAACTCCAGTAATATGCAAGGTTATTCTAGCATTAAGTCCAATTTATCCTCTTTAAGGAACTGAAGAAATACTTGACCATGTTTTAAGTGAAATGTCTCTGCCCCCACCCTATCCAGATCATCTCCTTCTTGAGATTTCCTTCTGACTTGGTCATTATTTCACTTAGGGTGCGGGTGCTCTCCATTGCAAGTGACAGGATATCTAATTCAAATTTACCTGCTTCATATAGGTAAACATGTACAGTGAAATGCTTAGGTTGTGGCTTGGTCTGCGTGATGTCAACAGGACCTCAATTCTCTTTTTCTGTTTTTGGCCACTGCTTTCTTTGTAATAAGACCCCACCTCTTCTCAGGTTCCCTACAGCAGCTCTTTCATTATCTCCTGAGAGTGAAAGAGACCAAGAACATTCCTCTAATGTTCTCAAATGAATGCCTTAGAATTAATTGAGTCTTTTTGGCTCTCACTGGCTTGCTGTGGGTCCAGTGTCCATCCCTGAACAATAATTGTGACTAGAGGAGTGGAGTGTGCTAATTGGTTTAATTTAGGTTGTGTGTTCCCTGGCAATCTCTGGGATCAGAGTTGCTTCACTGAAAATATACACATTGGGGGCAGGAATGTGGATCCTTAAATGAAGGGGATTCTCACTTGCTAGCACTTGAGGGTTGTAGATACTGACAGGAATGTGTCCTACATTGATTCACTTCTTTATATTATTATATCCTGTATACATTATTATATCCAAATGGACAATTCTTTGGATAGGTAATTTTACTCTAATTATAGAGAATTTTGAGTCTCTCATAACCATTCAGAATTTACCCTAATTGCAAAACTTCATAAACTATGTTTCTATATTTTTTAAATTTGCTGCGATGCGGATTGCACAATGTCAGCCCTGAGGGAGCTAGAGTATAAGCTATATGGTTCAGAGACCTTGTCCAACTGCTTCTCTGCTTTGTCCCCAGTACTTGTAGGTAACCAGTAAATATTTGAGAAAATACAGGTTTTCTCTCTGTCTGCACTTTTTGCAAGAGGTAAGCCTCTTGTCACATGGAACGCTGATGCCCTGTGTGTCTTCTGTCTCTCAGCTGCACTGGCAATTGGTGGTAGGATAAGTTTTATACACAGCCTTGATCTTTGGTAGGAAGAACACACTTGTAGGAAGTGTTGCTTGAAAAGTGCTCATTTTATATGGAAGCCACTGACTCTGTTACTTCCTGTCTCTCAGACATAACAGATAATTCTCTTTCTTGTAGTTCCTCTAGGGTTTCACTATTTAACTTGCTCATGCCGCCTAACAGTGAACCACTATCACCTAGGCTCAGATCCATTGTGAGAAGGAATAGCTTTTGTAGTGACACTGATGGTTTTCTGGACTTGAGGGCAGTAAGAAAATGGGACCTTGCACTTCTGAACCTATTGTCGGTAAATACCATTATTTATATACAGGGTTGTGTGTGTGTGTTAGTCTTATAGTTTTATATAATTTTCTTCCATGTAGCAGTCACAGGCCAATAAAGAGGTGCTTTTCATAGGGTTTTCATCCATAGGTTGGGAATTAATGGAGGTTTCTTTGATTTCTCATTGTATAAGATCTTGCCATAGTTGTCAACCCCGGAATGAGGCACAAACCGGCAAACTCCAGATCTCTCCTTGATGAGCAGCATCCTTTATCTGTACGTGGCACTTCATGGTTCACACAACACTCAGGCGCTACAGCATTAGTTCTTTTGATCCTTTTAACAGCCTTGCAAGGATGCTGGGGGCAGGTATTGTTATGTTCATTTTACCAAAAGTAAGCAGAGATTCTGACAGAAGTTACATGATTTACTAGAACCTCAATTTATGCAGAACTGGATGCAACTCAGGTTTTTAGATTTCTAATGTAGTGCCTTTCCCTTGTTTCATTTGTCATCAGACTTGGGTATTTTATTTCTAGAGCTGATCCTTAGCTCCTGAAAGAAGCGCCCTATGGACATTTACTCTGTAGCCCTCATGACATTCCACCCAGTTGTTTATGCATCTGCACTGGGGTCTCAGCTGCCAAGCTAGAATTGAAGCAGCAGGAAGGTCCAGAAGATGGTTCTGCTTGGTCCCAGAGAAGACTTACTCTCTGCTTCTCCATCATGTCCACCTGCAAGTCAAAACCTTTGCACTGATCATCTCCCATGTGTGCCCATAAGCCCCGTGTACTCTTTCTTCCTCTCTTTGTGTGCCTTTCAAGCCTCCCACTTTTATTGTCAGACCTAGTGTGAATGGCAGAGAGGTGTGGCAATGCAGTCTTATACTCTATAGCCTAATGAGATGCCCAGCTTACTGATCTCCACGTAGATATGTTGATTCATTTATTTTAAAATTTTATACTATAAGGTGCAGATATCAAAAGAATTCCATTACTGAAAATTTAGAACGTTGCCTTTTTTTCCCATATACATATTGCCGGAATTGTAGTAAGCATGCCTACATGTTGATGTGAGACATTTTCCATTTAATTTTATTTTACAAGTATTTTTTATACATTTCTACATAGTTAGCATATGTGCTGCTTTGAGCTGGTTTACTCTTCTATTCAATCAATGGACTATGATTTATTCAACCATTTATGTAAAGAGGTACATTCCCCCTCCCCCAGTTTTTCCACTCTTATAAATAGAAGTGCAATGAATATATTTGGATGTACAGCTTTTTCTACATTTTTAAAGGTAGATTTCAGTAAGTGTAATTATTGGGTCAAAGAGCATGAATATTCCTATGAGCCTTAGTACTTATTGCTAAATTGTTTTCCAGAAAGGCTGTTCAAATTTACAGTGCCATTGGCATTGTAGAAAAATATCAATTTCACTCGACCCTCATCAGCATCTAATTTTATCATTTAAGAAAATGCTAAGGGGCAAAAAAAAAAAGGTATTTTTTTTAAACTTTCATTTTGTTGCTTAACTTGAAAAGGTTGAACATTTTTTTTTCATACTGTGCTTTCTAGTTTGTGAATTGTCTGTTTTCTTTTAGGACAGTAGATTTATAAAATGTGTCATTGCTTGTTAAATAACTGCAGCAGCCAAATTCTCAAAGTGACAAGCCATCCCAGGTTGCAGTATTGGTTCCTTCTCTTACCCTCACCCTGTTACAGGCTAATAGGGCAGTGGCATTTGTTGCATCTTATTATTTCTAGAAAGATGCTAATGGTTTCTTTACCTTCTGCTCTGACAAAGCAACTATGAAGGAGCCAGGATGCCAGTGTGCAGGAGCTGCTGCAGGATAAAAACCCAGAGTGGCAGGAAATTACCCTAATAGGGTGAAAATTAAGAAACAACCCATGGCACAGCCTGTTTCCAGGATACAGGTGGTAGTTTCACGCCTTAGCAATTATTCTCTGAGAATCAATTTGGTGGTTCTTTTTTAAAAAATTAGATTTGAACCTGAAGGGGGTTAAAGAGAAAAGAATAAAAGCTTGGAAAATATTTAATATTGTTTCATAAAGAAATTATTCTCATCTTCCCTCATTGAGTAGAAAGTGCAGCTCTTTTAAACTTTTTCTTAGTCTTCCCTATTTTGTGCAAAAACAAACTGTCTCATTTTAGCTTATATATTTTGGGGCTCAGGGAGAGGTTAGACACCTGCAAAAGGAAAGGACCAAAGTCTTTTGATTCTTCATTTGCAGAAAATATACCAGGGATGTCAAGCCACTGGTTAGCAGAGGTGTTGGTGGCCCACGAGGTAGCTGTTCTTAGGTTGGGAGGTGGGGTGAAGGGTGCTCAGTAGCCACTACTTCAGTGGTTGAGGGGCAGGTGTGTTTGCATCCACCTGCTTCTGTGTCAGGAATACAGGGCCTGAGTCTCTTAATGTTTCCCTTCTCATCCCCAATCACTTTCTTACACAATTGCCATTAAGTCTTATGTGGAAAGGTGCTCAATCATTTCTATTTCATCTATGTCTTCTTGTTTTGGATTTAGAAGTCTTGGATTGAAGACTTCCAATCCAGCGAGGATTGGAATCCAGCAAGCACAGAAAAAAATATTCTTCTCTCACGTGGAAAATGTTCAATACTTATTTCATTTATTCTATGCATTTTTGGGACACATAATGACTCTGAGGAGTTAAGAATGAAGGCCTCCTTCCTTAAGCTTCAAAAGATCAGATCTGTGTTTTGTTGGTTAAGGTTATAGATATCTAACGGGGGATGGTGATAGTAGATACTAGATGGTGACGGATGCCTCCTCGAGGAGGGTCATGCCTTGCTTATCTCTGTGAGTTTGCATTCTTGGTACAGAGGAGATGCCCAGTACTTGGTTATTGAACTAAAGTCAGTACCACAAAGGGCTTCTTTTTTATTCCCTGAAGCTCTCCTCTGAGGACAAATGGACAGCCATTAGGGTGTTCAGTAGATCCAATTTGATTCTAATAAATTCACAGAAATTCTATGCATCTCTGTGAATACATTCCTAGCATCTCTGATTTCAGAGTTTGAAGAGATCTTGGAGCTCCAGTTCTCTAAATTTGTCATCCATGATTGTCAGAGCTGAGCTAAAAAAACAAGAAAGAGTCTCAAAATCCAGAAACAATGGGTAAACTGGCAAGGCAGGATTTAATAGAGACTTAGCCAACATTTTGTAAACAGTTGTTGAATATATCCTGTGTGACAAGCTAGTTGAGAATGAAGTTGCAAAAATACATAAGAACTAGTCTTTGATGTCAGTTTCTTAGTAAGAAATAATAGAGGTGGATATAAAGTCTGATTTCAGTATTATCATAGAAAAAATAAATTATACTTATTTTTTTTTAATTTTTTTTTATTATTTATTCATGATAGTCACAGAGAGAGAGAGAAAGAGAGAGAGAGAGAGGCAGAGACACAGGCAGAGGGAGAAGCAGGCTCCATGCACCGGGAGCCTGACATGGGACTCGATCCCGGGTCTCTAGGATCGCGCCCTGGGCCAAAGGCAGGCGCCAAACCGCTGCGCCACCCAGGGATCCCTAAATTATACTTATTAATTAATTTGTTCATGTGCTCAATTATATGATTAACTCATTAATAATGTGAACTGAGCGTATAATAGGGACAGAAGATGACGGAGAAGACTTGCCCAAGTAGAAAAGAACCAGGGGCTTTTGTTAACCAGTTTGGCTTGAATGCTTCTGGGGATGGGCTGCTCTTTGCCTCCTAGAGTGGGCCATTCATTTTAAAACAGCTCCCTAAAAATTTTTTTAAATATTAACTTTAATACACTGGTCCTAATTCTACCATGTGAAAAGCTACAAAAAATTATAATTCCTTTCTAAATTACAGCCCTGAAAATAATTGTCTGAGGCTCCTGCTTATCTTTAAAAACTTAATTTGAACATCATCTCCTCTGTGAAACTCCTCAGGAGTTGTTTCTTCTCCTTTATTACTATGGGCATGGAGTCCTAAAACTTACTGTTCTTATTAGAATATCCTAGGGATTAATTAAAAATATAGATTCTAGAACTACACTCCAGTATATTAAGAAAGGTCCCCCGAAAATCCTGAGGCACTTGCCTCACAGGCTCGCATTTGTTCACTGCTACGTGGAGATGAACTTGCACCTCTGGAGCATTTACTATATGCTTCAGTGTTTCTTTGTTTAGTTATCCTATCTGTGCATTGTTATTTTTCTGTAAATATCTCTACTTTTACTTATTATAATTTACTTATCTCATTATCTATCTCCATTGCCCACCTTACTGAAAAGTTGCAATTCATTTTTGGTGTTCACGAGGATTTATCACAGTGCATTGCATCTGATCGGATCTCTGTAAATGATTGTCCAATGTATGAATGAGTGGAATGTCAGCAACAAACTCAGCAGTGACATCAGTACCACGCTCTGGGGTCAGAAAATTAAACCAGGATCTTCAGAAACACAACTTCTCCACTGCTTCTAGGTCAGAGGGCTAGGGGCAATAGGGCAACCCCCTAGGAGTTGGGAAACTTGGCTCATCATCACAGCTTGGCCAAAGAATAACTGCTGAGGCCTGAGGTTTCTTGTTTGTAAATAGAAGGGATTTGCCTGTATAATCTGTTGGCTTCCTTCTAGCACCACGATTTATTTAGAGTCCCTGATATCAGTGTCTGGACCAGGATTAAGAGGACAATGATTTGTTCAATGAGCTCTCATTGAGATAGATAGCACAGTGCCAGTGGGGTCAGGGGGAGGGAAGGGAAGTGATGTGAGAGAGGGGGTAGGATATTGAGAGAGGTTCTTGAGGCTCTTGGCAGGTATTAGTTAGGTGTGTTAACCAGTGTGTGGAATGGTCTCATTCCGCACCTGGAGGTGGAAGGAGTATTCAAGAACTTCTCTCTCCTCTTACTCTAGTAGGGGGAATGGGAGGGAGAATGTGGATTGGTCAATTAAATCGGGTCTTTCTCAGATTTTTAGATGTTCTTTATCATCTGTGGGTCATCAGATCAATAAAAATTCTCCGAAGATTTCACTGAAGCTGCAATGGGCCCCTCATTTCAGAGAGTTGCTTTGAATGGCTTGAAATAGTTACCACCTAATGGCTCTGCTGTATTCCTGGAGCCCGGAGCAGCTGTTTAACATTCAAGCTGCATAGTGCCAGTGAGAGCTCCCAACAGAAAAGGGAATTAACTGTTTGGTGTGTTTTAATAAGTGAGTGAGCAAAGATCATGTGAATCGATTATCAATTTGGCTAACTTTCTTGCAGGGCTTGTGTAGAGGAATTAAATGCAAACAGACTGCATGTTTACCAAAGAGGAATACACCTTGAAGTGGATATTAGGATTCTCAAATGTGATTTCTGTAATGCATTGGAGCTTTTTCTCCCCTTTCCTTATTTCTGTCAAGAACATGTGCTGGAAATGAAGGTGGAAATCACTTTAAAAATGATTAGATACAGGACTAGCATACAGAAGATCTATTCCTCCAGTAGGTATATTTGAGACCTCCCGTCACCTTCTTGTGAGCCCAGAGGTCATTGCTAGAACCTCAGACTCCAGGGACACTTGGGGATGACAGTTTGTACTAAACCCCGGGGCGGGGGGAGCTTTACTTATGAATAGTCACATTCATTCCTTCGTTCTTGCTTTAGGAAGAGGAAGAGGAAGAGTACTTGGTTTGGCAAAGACACACCACCTAAATGCTAAATTGATATGATTTTACCTCCAGGGTGTTCACGGTTAGATAATAACTGGCAAAGTGGTCTGAGGATGAACTTTGATGCTAATTTGTCCCTCCTCTTCCTCCTCTACCTCTCCCATCTCCATTCTTTGCTTTCTACCAGGGAAGCACAACTCTTTGTATATCCATTGCTGGTAAACTGAGAAGCCAAGGACACTGGGCAAGCTGTCTGAGAAGGCAGCTTGGGGGGAGAGAGAGAGAGAGAGAGAGAGAGAGAGAGAGAGAGAGACATGGACCTGTGAGAAGGAAGGGCCCAAGCCCTTGAACAACCGCTTTCATGAGCCAGCATCCTCCTCTGTCTCCCCTTTCTCCCTGGGGACATTTCTGCGATGGCACCTAATACAGGTATGTGTCACCCTTTCTGTTACCTACTGCCATTCTCTGAGCACAGTGCCAGACACAGAGCAGCTACTTAGTCACTGTTGTTGAATGGCCGAGTGAATAACCTCTCTTGAACTATGAAGTGGTTTTTGGGTTTTTTGTTTGTTTTGTTTTGTTTTGTTTTGTTTTCAACTATTGGATCTTTCCTGGTATGCATCAATTTCTGGGGTCTGTTGTCAAGCATTGCTTTCCACTGCCTGACAAGTTGAATTTTAAAAGTCGAAAGATTTAATGGTTTATTTCGTAACTATTGGGTCAAGTAAACTGGAAGGCCAGAAGCTTTTCAGGACCAAAGAGGAGAAGCTGATCTTAACAAAATATGAGAGTTGAAGCGACAGTGACATGCTGCATTCTTTGTATCTTCGAGAAGTAAATACAAATAACCTAAAGCAGCAAATTCATAGCGAGGTGACGGAAGTTCAATAAAGAGTTTGGACAAAAGAGTGGAGAAAAGGAACTATTACATTTTTACAGATTGGTGGCATAATGGAGGTCGTGTGCCGGTTGGCTGTGGACCGTGGAAAGGTCAGGGCTTGCAATCTCTGTCCTCCTGTCGGCATCCGCTGCTGCTCCAAGTGCCTTTTATGTCAGGTCCCCCAGGTTGTAACACTAATGGCCAGAAGGCTTGGCTCCCATTTCCTGAATCTTTCCCATCCTGCATGTTACAACTCACCAGACTTGTGGCTGCCTCCCGAGGGCCTGCTTGGTTGACCAAATTGCTTATATTTGATGAATTAAATTGTAGTAAGACCTGAAGGTTTGGTATTTTACTTTCTAGGGTTATTTGCATTTTAACTGGGTATGCATGGACTCTTGGTTTAGCTCAAAGAAATAAATTACTGATGCTTGAATTCCCAACCAGGCAGGTAGGTGAAACAGATATTTTTCTTGGATTTATGTTCCAGTGTCAGCCCTCAAATCATGTGAGGGCCAGCACATTGCTTTGCCTTCCTCTTCCTACCTCTTCTTTAACCTTTCCTTCCTCTGTCTCCTCCTCACCTTCCTCCTGCTTTTCCTCTTTCTCTTCAAATTCTTCTGTTTAAAGATCTAAATAGACCCAAGTCAGAAGTTTTACTCAGTATTGCTTTGTAGCCAAAGAAAATCTTGCCCAGTGTCCTTGGCTTTAGAATCATACTGGAAAACGAAGGTAGTTATGAGCCAGTTGGCAGAGAAAACCCTGAGACTGAATGGGATTTGGATTTGGCCCTTTTAAACCATGACCACCTTTGCACTTCGGTAAACTGAGAATGTCCTTGGATTTTCCTGCTTACTGACGTGGGAGGTTATCACGTGGAAGATTTGGGTTCACTGTGTCTCTCCTCTGTGGGAGACAGACTCAGAAGAATAGCATTAAATGCAGCAGTAGATATAAGGTTAGCACAAATGGAAAACCTCATGATAGGAAAGATTTGAAGAAATGATTGTACGTGGTACTAAAAGCATAACTGCTTCAGTAGCTGTTTACACAAAGTCACCTTCACTATGGTTAGATCAAATTATAGCCAGAACTCAGGGGCCTTGGTGGACTTGGGGAACTTTAGAGGCTCAGGATATTACAATGATGTTATTATTTCTACTAATCAGCAAATGGTTACTCTAAATCTATATTGTTCAGTAGAGCAGCCACTAGCCACAGTGGTTGCTGAGCTTCTGAAATGCGGCTAGCCCAAGCTGGAATGTACTACAAGTGCAAAACACACTGGGTTTTAAAGGTTTTCCTTAAAAATAGTCAAATATATTGTTTTTTTTTAGATGGATTATACCTATATAATGTTTATAGTATTTTTGATTAAGTAAAAGATAGAGTTAAAATTATTTTCAGTTGTTTCTTTTGCTTTTTTTCAACAGAGTTACTACAAAATTTAAAATTACCTATGCGGTTGGCATTAAAATTCTATTGGACAATACTGGGGTGGATCACACATATTTTCAATGTGCAGATTCTCTTTAAACATTGAAAGGATATTAAGTCATATTTTACATTTATCCATTTTGCTGGATGAGTTTCCTCACTACCCTGGAGTTTGTTTCATAATCAGTACAAGGGCCCTGGTGATGGGCCTGTTGGATATCACTTCTCAGAGATGTTTTGAGACCTAGTACCTCTTGGGTGTGCGTTTTGGGTGTGTGCTCGGGAGGATTTGATGGAGCTCTCTCTCCTCCAGGGAGCAGCAGGGAAATTTTAAAGGACAAGTTTTTGCCTATGGATATAATATCTTATTTTGTGTGGCAGAGAACATCTTATTTTGCATACTACAAGAAAGATTGCATCTTTAATGAAAATGACAGGAGTTCCTTAGATCACCAGTGAAGGATGAGAGACTCTCACCTCAGGACAATTGAGATCTCATTCCTATTTAGGATTTTCTTCCCATCTATAGGTCATTCAAGTTATTACCTGCCTGGATGGCCAATTAGGCTACAAGAGCTATGCTATAATCTCTGTGTATTACTTGAGATTGAATTTGGTTGTAAGTTACAATAAAACCCACCAAATAGGGGCTTTAAGAAGACAGCAGCTTACTTCTCTCCTATATGAAACATGGTGGTACGGAGTTCCAAGTTGGTGCAGAGGCTTTCTTCTACTTTGTCCCCAGGGACCTAGGCTCCTTTTAGCTCCTCCTTGACCATCCCTGGCGTGGCTGTCTATCTCATGCTCCCAGATGACATTCTCCACCTTGTAAGAGGTGGGGAGGAGGAAGGGGCAAAAAAGAAGAAGGGCAGCCTTTGTGTAGTAGCTGTTTCTTGAAGTTTCAGAAGCTGCAACACCACAACCATAGTTACAGCTGATTGGCCAGACTTTAGTCTGAGTGGCCATATGCTGAGCTAAAATTTTCCGGCTGTGAAAGAAAGGCAGAATGGATATTGTGGGACAATTCGTAGTCTTTGCACAGTTCGTTGTTGTATGTTATAGGCATTACTTAATTACATATTACATTTTACATTACTTTAGAGCTCTGCGACATGGTTGCTTCGTATTGCTCTGTATAGAAAAGCAGGAAAGCCTGCTTCATGCTTGGCCCCGATCCTTAAGAAAAGCCAAGCTATTTCTGGAGAATAACTGTCATGTGTGATAAAATAATAATAATAACATTTTACATTTGGGGAGGGGAAAGAGCTATTAACCTGTAACCTAATTTTGTGCACTCACGATACCAGGATCTTGACGCTAATAGTCAGGTAGGGTCTGCTTAGTCCTTATTAATATTTAGGAATGAATATGCCAGAAGGATTTGCTGAGCATGCCTGAGCTCACCCCTTAGAATGAGAAATACATGTATTTGGCACGGTTACTGGCTTAAGCCTAGGTCAGGCAGGCTTCGACACATCTATTGGACTGATGGGACCAGAATGCCAAATGTCTTCTGTTTGCAGGGAGATTTAAGGGTCTGAGAAAAGTGTACTGAGTACATGTGTGCCCATCCCTGCTGTCAGTGCATTGTTCTATGTTCCCCAGCCAAGGGCATTGTGGGGCTCCTAGGAAGGAGATCCACGGTAGAGGTCAACAAGTTTCCACTGGAACCTTATTTTTTTTGCTTGTATTTGACTTTCCTGGAGCAGTGGCTTTCTGTATATACTGGTTGCTATTAGACAAAGTTTCCCATAATTCTGTAGACATCTCCAAAATTTGAACTTTCTCCTCGATGGAAGTAAACTCTAGAGTTTTCTTTCTCCACCTTCTTCAAAAGAACTCTAAACTCTTTTTCCTGAACACTTTGTTAAAGGATCAGCTTTTTCTTTCCCACTTGCCAAGATTATTTTTCTTTTCATAATTTATTGCATTAAGGCTCTGAAGAAAAAGCCATTCCTATAATGTTAGATAAAGCATATTTATAGCTCCTTTAAAAGGTCCCCAGTTTAACAAATTTGTGTTATTTCACAAGCTTCACACACATTTTCCCAGATATTTATTGTAGTATATGTCGAGAAATTATGTGGAATTTTGAGCCAGACTAATGTCTTTCTTTTTTTTTTTTTTAAATTTTTTGAGCCAGACTAATTTTGGTTTGAATGCTCTACAATTTTACTAGCTTTGCTGCCTTTAATAGCTGTCTGGCCTTGGCCAAGTCACTGAACTGTCCTTAGTCCAAGCTGTGAAGTCATTTCCTTGATATCCATCTTGCCGGGTTATTGTAAAGGTGCAAAGGAACTGTGTAAAGCACTTAACGTAATGCGTGGTATTAAAAGAAGCAGCTCAGTAATCTCTATTGTTATTCTTCTATGCATCAGATCCCACTCTACATAATTTTGCAGAATTTTTTTCCAGTTTATACACTGCGATATCTCAGAAAGATATTATTTGCTGTGAGTTAAAAGCCTTTCCTCTCCTTCTTTTCACTCTTTATTTCTTCCTTTTTTATTTCTCTTTCTCCTCTCTTCTCTCCCTTTTCTATTTTTCACTTATGCTATATCTCATTCCAGATGTAAGATCCTCTTGTTAATTTTGCCTCAGTGGTTCAGTGTTTTCCTTCTCACAACATTCCTTTGGTCTTACAGACTAGGACTCCATCACTGGCTTTCAAATGCTAAGGATGCCAAATTATCCTTCGATTTTATTCAGCTGTAATTGTCAGTTTATACTTTATAACTTCATGGCATAGGGGTTAAGCCGAGTGAAGCCAGGCTAGGATTTTCTCCTGGTATTGACGAAAAGATCAGATGCTGAGCCTCTAGTATGCTCCTGCTTCGTGTTTCTTTGCCTTGGGGGTTGGGGATGCAACTCGCAAGTCAAGGCAATGGATGGAGCAGGGTAGGTGTAAAGAGCGAGAGCCCAGGCTCTGCTGAGTCCCGTTGCTAGGCAACAGCATACAGGGAGCCGACACGAGCACATGCCTGCTAGCATCTTGTTGTCTTAGCAACAGAACGTTTGGGTGGAAGACTGGGGGGAGGAGGAAAACTGGGTTCAAATTATTCAAAGTTTCCTAGATCCTGGGGGTACCCTGAGGCCTGAACCCCATGTATTCATTGTCTTAATCTTCCCACATTGACTAGAGCTGAGGTTTCATGTTTTGTTTTGTTTTTTTCTTTAGTTCATCACCCAACATTTGTACAAGGTCTTTTCTCAGAGCTCTACATTACCCAAATCACAGGGCAGCTCATTAGAGCCCATCCACTTCCAAGTCCTCTTGTGCTCTGCATGGCAGGGCCTATTCTATGGAATTTAAAAATGATCCCTTGCTCTAAGTATAGCCCTATGGGACAGAAATGAAATGTTCACTTGTATGGAAATTTAAATACTACTTGTTTGGTATGTGGAATGTTGCTAAGTCATTATCATTAGACCCAAAGTACTGTCACTTGTGAACTTTGCATTTGGTTACAAAGAGTAAGGACAAGAACAGAGGACAGGACAGCTGCCCTTCACCTGTTGAACTCTGTGATGTTCAGGAATGATTGCATTTTGTCCTGTTTACTCATCAGTACTTCACACATGAGCATTTTCCCCTAAGTGTCGGGGCCATGTCTTCCTCATCTCTAAGCTCTTTATCTCTAGGTGCTCCACTTATGCCATGGGTCCTGGCACATGGTAAATGAATTTATTCTGTAAGTGATCTGGGAACCCATACAATAGGATACAATAAGGGAAAATACTCTAAATCTGTACAGTGCAGTGTAAAATCTTGGTTACTATTCCTGTGTGCCTGGCTCTAGTCCTGTGCTCTTTCATTCCTGAGACCACCTCCTGCCTTTGGCCCCCTGTGCTAGTGAACAGGTCATTTGTTCTCTCAAATCTTATGTCCTGTTTTAAAGATCTATCATGCCCAGTTTTTTTATTTTTTATTTTATTTTATTTTTTTATAGGTAAGCTCTTGCTTTTCCTATCTTCCCCAAAGACCTTGTAAGCCGGCCCTTGACTGAGATTCTTGCCTTCAGTTTTCAGATTTCATGATGCTGCCTATTGGCTCTTCTGGATTTTGCTTTATCCTAGAACCACCACCATTTTGTTCCAGTGTCCCATATAGATCTGTAATTACAGGACTCTCTGAGGCTTTCTGCTTGTTTTGGTTCCCACCTGTTATCTGTTACTGCATCTTCCATGGATGCTTGGTACTCACCTGGGGAGATACTTAATTTTAAATATTTTTCCACTACAGCTAATCCTTACTTTTGGGGGGGTGTCTAGTAATCTTTTATAATATGATAGCAACTTTGGCCCTCACGTCTGGCCACTTACCCTCCTTCTCACTGGAGGAGGTCATGCAATCATGAAGCTAAACAAACAAAACAAAACTTACCAACAATGTGATCTATTTGAGAACTCAGTTATTTACTGTCTTAGCTATTATTTAACTTTTTCACAAACATATATGCCATTAGATGTAGAAACAAACACCAGTATTTTAAAAACCCTATTTAATATCTAGCATAGGGGTAAGCACATAGTATTTAACTAACTAAGATCTCATTTTTTAATTAAATTGAATGTAGGTTTTAATATTTACCGGTGAGCCAGAACTTTCTCTTACTAAGACTAAGACTTTGAATTTCTTCCAATGTGGAAGTTACCACCATATGCCCAGTATCTCAATGAAGTGATTTGGATCCTAAATAGCAACGAAGAGACTAGTTCTCTTTAAGTGGTGTGTTTTCTTTATACCAGCTTTACATTTTGGTTCTATATGCCCTGAATTGGTGTGCATCTTTGTAATGGAAACTACTGATATTCTAGTCCAAACATGCCTGAGTGATTCTCTCAAATAGCCCTAATGGGGGCCCTACTGTAAAGAGCTGCATGTAAGATAAGATGTAAAATAAGATAGTGTGCCTGGAATTAGTAATCTTGGCAGGCTGGAAATCCACTGGCCCATTCAAGGGAAAATTTCATTTACAACAATTCCAAAGTTGTATAAACCATAACCAAATCAAGCTAAACAATAGAGATCTTCTGAGTTAACTTTATAAAATATATACCAATACATATATGTCAGTATATAAATTTTATATATATGGATATACTTCATATATATGTGTATACTTTATACAAGTGTGTGTATATGTAAGTGCACACACACACACACATATATATACACATATAGTATGAAAATTTAATTCTCCATTACTTGATCAAGAGAAGGACCTGTATCGGCAAGTAAACCACTGACCCACTGATAACTGAAGACCTTAAAAGAGAAAAGTGAACTGGCCACAGGCTCAGCTAGGTATTTCTCTCCCTCCTTCTTGAACTCCTTCTTTCTCCTACCAGTTTCCTTATTCTAGTAGGATAGATCCCCACTGCAGTTTTTCTTAATCTTTCTTCAGATGATTCAACAGGTACTCTCCTCCTTGTTTGCAAAGAGACATGAGTTCACAGGTAAGGGCAAAGCTTGCATATCGTCCCTGATCAGAACCCCCAAGGGCGGCACATAGTTGGGGCAAGCCTGGGGTGAGCATGGTGGAGACACTGGTGCAGTTTAGGCAAGGATTGTGGTATCACTGGTCTGGGGAGCAGAAAGAGAGAATGGTTCCTACCCTAACATTGTGCTAACCTTATGGTCCCTTCTGGAGGACTCTATTTTGCGGAAGGATGCTTGTAAGACGTAGGCAGGACAGCTTTCTGATGTTGTTGACCTATTGAAATAAAACAAGGCTCTTTCACCCCTGGGTGCTCAGGTACCTATAAAGCTGATATCTCCAAGGAATTTGCCTAGACAAGCTGGAATCTGTCCTGTGGTGAAAGGTCTGTTCTGTCCATTGAGGGGAACATGTGGTTCAAGGTCACATCACTACCGTGTTTTCATCGAAGAAAGTACCCTGCATGACCTCAAGTTCCTGCCTTTCGAATGATGAAGAGAATTCAAGCTTATGGCCGTCATTTAAATCTCCTTTCTGTAACTGAAATATGATTTGATCAGATTTCCTCGATTCCTCTCATCAATAACTATAAAAGAAACCAGGGCTGTCTCTTTGTTTTTCAGAAAACTAAGATTCCTCAGAGTTGTAAGGAGGAATTAGAGATGAATGCCAGGGAGAGTCCTCCAGAATGATGGAGAACTGCATTCTGTGTCCCTAATCTGGGAGCAGTTGGACCTTTGCAGCATAACAATAGAGACCCTTCCAGGGCATGGCATTGCTGGAGCCCCGGTGGGGCTTCCTAAATCCCCTGCTTCCTCACTTCTGCTGCTGCACAGGGCTCTGGCGATGCACACAGGGCTCTGCAAAGCTCACCTCCAGCATAGGCCTCTAGGGTGCTGTTGGTGGGGTAGTGCTGTCCTAAGTATTCCGCTTGGTGAATTGAAGATCCTAGAGGATGCCTGGGTCTTCAAAACTCAGGCTTCACATCATGCTCTTCTTATGTTGCATGTAGGGCATGAAACAAGTGCTGAGTGGGATGAGCAGCACCCCCAGTAGGAGTGACCCTCTCTTCTCGAAAGTGCCTCCGTGTACCCACCAGTGATATGCTGGGACTTGTTCTCAGGGCAAAGCCTGGGAAATGTGACCATCTGGCTGCTTGTCACAGTCCAGCCAGTGGGTTGCAGGACGTGTGGGGATCACTGTCCACCACGTCGTGGCTCTCTCCTGGTTCTGGATGAAAAAAATCACCAGTTCATTCATCGCTTATCAATCATTTCCCTCCGTGACTCATCATTGGAAAGTTTCATTCCTGAGTCCCCCTTTCTGAGGCTGGTAAATAGCATGTCATTCCAGCAAAAGGCAGAGGGGGCGGCAGCCCATCTGGACCCTCGAGTATGATTTCATATTTATGAAACAGCTTAAATGTCAGTTTGAGTGAAAAATGACACCTTCTCTAGCTTCTCCCATTAGTGCCTGTGGCTGCCGCTGAGTGCTTCTTTCTTACTTTCTTTCTTTCTTTTCTGTCTTTCTTTTTTAAGATTTTATTTATTTATTCATGAGAGACACACAGAGAGAGGCAGAGACACATGCAGAGGGAGAAGCAGGCTCCATGCAGGGAGCCCGATGTGGGATTCGATCCTGGGACTCCAGGATCATGCCCAGGGCTGAAGGCAGATGCTCAACCACTGAGCCACCCAGGTGCCCCCCTTTTCTTTTCTTTTTTTTAAGGGCAGCTCTTGGCTTCTCTACTCGGTTCCTCCAAGGCAGTAATGGAAAGGTGATGGCTGGATGGACGGATGGCTGGGACTACAGTTAGACATCCCCACTAGAAAGGAGAGAGAAGTTGGGAAAAACAAAACAACAACCACAAAAAAGATCAAACAGAAGGACTATTTTGGTTTTGCAGGAAGTTTTGATCAGTGGTGAGGATCCTGAGACATTCTTCTGTTATTTGCTTTCTGGGCTTTAGGTTGAAAAAATAAATTAAAAAATTTAGAAAATAAGGATTTAGAGATTAAGGCCTCTGTAATTTCACTGCTCCAACAACTGTCACGATCATTTGGCTGTAGTTCTTACAACTCATTTTTAAAAATTTATGTACAGGTGATTTTCTAAAGTTCAAAATAAAGTGTGCATATGACCTAGAACTCCACAACAGATCAGGACTTTAGGACAATCGTAGTCTGGGGCTGAGGAAGGCTGCGTAGGGAAAAAGGCAAGCGAGGTCATGAGTGAATGCCTTCAGTGGAAGTTTCTATGTGGCCCCTGGCATTTAAGACAGACTTGTTAATGAGGGATTTTCCTCTTGCAGGAAGGGTAGATTTGTGCAGCGTTGAAAATTGGCCTAGTCACGATGGACTTGGATTTACATATCCGGGGGCACTCCTCCCACATGGGGTCTTTGTGTTCCCTGGACACAGGAACAGAACTGGAAGGAGAGGGCTCCGCAGGGCTGGGCCTCGGCAGGTGCAGTTCCATCCGGATGCATGAACTGCCTTTCTTCAGCCATCCACTGGGGGGAAGCCTCACCAGGGAATGGAAATACTGTTTTTCCTACAAGCTAGCGAATTCAAAAAAAGGTTGTTAGCTGCCTTAATGAGAGGTATGAAGAACTTTCCAGTGAAAGGCAGAATGGAACAGCAGAGCTAAGGAATAGGAGAACAGAGGAGGCAGTAGGTCTGGCGGCAGGCCTGCAAGGGATGCCCCCCACCAAGGGCCGAAGTGAGTAGAGCCTTACTCACACCTCTCCGGTGGCAGCCTCTGGCATTGCCAGATGATAGATATTAGCTCAAGAGGAAACCCCTTCCTGGATCACTGCTTGATCGGCACATTACAGGTCTCCGAAGACTTGCCAATTCCATTGTACCAGACAGCCGTGGGGCGAGGTAATAGTGGGGGGCAGATCCAGGGAGGGACACTAGGTCACACATGGTTAGGACAGTGGTAAATTTTGCTTTTGCGTTTGCTCAGCTCAAAGTGGGGCTATTTGGGTGGGAAGAGTGTTGAGATGCTTTGCCATGTTTGTGACATGGAACTGTCTTCGTCTTCCCTGGGGGGGGGGGTCACCATTGTCCTGCTGAGGGTCAAGTAGGTGGGAGGAAAGGAAACTTTACTTCAGTCCACAGTGGGTAGTAAGATCCTTCAATACCGGAATTTTTAGAACTGTTAATAGGCAGCTTTTTATTGGGACTTGAGCATATTCCAAACTAATGAAGGTAACTACCTAGAGGGAAAAAATGGTGCTTTTCTTTATAATCTCTGCTTCTTCTTCCAGGTTTTCTTGTATCCTTTTACTTAGCTTAGAAGTTATTTAAGCACTGAGGGTTTTTTTTCCCATTAAAATTATATTTAAATATTTGCCCATTGCTACCTAGTCTTAGTCATTAATTTTAATATCTGTAATTAAAAAATTATTTTATAGATGTGCCTTATTTTATTTAAGTATTTCCCATGGCAGGTCCCTTTAGTTACTTAAATTTTTGCCATTATAAATTATGCTCAGTGAATATCTCGTAGTATACCCTCTCCTTCTACCCCAAGTTTTGGATCTTTGTGGGGAGCTCTAGTTTCCAGAAATGGAATGGAGTCAAAGGGTATAAATATGACCTCTCAGTATGTATGAGATGAGGGAGCTAAGAAAACTTCAGAGGACTAGTATTTTACTGAGGCTCTTTGCATAAAGAAGCCAGAAAAGATAAGCAGAGAAAGTATAATTAGGATCAAGCTTCAGAATTCTGACAATTCCTTCTTGAATAAAAAACCATGTTGGCCCGCAACTATTCCCTGCATGTGAACCCAGGAAGAACATTGGCTTTTGGGAGTTTAATGGTGGTGATTTAATAGAGAACATTGTTAAAGCCAGTATTTTGCCAAGGCAAGGCTTGACAAAGGAAGAGAAAGGAGAGACTGCCCCTGGCTTGACAAAGGAAGAGAAAGGAGAGACTGCCCCTGGCTCATAGGCCTCAGGAAAAGCAGAAAGTAGAGAATAGCGGTATCAGCGGGAAAGGAAGCTGTACCCTTTGCCCTGCTTGGTACACGGAGTGGTGCAGTCCTTGGGAGCACGCAGCTCTGAGGCAGGAATGGTGAAGGAAGAACCAAACTGCAGCCAAGTCTTAGCAAGACACACCCAACAAAAAAGGAAATAAGTTGGAGCGCCTGGGTGGCTCAGTTGGTTAAGCATATGAGTCTTGGTTGTGGCTCGGGTCATGATCTCTGGGTTGTGGGGCTGAGCCCCACCTGGAGCCCCACATCCAGCCTGGTGTCTGCCCTGCATCCAGCTCCAGGTCCAGCTCAGTGCTCAGTGTGGAGTCTGCTTAAGACTCTCTCTCTCCCTCACCCTCTGTCCCTCCTCATGCATGCACACACACTCTGTCTCTCTCTCTCTCTCTCTCTCAAATAAATAGATCTTTAAAAAAAAAAAGAAAAAAAAAAGGAAATAAGTTAACCTAGCATTAAATTCTGTGGAGTAACTCAGAGAATTGGATATTCTGATTGCTTTTTTAAGGACATGCATAGGCAGCTTATAGTATGATTTTTTTTATGATTATACAAGTAATATCCAGTCTCTAGAACATTTAGAAAGTATAGAAAAATATAAGGAAGAAAAATAGAAATATAGAAACATCCCAATTCTCACACTGGAAGTAATTGTTAGGATTTCTGTTTATTTCCTCCACATTCTTGTGTGTGTGCACTCAAACACACAAGTGAAATCATGCTGTGTGTAGAGTTCTGTAGATTACTATACCATATAGATATACTAGAATGAGTTTAAACTCATTATATTGTTGGCATTTATGTTACTTTAAAATTCTATTATATCTAACAATAAGACGAATACGTTCACATTAATTTTTAAAAATCTTTTCAAAGTTTTTCCAGACTACATTCCTTAACTTGAAATTTTTGGGTCAAAGGATAAGGCAATATATCTTAAATTAATTGATTAATTTTTAAAATTCAAGTATAATTAGCTACGATGTTATATTAGTTTCAGGAGTGCAATATCATGATTCAGCCATTCGGTTCACTATTCAGTGCTCATCACAAGTGTAATCTTAATCCAGGATATGGGCAATTTTAAGGCTCTGTCATATTTGGACTAATAGTAGTATGAGCACTCGGATCTTACCACACTCTTGCCAACAAAGGGTTTTGTTCCATTTTCAAATTTTTCAAAGGTGATGGATACCAATTCCCTCCTTACCCTCTATCTCTCTATACCAGCCTTGACTCTGAAGTTAATTTTTTTAAGATAAAAGGAAAAAAAAAGAGGTTTCAAGGAAAACCAGTGTTAGAAAAAAGATAGCTCTAACAAGACGATGTGCTGGAATAGGACTGAAAAGTAGATTAAAAAACTCAGAAGAGGTTGATTTCCTCAATACTTTAAATTATTAAAAAGCTTCAAGTGACAATAAAGAAAAAGAGCTCTCAAGACCTATTCATCTTGTTATATTATGAGAGAGAGAGAGAGAGAGAGCTTGAGAGTCAACTTTGATCTAAGGGAATGCTGCCTCAGATCCAGTTTGGAAACGGATAGGATATAAACCACAAAAAATATCAATAAGTAATTATTCCTGTATTTTATGTAAACTCAGAATCTTATGGCTAGCCAACATTTTTATTAGGAGGTCCAGATATTAGAAAATTCAGCCATCACGGTTTTGAGAATTGCTGCAATTATATTTAAACATGCCCTATTAACACCATTCAGAGTTATGCCTTTTGTTTTCATTTTCTAACTTTTGTTTGTAAGTCTAATACTTACAGAATTAGCTTTGTCGTCTATTGACAATAGTTCATTTTATTTATAGTCTTGTTTGAGAAACAGTTCTCCAGGACTTTGATGTAACACGCACACACACGCACACACACGCACATGCACAGATACACACACTTTCTCAAAGCAACTGCATAAGCATGGGGTAGAACAAGGATGACTAATGTGGGTCCCTTCTTTCTTTCCTTAATTGTTCTCAATCACCTTGGTTTCATCTCTAGACTTTGATTACAATTTTCATTTTATATTTATGCATTCTAATCATATAATCACATGTCTCTTTGGACCACCATATGGTTCCCTGTCTTGAGGCTAAATTTGTCTTCAGAAAGCCTCTGGCTTCTTTCTGCTGGCTGCCTTAAGGCTAGGGTAGTATGCCATTCAAAAGCGAGATGCCAAGCTACTGATTACTAATTTTTCTGTCCTGTGGTGAAGGCATGTCAGCTGTTCAGAGCAGGGATGGTGCAGCAAGGCTTCCCAACCTGCTAAAAAAATATCCTCTCCTACGTTCCATTAATGACAGATTCATTTAAGCTAGTGGTTCTCAATCTTGTTCAGTTGACAAAACACCTAAAAGAAGTAGTGTTCTGAGAACTCCATGAAATATTTATACACTTAATACCATTTACAAACTAAGAACACTTAACCAGCAGAAAATATGACTGTATTGTATGCCGCAGTATGAAGTCATTTCCATAATTGTATACACCAATGAACTAAGGATGATCCTAACTTTTTCTGGTAATATTAATGTAAAACTTAATTGTCTTGTCATTTGCGAGGACTCACCAAGAGCAAAACTATAGCAGTTATGAAAGATTTAAGAAAATCTTTGGTTCTCCAATGGGACAAAATCTTAAGAAAATAAGTATTCATTGAAATGTCTTTTCATTGTGAATTCATATGTAAACAACTACCATTATTTGATTTCAGCAACAGAACGCCTCAAACTAGCTTTGCTTTGAGGGCTCCTAATTTGTTCTATTAATCTCCAGTTTCAAAATGTAAAAATTCCCTTAGAGGTTAAGCTGGGCTCTAGTAACATCTTAGTGTGAATTACTTTAATCAGATAATCACCTAATGTCTAGCCAATATCAGCTGCCCTGTTATCTGTTTTCTTTGCTTTAGTCTATTGTGATTTTTAAACTTAAAAATTCTGGCTGCAGATTCCTTAGCTTTAACTATATAATTGCTTTTCTGGTCTTTTGAAGCTTACAACCTCAGGATCATCTTGAAATCTTCCTCCCTTTCACTGTTATCTGTTTTGATTACTTCATGCTGTATAACAAACTGTTCTAATACTTGATAACCTAAAACAGTTATACAATAATAATTTACCTTATTCGTAAACCTGAAATTTGGTTAGAGTTTTGGAGGGGAAGGCACATCTCTGCTCCATGCTGAGTCCTTTGGGGCTGGAGTATTTGCTTCTGAGATGGCTCATTCCCACTCCCTGGGCAGTCTGTGCAGGCTAGGGACTGGGGGCAGTGGTGTGCTGGAGCCAGCTGTGTTGATGTGCAAATCAGCTGTGTGCATCTATTTCCCAAATTCATTCTCGGTGGCATCGTTTTGTGGTTTGAAATCAGCGACAGCGGGAATATTTACACCATGGGAACTGGCAAATACTACAAATCAGAGGTCCCACCCACCTCCAGAAAGTTAGTGCTTCAATATTTAACAGCATGTCACTAGCTGGGACCTCACCTAGGGATGAGAGCCAGGGCCTCCCAGTCTGTCCCGTGGACCTTTCCACATGGCCTCGCTTCTTCACAGCGTGGTGACGGTTCCAAGGACAAGCATCTGAGAGAAGGAGCATGAGGTGGAAGGCATATCACATTTTCTGGGCTACCCTCAGCAGTCATATAGCACCACTTCCATTGTGCTCTATTATCTCAGGTGGTCACCAAGACCTTTCTGGTTTCAAGCTGAGGGGACACAGACTCCAACTCTTGGTGGGAGAATGGCAAATTATAGATGGTCTTGTGGAACCAAAGATGCTGTCGTAACCATTTTTGGAAAATGCGATCCACCACACCATTATACCCAATCAGCCAGACGTGTATCCTTTTGCGTCTCTTGCCTTGGAAATTATAAGGATAATTTGTGTAAGTGAAGCAAGGGCATGAGATCATAAAAAAATCAGGATCATAAAATCAGTATAGGCAAGACTGGGGAGACAGAAAGGGACAAAAGGTACTCAGCAATAGGGGGAGGGTCACCCTGTTTGGGGAAATAAGTGTGCTTTGGTGAGTACAGAGTTCTAAAGTTGGAGTAATAGGTTATGGTATAATTCAAGGTGACCTCTCTATCAGTTTCCTATTGCTTTATAATAAGTTACTACAAACTTAGTGGTTTAAAACAGTGCACATTGATAAATAGCTTTATTTCTATTTTAAACTATTCCTCACAGGTTCATTGGTCAAGGTTCCGCATGTTTTAGCCAGGTTTTCTGCTCAGGCTCTCCTAAGTGTGAAATCAAAGTCCTTACCTTGATTCAGTGATCTGTTTCCAAGCTTCCTTAAGCTGTTGGCCGGATTCCTGTCTTTATGGTTGTAGGACCCATTGTCTTGCTAGCTGTTGGCTGCTCAGCTCTGTGAGGCTGCTCTTGGATCCTTGGAGAGGTCGCACATCTCTTCCCATCTCAGCAGTGGAGAAGCTGCCCTTGGCTGAATCTCCCTGACTTCCCTTTCGGAGGCTAGCTGGAGAGAACTCCTGGCTTTTAAAGGCTCTTGTGATTAGGCCCTACCTGGATAATCTCCTTTTTTGAAAAATCAACCGTGCCACCTAACGTAACTCAGTTATGGAGTGAAATCCGTCAAGTTCACAGTCCGAGGACTGTTTGAGGAGAGGAGGTGGGAAATCTTAGGGGTCATTTTAGAGTTTTGCCCACCGCAGCCTGGACAGACTGAAGATCCCCCCTTCCTGTGTGTTAACAAGACTTGTCCAGCAGCGTGCCAGCCTCGTGGCTTTGGATGTATCATTTAAATTATCCAAGTCTCAGTTTCTACATTGGAAAGGATAACAATATTACTAATTTCTCTGTCCTACAGGGCTGTCATGAAGTGCAAGTGGGTTAATGAATGCAATGGCGTTTTGAAAAACTTAGTGCTCTGCTGATTTTGTGTTGAAGAATCCCCACTTGTCATAATCCTACTCTTTCGTCAAGTCTCGGTGCCGATCGCACGTACTCCAGCTTTCTTGTCGCTTCAAGCAATGCCACCATCCCCGGATCTCTACTAACAGTTTATCTGTTTGCCTTTTCTTGTGCTATTTTGTATAGCTTTCAATGCAATGTGTCTTATTTTCCCTTATGGCCTGTGAGCTCCTTGAGGGCCTTTGCTCTGTTCACAGAACCACAAAACCCCTAACAAAATGCCTCCCACATGTTAGGGGATCTTTACATATTTGGTTGAAGAATGAATGAAAATTAATATGCTGGGATAGAAAATAGCATCAGGATGTTTATTAAATGAAAGAACCCACTAAGCTATGGTTGAAATTTTTGTTCCTGTGTTTCTAACATTGCTGATAGCTAACTGAACTCTCCTGGAATACATGGCTTCGCTCTGTAGGAACAGGAGCTTTGGCCAAAGACGTTTTGTCAGATGGCTGCTGGAGTGTGAGCTCTGTGAGGGCAGCTGCCGTGCCTCCCTCTAGTCTTGGCACTATTTTTGCCTATTGGAGCCAAAGAAATATTAAGGGAAGGGATGAATGAATGAGTATTGGCTCTGGTATGGCCCTAATAGAAAAATATTGGTTCTGGTATTGCTCACTGATCCAATTCCATGGATTCCTCATCTAGTCCCTAGTCACCCAGGTGAGTAGGGACTGGAACTCATATACGAAGGTGTCCAGCAGGGTTTACAATCCTGGCAAGGTGGCTAACCACGTGTGTCCATATTCTGACCTTTAAGGATCCAAAAGCCTACTTCTGGTGACGGTGCCAGTAAACCCAGCACCCAGCCCCAATTTCTCAATGCTCTTGTGGTGCTCTTCCTTCACAGGAGCTCAGATTCCTGGCAGTCAGTAACCTCAGACGGCTTCCCCCGCCCCTGCAAGCTCACCTCCCACAGACTCAGGGGCTGGCTTTTCGTCCACGGCAATCTAGATAAAACTGCCACAAGGAGACAGTGTCAGAAAGCAAACTTACAAATCACAGTTCTGCATTGTCTGTAATAAAGTGTAAATCCAGCAAAGGTGGTGGCGAAGTGATAAAAATAGCAGGGTTATTATGCTCATCTCTAATGCATTTAATGTAACAATAGATTATTCCATTGTCATTAAATGAAGGGAAAGTAGGAGGATCTAATTCTATCTCTAGATTCCTTAATAAGCACCTCATTGTCAGTAAAATCATTTACATTGTTCAATCTCCAAATAAAAGAGAAGGATGTACAGTGACATGTACATTGGGCAGAGAACCGGGGACTGTGAAGGCACTTCAGACCCTGTGGCCCAGAGTTAAACTGAATCCAGGAAGGAGGCTGGTGATGAACTGCTATTTGTTCTGAAATGAAGTGCTTCACTGTGGCGGAATCAGGGAGGTAGTGTTTTGGTGAGATGGAGTTGACAAATGCTTCGCTTTATCCACCTCCTCACACCCCCATGAACGTGTGATTTTGTGGCAGCATTTGGAGATGAGATTTTCTACTGTATGGGCTTCTTGTCAGGATGAATGAAGACCCTGTGTTAGGGAGGCTGCAGGAGCTGCCGCGGCCTGTGGGCGGAGCTCTCGCTCCAGCTTGCATCACCTGCAGGTTCCAGGCCTAGCTGCTGGCCTGGCTCTGCTCTAGCCCAGGCCAGTGCTGTTTGCAAAATCTCTGCACTGGGGCTGCCTCGTGGAAGAGCCCCAGCACAGATCTCCTCCTGCCAAATCCACAGATCCTCACTATTTGCAAATCAGCTATTGATGATCTATTGACAGGCAGGGCCAAAGCAGATTCTCAGGAGTGGGTCCACAAATTTACTCAACCTGAAAACAGCCTGAAAACACTCCCCCCACCCCCCTCTTCCTTCCTTGCTTCATCTTTCCATTTTTCCTTTTTCTTCCTTAAAGTCCTTAGACATTTCGAGCTTAGGGACTCTTAAAGATAATTATCAGGGGCCACAGGTTTGTTGAGGGGTGAAAGGAAAAATCATTTGAGGGCTACGTAGATTTAATATCTTATTTGTAAGAGATAGAGATTATATATACACATACACATATGCACATATACCATAGTCCTTGACAATAGAAATTCCAGTATCAATTCAATGGATTAAGATTCTGGGATGTGGTCACTGCTAGCCGTGTGTAACTATTTAAAATTAAGTGGATTAAAATTAAATAAATTTAAAATTCGCTTCCTCACTTGCATTAGCCAGATTTTTAAATGTTCAGTAGCTACATGTCATTCATTACTGGCCACCGTATTGGCAAGTGAAGATATAAAACATTTCCATCATTACAGAAAGTTTTATTGGACGGCACTGGGACAGATAAAAAGAAAAATAGAGAATGAGAAGAAAAGAGGAAAAATTGAATATGGAGGGGGTGAGAATCAGACAGTGGGATAGGTTACCGGAGAGAGGGAATTAGAGTCAGATAGACTCACACACAGAATGAAAGCCACAGGTAGACCGGTGTAGCTAGAGATTGTTGTACTTAGACACAGACTAGGAGAGAACTTCAGAAAGACATTCTTACTTTATAGAAGATCTGGAATTCTACAGATAAAGGTTTTTTAAAACATGATCCATTTTTGCAACTAGAAGCAAGAACATGTCTCTGATATCACCTCTTGGTACTTTTCATGTTGTCCAGATGAAAACAAATGGACAGTTTCTCTTGGCTTGTAGATCACAGATTATCTATACGTAGTCTATGCAGTGTCAACCCAGTTTGTTGGGAAGTTTAAAAAAAAAAAAGTCTTTCAGGTGTTATTATGTATGTATAAAATAAAATGATAAGTTTATTTGCACTGAATCAACACGTTATTTTGGTGCCAAAGAGTCATAGGGGGAGATCCCTGGGTGGCTCAGTGGTTTGGCATCTGTCTTTGGCCCAGGGCGTGATCCTGGAGACGCAGGATCGAGTCCCACGTCGGGCTCCCTGCATGGAGCCTGCTTCTCCCTCTGCCTGTGTGTCTGCCTCTCTCATGAATAAATAAATAAAATCTTTAAAAGCAAAATAAAACACAAAGAGTCATGGGGCTGGAAAAGACTAAGACGTTAGGTCTGAGTGTTAACTATGTCCGGCCACTAATTATCTACCTTATATTGAAAAAATCTTAGGAATTTGGATTTTTTTTAATAATAAATTTATTTTGTATTGGTGTTCGATTTGCCAACATACAGAATAACACCCAGTGCTCATCCCGTCAAGTGAGGAATTTGGATTTTAATAGCTTAGGTTTGAGTGTTAACTGTGTTCGGCCACTAATTATCTACCTTATATTGAAAAATCTTAGGAATTTGGATTTTAATAGCTTACACTTCATAATTCTATCACCAATTGTACTGTTGAAAGTTCTTCCTTTTAGCTAACCAATAGTTCTTTTGCTGTAATTTATATCTACAGCCTCTTGATCTTTTGCTTAGTGTCCATCGAGACAAAGGAAATTGTTTTTGCTGTTGTAGTCTGTATAATGCTTGTTTGAACTCTGAAGGACCCAATGGGGAATCATAACACTGAAGGTTGGGCTTCCTTCCAGCCCTTAGCTTTCCTTGCAATCTTTGCTGCACTTGTTTAAGTAAGATGACAGGTAAGGCTGGCAGGCTTGGACCTTCTAACTTTTGTGTCTAGTCCACAGTTTTAGAGCCCTAGCAATTTTATTGTATTTATCTTTTTCCTGGCATGATTAGGCACTGAATAATTGGTTCATAATAATACTCCCTCCCACTGTGATTCTGATATGTAAGTCAGAATGCAGGTTTATTAACTTGCAGTTGGAGAAAAATCTGGCCCGAGACTGAGTTCACTCAGAAAAATGCGTGACAGTTCAGAAGGTTTCTTGGTGAATATAGAATCGGAGCTGGATGTCCTCAAGGGACAGTGCTGTCAAGGCTTGGTAGCTTGATGAATTGTCTCTCTCGTCCCAAGAGATGTTTCTGTCTGAAGAGCCAGCGCATTTCCAGCCTGAGCACCCTGATGCCCGAGTGGAGCCGGGGAGAGACAAAGCCTGCTTCTCAGCTCTCCTCTCTGATGACCACTGTCACTTGCCTTTCTTGTTGAATCGTCCTTGCCTTTCTCAGTAAGCATCCTTCTGTAACAGTTTACACTTGACAAGTGTACAGATCACTTCTAATTAATTACAGTTTAAGTTGGCTACCTCCTAGTGACATTTAGGGAAGCATTATAAACTAATTTGGTAGTACATCTCCAAATCAACTTGGGATCAATTTCTGCTGAGGCAGTGCTTTTTTTTTTTTTTGACAGCTTTTCATTCATTCAGAATTTATTAATTACTATTCTCGCTAGGCATCAAGAGAAGCTCGTAGATTATAAAGATGAATAAAATTTTCCTGATTTTGCAGAGCTTGCATTCCAGTTCAGAGGCAGATTCATAACAATAATGATGATAATAGTGACATCTTACTATTATTTCTTGAGTACCTGTAGTGTGCCCAGCACTATCTCTGGACCTAATAACCATTATCTAATTTGGTCTTCATGACAACCCCTGGAAGAAGATATTATTTCTATTTTATGCAGGACAAAAACCAAGACGCAGGAGTTAGGTACTTGCCCAAGGTCACACAGCTAGAAAGGGATAGAGTGGTGCTCAGATCCCAATTCTGATGTCCAGACTCATGGTCATTTCACCATATTGCATGCCACCCACCAGCCTTTCATCCTCCAACTGCAAATTCTACCAACTGGAATTATAGGATAAGGGGTGTGTGGCTCTGCTGGAGGATCCCCATCCATATTCATGGAATAAGTAGATCATCTACGTGGAGCCACTAAAGCTGAAAAGCCTCTATACCCTCTCCACACCTGTGGAGGGAGACAGACGCACTAGAATTGTGTTGTGAAAATAAGATGGTGACAGCTGGAGCAAACACACTGAAATTATGGGGGATGGCAGTTTTCATGGACATATCAGAAGCATGTGAGGGGTTAAATGATTTTGGAAAGCATTTGTGGCGTCCTCAGAGGGACTGTGTATTTGTTGGGTGATAGAAGCAGTGCCAGGGACAAAGTTGCCTGCCACTAATGTGTCCATCCTGGCTGACACTATCATGGCCCTGGTTTTCCTCATCTCAATTAGGATAACTCTACTTTCTCCATTGTCTCATAACCTGCGGGTTTACTTTGATCTCTGAGGCGAAGACCCTGGGAGTGGGCTTCCTGTGAAGGACAGTGTGAGTGATGGGAGGAGCTCTTAGCTGAATGTAAAGCATCTATCTCCGCAGAGAAATCACTTCTTTCCTCTGAGCCTCTGCTTCCTCATCAGTAAATATTTGTTGCATCCTTTAGCTTTTTGATAGTGATTCTTCATGGCTGTTTCCAGAAGTAACACTTCCTGCCCTTCCCTTTTCTTTCTTTCTTTCTTTCTTCTTCTTCTTTTTTTTTTTAAAGTATCCTCTCTAGTCCCTGACTGCCTCTTGGCCATCTGCTGCCACATTTGAGAAGTGAAGCATATGGATAAGGGCAACCTCTGATGCTGCCACCATTTACAAGCAAGATTGGGAAAGTACTAGAAGGAACCTAGCATTCTTTTCTCTCCTACTTCTACTTCAGGTGTGGGGAAATAGGGGTAGAAGAGCAGGGACTCATCATCTACGGGCACGCTTGCCTTGCAGCAGAGAGTTGATGGCCCCTTGTCCTTGATGAGCTCACATATACCCCCAACATACACACATACACACATGTAGGGCCTAGAGGCACCATGTCTTTATTTCCATGTTTGCTGGCATGGTCAGTGCCCCTGTACTCAACAACAGAGCATTGGCCCTGTCCCTCACAAAGGAAAAACATAAACAATAGGGACCAAAGGATTCAACTGTGTTATCCCTTACCATGCTGCATCTTGGTGAGACATTGGTGAAAACTCAGGTGGGTTTATAGGTGGAGCCCAGGGTTTAGATTCAAGGGAACATGAGTTCTAGTCCTAACTTTGCCTTTTTACCAGCTGTGAGACCTCTGCCGCTTACATCCTTTCTTCCCACCTTCACTTCTTTTCTGTCAAATGAGAATCGTAATAAATTTTTGTTTCGCCTCACCCTGGTGAAGCTAGAGTTAGATGATGGGTGGGAAAGCACATTGCATATTCTAACACACAAGACACATGCAACACAGCAAACCTCTCTATCTGCTGCTGAGTAGGAGCAAGTCCTGTAGGAAGAACACAAAGGAAGATTTGCTTTTCTTTTCCTGGGCGTGAATTAATTTCTGGGCTGGAAATAGGCAAAGTATATTTGAAAGAAATTTGTCTACCTTCTTTGGGGCTCTCTGGGAGTTTACTAATTTGAATAATCCCTTGCAGTTAGGAGGCGACTAAGTGGTTAAGAGCATGGACCTTGGCACCAGACATCCTACGTTCAAACCTTGGCTCCTGTGTGGCCTTTGGCAAGTCTTAGGACTATTCCATGCCTCATTTTCTCCGGCTGTAAAATATGAGAATTGTAATAATAGCTCCTTATAGAGTTGTGGTAAGGATTAAGGGAGTTAATATGTGTAAATTACTGGATGGTGGCTGGGTACATAGTAGTTTTGATTATTATAACAATTATGTCACTTGCACCATTTCCAAGGATGTGTACATATTACATTTCATTTGGTTGTCCTCACTGCAATCTTGAGCAGTAGCAGCCACATTTTCTAGGTCAGGACACTGATTGCTGTGGTCACTTCCTCAAGCTCACACAACTAATGAATGGCAGCATGGCAGCAAGTGTCCCGGGCTCTTTACAATATGCTTTGACTATTGTTCCCTTAGATCCCGAACCTGAGAGAAAGGCTGAGGATTCACGTGACAGTCAGCCCCCTTAACAGGTCATCATGCCAGACTCATTCCTGAGCTAAGAATTGAGATTTTGGATTTGTGATCAGAATTTTTAAGCAGACTTAGAGTTCTATTATGTCATGAAATATAGGAAATTAACTTTTAAACTTGGTTTTATTTTTAGCATTAAATGGCAATGATGTCAACTTTTAAAGCAAAAAACAGTATTCTTTGCATGATTTAAAGTTTGTACCCTACCTACTTTCATCATGCAGATTCCTATTGAAACAGAGGACTCAAGAAGACGTTTAAAGATTAAGAGAAGAGAAGGGTTCATCTGGCTTTGGGTGGAACAAACTTCTTTTTTTTTTTTTTTTTCTGTGAGAATCAATCCAGGACAATTCTACACATATTTATACGTAATTTCTATTTCATTCAAAATGAAAATAGGTTTGTTAGGTCCCTCAGGGCAAATGTATATATTTTATGACTTAGATCGCCTACATTACTGAATATGAGAATGTCGGTGACATAAATGGTGCTGAGTTTTAGCCATTAAAATGGTGATTTTTGGACACAGTGAAGTTTATCCTGAAATTGACTAAAAGGCGGGAATTTGAACCAAGAAGGACTGATGCTCATGACTGAGGGATGGGAGCCACTCACTTTTTATTTGGATAAGATGTGAGAGGTGTAACCTCCTGGGGCAGCAGGGGCCAGCTGGTAGCTCTCTGAGTCTGGCTCAAAAGTTTCTTTTGTTTCCTAATACGACAGTAGAAGTTTGTGCATTATTTCATTTTCATTTTCTGACAAGAGAAAGTATATGCATTCACCTGAAGAGACCTTGTTATTATTCTAGAATCAAACCTAAGCAGACGTTTATGGAATGGGAATTTATTTAAAGAACTTTGAGTAACACACTGGACAGCATCTTCGGTGACAGCCCTGTAAGAGACACTAAAACCCTTCTTAAGCAGACAGTTCTTATTTCAGCTTTCTGTAGAGGCCGAAGGCATAATATTCAATCCTAACTTAGTAAAGGCCCTTTTGTTTTCTTTTTCTGAGAAGGCGAGGAGAGTAAGCTAAGCTAGTACCGGGTAACTATGTTTGCTGATAACTTACCTTAAGCTGCAGTGGAACTATATGGAATCTAGATGGTGGTCAGAAATCCCAGTGTCCGTGGGGGCCTGATGAGTCACATCGGTGAGTGAGCCAGGGTGGGTGCTGCCAGTGGCATGCGGGACGGCATGTTGCCCTTCTGACAGGACAGCTGCTTCCCTGCTCCAGCTGATGGATGCCATGAGAGAATGTGGACATCATCAGATCTTCTGATCTTCAGGAGAAGTAACAAATCCAGATTATATGGGACCCCCCCGGTGGCTCAGCGGTTGAGCATCTACCTTTGGCTCAGGGCATGATCCTAGAGTTCTGGGATCGAGTCCCACATCAGGCTCCCTGCGAAGAGCCTGCTTCTCCCTCTCCCTATGTCTCTGCCTTCTCTATGTCTTTCATGAAATCTTAAAAAAAAAAAAATCCAGATTATATGTGACATCTTCCCCTTTTTAAAAATTGGCAGCGCATTCACACTTTTCAAAGTCTGGTGTGACATGGGGAAAATAACATATGTATGGGGGTTTCAGGATCATCTGTCCTGGCAAGTTTGGAAACAGCCTAAACATTCATTAATAAGGGACCAGTGAAATAGATTGTGGCACATGTATTCAATGAAATGTTATGCTGGAGAGAGAGAGAGAGAGAGAGAGAGAGAGAGAGAGGGAGAGAATCTTTACAGCCTGATATAGCAACTTCAAAGACATGGTTAGTAGAAAAATCTAGGTGCAGAGGTGTACGTAGTATGCTTCATTGCGTGAAAAACAGAGGGAGAAGGGAATATATTTGTGTGCGTATAAGTCTGCTAGGGTGCCCTAACAGACTACCACAGGCTGGTATATTTATATATTAAAAAATATATAAATTTACTCCCTAAAACTTATGGAGCCTAGAAGTACATGATCAAGGTGCTGGCAAATTTGATTTCTGGCTAGTGCTCTCTTTCTGGCTTGTAGACCGCTGCCTTTTACCATGTCCTCATGTGGCCTTTCCTGTGATGTTCATGCAGATAGAAAAGAGGTCTTTGGTGTCTCTTCCTCTTCTTATAAGGACATTGATCTTCTTCTTAAATTAGGGCTTCACCCTTTATGACCTCATTTAGCCTTAATTACTTCCCTAAATGCCCCCTCTCCTAATGACATCATGTTCAGGCTTAGGGCTTCAACATATGAATTTTAGGAAGATACAACTCAGTCAATTATTTTTACATGAATAGAATATATTTAGAATGATAAACAAATATTCATAACCTTAGCTGACTAGAGATGAGGAACTGGAATATGCTGGACAAGTGCATTCCTTCTTGTGCACCCCCTGAAGGAGCCAGAGTCATTTTTACATCGTCCAAGTTTGAGAATTGGACTTGGCATCTCACTCAGAGAGAAGACCAACCCTCTCCCTCACTTGCAGTTGCTACAGGGCTACTCACTTCTCCAGGCAATATTATTTTTCAGAAAGGAGTTTTGGTTCCTTAAGTGCTATGTAACTGCTTGCTTGAGACCCCAAAGTTCTGCCCCATATAACACAGAACATAAAAGAATACCAAACACTAAAATCCAAGGAATTGTGACTCACTGAATTAATCGTCCAGATTCCATTTCATTTATCAATGAAGAAACAGGAATATTTATGCAGCATATTAAATGTTCAGCGTGAATCTCCCCTTCCATGTGGGCAGAAAATTCATTCCTTGAATACAAGGAATTCCATTTTCTATTTTCCCCATTCCTCCAACCCCCCCCCCCCTTCCTCTCATATTTAAGCCAACAGCAGGGCTATTTACTACTAGCCTAAGTATATCTTTTCTCTGGTTCATAGCATGGGAAATCCAACTGGGTAAGTGACTTCTACTGCCATGGGGGTGGAGTGGAGGTGGGGCTGGGGTCAGCTAGCATTAAGGTACTTCATGCAAAATACTCTAAAACTCCTTTCGTTGCATCTCTCCTGGTGTCGAGGAAGCCAGGAAACTATTGATGACAATGCTTATCCATCCGCAAATCTGGGTGCAGGTGAGAAGGATAGTCAACTTCCCAATGGCAATAAAAATGATTTTTTTTGGATATATCTCAGCCAGGATAATTTGTTGCAATTTTAGTTATTCTATCTTTCTCTTTATCTTACCTATTTCTGCTCCCAAAGGTATCTTGTTGCTTCGCAAATGCTATTAAACATGGCAAACACCACACTGGTTCTACTTTTGGGTCTACCCTGTATAATTGTTTGTTTAGGCACTGGGCGGGGGAAGCCCGAGGGGTGCTGTTTCTGTAGACTCTGAAGTAGACCAGGTGCCACTCAGAGGGGGTAGCCACTTTCTCTTCAGCCAGCACCATCCCAAGAAGCTATTTCCTCATCCCCAGGGTCTAGACTAGGCCCAGTCAGAGTGAATAAGGACCTGGATGCTCAAATCAAAGTGAGCATTTGGGTGGCTTCCTCTATAGTCCTCACTTGCTAGAAGCTCGTGACACCCCCCCTTCCCCTTTAGGAAGTTGACAGCCCCTTGTATCCCTCACCATGTGCAATCACATGGAAGGTCTACTTCCTCCTCCCCCTCCTCCTCTATTCTCTATAGTACTTTAGTTCTCTTGGGCTTTCCCTGTTTGCAGCTGGGTTCCCCCTCCTTGGTTCCCATTGGTTCTGGTGGGGAGTGGGGTTTAGTTTGAACCAGTTCCATTTGGGGAACTGGGGGGAAACTGGGGATATCAGAACAACATCTACAGTTTATAATATGTTAATTTCCTGATTTTCATCATCGTACTCTGGTATGTAAAGTGCAAACATTGGGGAGGACTGTGGGTAGAACATAGGAGAACTCTCTTCACTATCTTTACTTCTGCAGCTTAAATGTTATTTTAAAATAAAATATTTTTAAAAAGATTTTATTTATTTATTTTATAGAGAGAGGGAGTGTGTGTGGGCAAGTGTGAGCGAGTGTGGGGAGGGGTAGAGGGAGAAGGAGAGAGAGAATCTGAAGCAGACTCCATGCTGAGCGTGGAGCCCTACATGGGACTCAGGCTCATGACCGGGAGATCATGATCTGAACCAAGACCAAGAGTCAGACATTTAATCAACTGAGTTACCCAGGTCCCCCCAAATGAAAGATTTTTTAAAAAGGTGTCTGGGGAAATGAATCTACATGCATGTTCCAAAATATTTCTCACAACTCAGGCTTCACTTTGCCACTTCACTTTGCTGCTTCCACATTCAGGTATTTCTTTGAGCAACACCCTGTGCACGTTGGTGAGGGGCACCCATTCCCTCCCCACCACCCATGTATTGGCTGACTGAGGTAACGATGGGGGACAACGGAATGAATCAAGGTAAGATGAGTTGTGAAATCTCAAGTGGAATTGGTCGCAGGGCAGTAAAAAACAATTATATATGAGTTATAACTTTAGTGCATTTGAATTGAGAATGTGACTATGTGTGTAATCGAATTTTTTAAAAGATTTTATTTATTTGTTTATTCATGAGAGACACACACACAGAGAGGCAGAGACATAGGCAGAGGGAGAAGCAGGCTCCGTGCACGGACTGATGTGGGACTCGATCCCAGGTCTCCAGGATCATGCCCTGGGCCAAAGGCAGGCGATAAGCTGCTGAGCCACCCAGGCATCCCTTAATCTACGTAATTTTAAGATGCTTTTCCTATTGGTACACTAAAATAGATTTTAATTTTAGTAAGACAGGTCTCTTGGGTGTCCTCGGGAATATGTCCAATGACAGCAGAGGACAGAGGAGACTTTTCTAGATTACTCTTCCGGGGTATGGACCAATGGCATCTACAAGGGGGATGTAGTTACTATATCTGGCTACCAGCCATGCCTTGTTCCTGGACCCTTCTCAGAGGTTCTCCAAGTAGGTCCCTGGGGGTTGTTACTCAGTTGCATGCTCTCCATGGCTTACGGAGCCCTGAGTAACCTGGCTCATGCCGACATCTCCAGCCTTCTGTGATACTTCCATTTACTAAACTCTAGTCACACTAGATTCATTCTGTTCAGGTAACATTGCTAAGCTCCCCACTACCAAAAGTTGGTAACAGTAACTTCTCCCCTCCCTACAAGGCTTTCATGCATTTGATCTTCCTTTTTTGGGGGAACAGTCTTCTCCTAGGTCTTCTCATGGTACCTTTGCATCCTTCAGGTTTCTGCTTCAATTTCACCTTCACAGGAAGTATGTTCTGATCAAGAGTCTAAAGTAGTCACCCTGTTACTCTATCACATTAACTTTTTTCCTTCCTAATGCTTCTCATAATCACTGATTATTGTTGACCCATTTGTATACTTGTTTATCATCTGGCTAGAATGTAAACTTCATGAGGATAAGAATTGCTTGTTCACCACTGTGCTTCGAAGCCTGGAAAAAGTAGCATTTGTTGCATTCAGGAATGAGGGAAAAAAGTCTCTTTGCTGCATTTGCAAGCTTGTGGGGTACAGGAGTGGAACTCTGGGCATTCTTGGAGTTGGGGGTACTTCCCGTGGGGGCAAAGGAGTCTCGGTGCACCTTCAGTCTGCGGAGGAGAAAGCACTGGCCTATTGTAAGGGTAGGAAGAAGGGCGTTGTGCAGACCATGCTGAAGCCCCAGGGGTGCTTTTCTCTCTGTGAAATTTAAGGCTAGAGGACATACGTTCTGTTGGTGTAGAGGACATGAGTTATCCACCCTTTCTCTTTCTTTCTCTTTTCCACAAATATTTTTTTTTTATGTTAGAACTTAGCACCGTGCCTGGCCCATCGTTAACACAACTATGAGCAAGGCAGACAATTCCTGGCCCTTCTATTACTTATAGAGTAGCAGGGCCGACCAGACAAGGGACAGTTAGGATTCAGCATGAGAGGTGCCCTGAGATGAGACAGACTCGGAAATGGATTTTACTTGTCACTTGGATTCATGCCAGGTCAAGAAGAGGATGAGGAATCTTGTGGGGCTCCTGGATACCCAAGAGCCCTTAATAATCTGAGAATGTGGGGATCCCTGGGTGGCTCAGCAGTTTAGTGCCTGCCTTTGGCCCAGCGCTGGATCCTGGAGTCCCGGGATCGAGTCCCACGTCGGGCTCCCTGCATGGAGCCTGCTTCTCCCTCCTCCTGTGTCTCTGCCTCTCTCTCTCTCTCTCTCTCTCTCTCTCTCTCATCAATCAATCAATCAATCAATCAATCTTTAAAAAAATAATCTGAGAATGTGTAATGTTTCACCAGGCAGCTCTCAGGCTAGGCTCAGTTACCAATAATTAACTTAACACCTATTGACTTCTATCTACCTTCTTCACATCTTTTTAACCTGCCTGGCACCTGGAAGAATTTTAGGCTATCAATAGAGCATCTGGGCCTAGAATCAAGGGACTAGTGTCTAGATCATTACTTTGATGAGTATAAGCCCTCAAAATGTGTTTCCCTTCCAACTTTTGGTAATGGGGGGGGGGGGGGGCTTAGCAATGTTACCTGAAAACCTACAGCCTCAGACAACTCTTATGAACACCAGAGTTTAAATAAAACAATGGCATTGGGAATGCAGGGCACCTGGCTGGCTCAGTCAGCAGAGCATGTGACTCTTGATCTTAGGGTTGTGAGTTTGAGCCCCATTTTCATATAGAACCTACTTAAAAAAAAAACAAAAAACAAAAACAATATTGGCATTGACCTTTAAGCACCAGGAGTTAGAGATTAAGTCTTTCTTGTTTCCTTTTTATTTCCAGCAAACCTGGCTCCTGGTAGGTGTTCAATAAATAACTGCTGAATATTAAATAAATTGTTTTGAGGCAATCAACGAGATTCATAATCTTATTTAACTTCGCTTTCCTTATGTCTAGAATGAAGATAATAATAGGTGCCTTGAAATGTTGTTAAGAATATGAATAAAATAATATAGGAGGGGTCCTATAGTGCCTGGCCCATATAAAGATTTCAGTAAAGGTTAGTTGAATCTGGATCTATGGGAGGAATTAGGAGCAGACACTTTGGGGTCTAGTGTTGTTCATGTGGATTCTAACCTTCCTGATTGTGCCTTCCCTAACTGCAGAGGCTGGAGAGCTGCAACCTACATTTCTAGACTCCCTTGCAGCTGGACTTTATGGTTCAGTTGTATCAATCTGATACCCTTGGTAGATGTAAGTTGGGAACTGAATTTAGAAAGGATAGAGGGAGAGCATTAGGTATCTTTTTTTTTTTTTTTTTTAATACTAATGTCCCATAGTAGCAGAAACAGTGTGGTTGTAGAGCTGTTAGATATGCTGGCTTCGGGATCCCTGGGTGGCGCAGCGGTTTGGCACTTGTCTTTGGCCCAGGGCGCGATCCTGGAGACCCGGGATCGAATCCCACGTCAGGCTCCCGGTGCATGGAGCCTGTTTCTCCCTCTGCCTGTGCCTCTGCCTCTCTCTCTCTTTCTGTGACTATCATAAATAAAAAAAAATAAAAAAAAAAATAAAAAAAATAAAAAAAAAAAGATATGCTGGCTTCCTGTGTGAGCAGGAATGGTGGCTCCTTTGACTAGCTGCTTCCATGTTTTAGTTTTTGGGATTTTTCCCAGAAACCAAGCCAGTATCTATTTCTTCAGTATTCTTCCCCATAATAATTTTCTGAGGCCTGCGATACAATATAGTACTTATTTTCTAGGGCTGTCATAACAAATCAGCACACACTGAACAGCTTAAAACAACAGAAAAGTTATTCTCTCATGGTTCTGGAGGCTAGAAGTTCAAAATCGAGCTGTTATCCGGGCTACACTCCCTCTGTAGGGTTTACCAAGAATCCTTCCTGCCTCTTCCTGGCTTTTGGTGGTTGCCAGCAATCTGCTGTTTCCTGACTTGCAGCTGCACTGTTCCAGTGTTTGCACACAGCCTCCTTCCTAGGTATGTCTGTTTTCACATGGTCTTCTTCCCCATGTGTCTCTGTGTCTTCACATGGCCTTCATATACAGACACTAGTCACTAGTCTGTAGAATTAGGCACACTCTAATTTGGTGTGACCTCTTTTTAACTTAAGTAAACACTAGGTGCCTGGGTGGCTCCGTCAGCCTCTGACTCTTGATTTTGGCTCAGGTCATGATCTCAGGGTCATGAGGTTCAGCTGCACATGAGGCTAGAACCAGCATGGAACCTGCATGGGATTCTCTCTCTCCCTCCCTCCTCCCCTCCCCCCCTTTAAAAAGTAATCACATCTGCAAAGATTCTGTTTTGAAATAAAATCACATTCTGAAGTTTCAGGGAGACGTGAATTTCAGAGGGACACTGTTCAACTCAGTATACAGTGTAATAATCTCACGTTGCTCAAACTATCTAGAGTGAATTCTGTTCTCTGGAGCTGGACAACCGGACTGATTTGGATGACCTCTGAGGCTCTCAACCATCTCTGACACTGTAGGATTATACTCTGAATAGTGAGGTGTTTGACCTGTGTTGTGATTGAAAACAGTAAGGCTCAGGCACCAGCAACCATGCAGAAAACTTCACTGAAGGGGGGCTTCGCTTTATTAAAGTCATCTATGATGATTCACTTGTGCATGGGGAAGGCAGCAACCCCCCTTCTCTTTTACAGAAACCTACAGAACCATTTCAGGCTTACTTGTCACTTTTCTTTGCCCTTCCCAACCCTCCTCATGCACAATGGAGTATGCTTTGGTAGACGGAGACTTTTCATGCCCAAATGGTCCTTCAGTGTTGATTCTATTCTCAGCAAGAGAAACTTGCCTAAAAATTAATCCAAAATTAGGTCCATAGGGAGCATTTCATTACAAAATCAGTGAAATGATTAGGGTTGGGCAGTTGAGGAGGAATTTGGAAATTCAGATGTAAGCCAGGAAGATTGCCTGGTCTAGTTACCGCTATTGGTACTTAGAATGTGTGAGACTATATACACACACATACACACAAACATACATATATATGTAGTTTTATATTGCTGTTATTATTTATTGCTATTTATTATCATTATTATTAATTTCTATTCAATTTCTATTAGTTTTCTATTTCTGTCATACCAAATTACCACACACTTGGTGACTTAAAACACGGTCATTTATTATCCTCTAGTTCTGTAGGTCAGAAGTCTGGGCACAGTGTGGCTCAACTCATGATGCAGAAATCAAGGGAAGCTCTGGGGAAGATTCCACTTCTAGAATCATTAAGTTGCTAACAGAATTCTGTTCTTCGTCATCATAGGACCCTGGAATTCCTATGTCTTTGACACATGCCCCCCTTAATCTTCATCCCAACAATGGAACATCAAATCTTTCCTCTGCCTTGAACCTTTAATTTTCCTTTCTGCTACCAGTTGGAGAAACATCTCCGCTTTTAAGGGTTTATGTGATTAGATTAGGAAAACTGGATAAACCAGGATAATCTCCCTATCTTAAGGTCAACTAATTAGTAATCTTAATGACACCTGCAAAGTCCCTTTTTGCCATGTCATATAATGTATTCATGGGAAGAACACCTAGGGGTGAAGGTCATGGGGACAAAATTCTGCCCATAACAGCATATTGTCTGAAAAAACTGAATCTAGAAAAAGATTGAGGCTAAGTATCTTGCCTAGGGTTACACAGCTGGCAAGAGAGTACAGTGATTTCATACTTTTTCACAAAGGCATAGTGAGGGCACACATTGTGCCAGGAACTTTTTTAAATGCAGAGGATATAGCAGTGAACTAATAGACAAAAATTCCGGTCCTCATACAGTCTATGGTCTCATGGAATTTATCTGACTCTTGCCGGTTAAGGCTCTCCTGCCTTCATGCTGTGTAGCTCTTGCATGGAGTTCTCCAGGTCCTCATAGCCCCCTCTATGGGTGTAGGACTACTTCACTTCCTGAACCAGTCAGTGCTGCCTGGGATTTAGCCAGAAACTAATCAGACCTGCTTTCTGTTTGATAAACCAAACCTGGGCACTCTTGTGGGCTGCCATTTACAGCTATACCCTACGCCAGGATGGACCTAATCTGAAGTACTAGATCCCACACATCCCGTCCTGCCTGGTAGCCCAGACTTGCAGTAGGAGGTGCTGTTCTTTCTGCTTCCTGTTGGCTTCTTTACAGGGGGCTGGATCCTTCCCTCTGATCCTGCCCTGCCTCTCCCAAGTACCACCTAGGGATGCTGCTCTGTGTGCTCTGCTGTATAACCCTGGTAGAGATGTCCCTGACCTCTGCTCTGCCAACTGGACCCACCTAGTCTTATCTCTGCTTTTCACCTGATTCACGCCAGCCACTGTCTCTTCATCTGAGCACTGATGCTGGCAAGGTAGTGTTAAAACATGATTAAAGAAAACACTTTAGGTGATACAAACAAAATTAATTTAATACTTCATGAGAAGCAGACAGTTTCCTTCCAGAGAACCACAAAAGGGGGTGGAAGGCAAGGAGCTTTTACAGGATAAAGAATAAAGAACAAAAAAGAGACAAATAGGAAGTATCTGGTTGGCTGAAGCCACATTGTTAGCCTAGTGTTTGGCTTGGTGTTTGGGGATTGGCTGACCGGAAACATTACATTTCTGGTTGAGCAGAACATTTATAGGAACACAAACATTTACCTAAATATTGGTTTGCTGACCTGTCACACTGGGCAGGAGCACTCCATCTTGAGCCTAGAAATTTCAACGTTCAGTCCTATTTTTCCATTATTTAGATATGTCCAGTTTTGATAAATTGCTTGATGTTTCACTTAATTTTCATAGACAAAAATCTCAGGAGCAGAAGTGAATGGAAATACCATAAAAATGGAAATAATGAATCCTATCAATTTTACCTTCACGATATCACGCACATTGCCTGCTTCAGGTCCTTCTCCACTGCTATATCAGCATACTCAGAGTCTATGGTGTAGAGTGACAGTGTTAAATATTACCAAATTGTTTCTTGATCTGATTTCATTTTTTCTCCCCTGAAATTTTGCCTCATTCAGTCAGCAGCATTTAATATCTGAGAAGATTATATCGCAGAAAACAAACAGGAGTCGAATAACCAAATCTGCAGAGAACATGAGTCAAATTATTGACTTCTGATGATCAAAAGCTGAGCTTTATGTACAAATAATAATATGTGATCACTCAGTTTTTTCGTGCTTTCCCAGTTCCACCTTTGTCTATCTAGATAAGCTTCCACAGGCTGAGGGGGGCAGAATGTTTACAGGGAGCTGGGAAGGAGTGGACATTGTGAGATGCTGAGTGTATACCATAGAAGAAATGCTACATTACTTATAGGGGCCCTGAGGTGGACATGGCCTGTGTCTCATGTCATAGGCAGATTCTGAGAAAATGAAAGTCACGCAGAGCTCCCCAGTCACAGAACATTATAGTATTGGGGCTGTGTGAGATGTGTAGGCTAGGAGTCTGAGGCAGTCTCACCAAACTTCTTGGCATGGACAGGAGAACAATCAAGTGCTTCCTAAACACCTTGGAAGGTTGCAGGGGAAGCTGTGAGACCTGGATCTGGGACCTAAGTGAGTTGAACCATTAGAATGCAGTGGCCAAAGGACACCTGCCAGGATTGTGAGCACCTGGTTGTGCTTGTGGCGATGCAGGTCATGAAGAATGAAGACCAACTGTCTCGTCCTTCCTGTCTCTTGGCCCTAAGTAAGTCCCTCTGCTGCTACTCCCAGGGTCATAGACACCCCATCAGCAAGGCCTAAGATATGTCTCTATATATTCTGGGTTCTACAGAGAAACAGAACCAATAGATATTAGTGTATCTGGAGAAAGAGATAGTTACTATAAAGAATTGACTCACACTGTTATGGAGGCTGAGAGGCCCGAGCCCTGCACTAGGCAAGCCAGAAACCCCAGGAGAGCCAATGGTATAATTCTAGTCTGGTTCAAAGGTCTGGAAACCAGGAGAGCTGATGGTGGAAGTTCAAGTCCAAGTCTGAGTCTGAAGGCAATGGAAGACTGATGTCCCAGCTCAGATAGTCAGAGAGAAAGAATCCTTTCCTGTTCAGCCTTTTATTCTACTCTGGCCTTAAACAGAATGGATAAGGCCCACCCCTATAGGAGAAAGCAATTCACTTTGCTCAGTCTACCCATTCAAATGTTAATCTCGTCCAGAAGCGCCCTCGCAGACACACTCGTATTATTGTTCAGCCAAATATCCGGGCACCCTGTGGTCCAGTCAAGTTGACACAGAAAATAAACCATCATATGCTGAATGGACTGGGATGACACAAACTGACAGAAAACAGGCTCCTACCTCCCTGTGCAGCCTCTCTGAGGCTTACAATAGAAATTGAGTTGAAGTATTAAAAAAAGAAGCTGCACTGCTTACAGATCTGTGTCTATGGCCCACGTTGACTTATCTGCTCTTATACTCAGTCTTCACAGGTGCAGTTGAGAGCAGGTCTTCCAGAAGCCTTTTTGGAGTCTCATGAATACAAGCATGCCCCCTTCCTCTCCCAGGATACTACCTCTCTGCAGATGTGCTGTGGCTCCTGCAGCCATCTCTGTGCTCCAAGAATGCTCAGCACAGAATCTTACACAAAGCAGGAGTTGCCTCTGAATGGATGGATGGTGTGACCTTTCTTTGGGCTATATTGAAGTCACAAAGAAAGAAGCTAGAAGGCCGGGGAGGGAAGCACAGAAAGATGAGTATCTCCTGGGAAGAGCAGTGGGCAGAGTATCTGGGGACCCAGGACTTAATCTGAGTCCTGCCCCTGTGGCCCTGGCACATTGCTCAGCCTTTCTGTTTCCTCAGCCTCATGATTGGCATCCTAATACCTCTCCTGCCTTCCTCAGAAGCACTGGGAGCTTTGAAAGAGATTTAAATGGAATATTTAATATGAAAGCACACAAAATATTACAAAAATTCTATAAAATGCCTGGTTGGTTTTTGTCGTTATTTCATTGGTGTATATGTTGTGTCCGCAGATTCTAAGATTCTAGTCATCAGGAACCTTGGACCTTGCATCTTCCTCAGAGTTCCAGTGCCAGAGAAGAGCTTGGCAGGGGGCTCAGCACTTCCCTGCCAACCTGAGCTGCATTGCTGTGTGGGTTCACTGAGGCCCAAAGGGACTCATGACTCCCAGACTTTTGACTGTGTGTTGTCGTTATGTAAGTAAGAAAACTCCAAAACTGGTTCAGTGAAAGGAAGTAAACATGGGAATGATTCCCTGGCTCCTCTGCAGAAGAGGTCAGGTGCAGGACTCCTACTACACATAAGGTCCCGTCCTGAGTGCTGGTGAGAAAAAAAGATTCGTTAAGAATCCAAACCCTGCCCTTTCTTGGGGAAAGGCGGTATGTCAGTCAGGTAGTGTGCTTTTCCTGTGTTCCTACATGTCGTCTTGTGACAACTCTGTGTGGTAAGGGTGTCTCTCCCCGTTTTGCAGTTGAGGAGATGTGGAGGCTAATAGAGCTGAGGTCTCGTACCCAGAAAATGCCTGCTAGAACTGGGGTTCAGAGTGATATCTCAGTGCAAAGCCCTTGCTTTTTCCGTTGTGTGACATGGAGCGTGGATCTGGTTTATAATCTAGGATTTTACACAACCCTCCCTTTTTTTTTTCTTGAAGAGAAAAAGAGAAAGCAGATGGATAGGTAGATTTTTTTAAATGGCACTCTTAGAAATGATCATGTTATAGGGTACTTGTACATTGTCAGGCTCTAGTTTTTAATTTTCCATGAAAATTGCTTTGCATTTATAACCAATTTGGCCTAATGTGCTTTTCTCCCTCTTTAGCGAATATTGCCAAATATTTGCAACAATCCCCTAGATGTTTTGTGCTAACCAAGAACTTGGTTGTTCTTACCGTTTTTTTAAATGATTAAATTAAAATTTACCCTCAAAGGGTTAGGACTCTGAAAGCATACCATTTTGTTGGTTTCAGGCCCAGGAAATGAATCCACATGGGAAAAAAAGGGGGTCAGATTAATATAAATGTAGGGACCTCTACGTCTCTGTGGACCTGGGCTGGGGGTTTGGGCAGCATACAGCCTGCCTGAAAAAGGCTTTGTGACCTTGGGCAAGAGAAAAGAAGTAGAGCCTGGGGAGAGAAAGTAATACAAAAAGAGGAACGAGAAAATGAGTTGTAGGAAAAGAAGGGAAGATTGTAATTATAATTCTAAATGTTTTAAACATTTTGGAAACTACACAGGAAGATGTCTCTGAAATATAAGATTCATATAACATCACATGAATGTGTCATTTAATTTACAAGGACTTTCTGAGCCTCCTGTCGATGCCCAGCCAAGTTTTCATTCTAGCAGTAGACACGCATCACTTACTTTCTTTTTCCTCCTGGTCACCTAAGACTAACTGCTATTTAATCGAGCCAGTCAGTCCACAAACATGTAGGGAGCACACACTGTGTTGAAGGTTCAGGTGCTGATGGGAAGATGCATCGAGAATCCCAACCTGTCCTCTTGGAGCTACCAGTTCTGCCATGGAGCTAATTAACAAAACGCAAGGTAGATACTGTACAAACCTAAAATATGAGAGTGATGTAGAGGAAAGAGATTATAACTTGTGGAGATGGGATAATATTTCCTGCAGGAGGTGACATATAGATATGAATTTATTTATTCATGAGAGACACACAGAGAGAGGCAGAGGCACAGGCAGAGGGAGAAGCAGGGTCCTCACAGGGAGCCTGACGTGGGACTCGATCTCTGGACCTGGGGTCACATCTTGAGCTGAAGGTAGACGCTCAACTGCTGAGCCACCCAGGTGACCCAGGAGGTGATATTAAACCCGTGTTTACTTATGTTAATTCTAGCTGGGGGGGCTACCTTCTGGGTAAGGAGGATATGGTTCTAGAAAGGGATGGAAAGATAGGAGAATCTGTGATTTGACTGGCTGGAGTAACAGGTGATTGAAGACAGTAGACAGAGATGTGGAGGGTAGAAGTCAGGGTTTGCTCAGAGAAACAAACTCATTACAAATATTGTGGAATAACGATTTCTTACAGGAATTGGCCCTCACAGGATTGTGAGAGGAGCTGGAATAGTTTGGCTTTCCAATGTTATGTAACAAATCACCCCAACACTCAGTGGCTTAAGAAGACTGCCATTTGACCTGTTCATGATTTTATGGATTGTCCATCCGGGGCTCTTCTGGATGGCTCTTCTGTTGGTCTCACTTGGGATCTCATATGGCTAGGTGGGAATGTCCAAGATCGCTTTACTCACCTATCTGGCGCTTCTTAGCAGGGATGTCTGAGAGGCTGTAACCACTGTCTACAGAGCCCTTTCCTTGGCTAATTGGGAAGCTTTACATAATGGGTGGGTCCCAAATAAGCATTCCAGTGGGATAAACCACAGTGTTCAGATGCATATGGTGCCTCTTGCTTGCTTGCTAATGTCCCATTGGTCAAGTCTAGAGTCATTGTAGGAGGAGACTGCGCAAGGGCATAAATACTGAGAGATGTGTTTTGTTGGGGGCCATCAGAATAACCATCTACCACATCAAACAAAGGGATTAGGATTTTTTTTTTTTTTGTAGGTAACAGGAGCTATTGAAAATTTTGGAGAAGAAAATGACAGGTTTAGATTACTGCTTTAGGAAGATTCATCAGGCTGTAGTGTTACAGTGTAGGTCAGCTAACTGCTTTTATGCTTTCAGATCTCTTCAGACCTGTCTCTTCCCCCGAAAATAAGGGAGGCGCCTCATGCAGTCTGTGTTTCTCAACCCCCATATCTGTTGCTGTCAGCTGGCTTCTTGCTGGTTTGGCCAATTAGAGGCACTGCTGGAAGAATGGAAGGAAGGAGGAAGGTTGAGTAGTTCTCTCTCACTCTGCTTCAGGTGGTACTTCTGCAGCAGCAGTAACTTCTTTATGGCTCCAGCTTTGGTAACCCTGTTTTCCATTCTTGCCTCTGTCAAGGGAGTGATGGTGTCAACTTACCATTGTACTAATTTCTGGATCGCTTGATTCTCCCTTGTTTAGCTTCTTGGTGTTCTATGACCTGTAGAGCTATAATTTGGTATTTCAGGGTCTCTACAATCCTTGAGGAAAAGATGATGAGCTCAGTTTTGCACATCCTCAATGTTTCAGATGAGTGGGTTATTTAGATGGTGATGTCTACCAGGTAGTTGGGAGAAAGGTCAGAGTCAAGGGTTCAGCTTTTGGCACCAAATGAGTAGAAGCTGTTGTTGGGGTCATAAAATCTTAAGAGATTGCTGGGCAGGGAATAGGAATGAAAACAAAAATTTAGGAATTACCTATATATAGGGAGAATGGGAGTAAAGAAAACCCATGAAGGGTTCAGGGATGTAGGAGTAGAACCAACAAAGATGTTCTTACAAAAAACCAAGGGGAGAATTTCAGAAAGAAGGGGTGTTCTCATTTTCTATGGCTGCCACAACAAATTATTACAAATTTAGTGACTTCAATAATGCAAAGTCATTATTTTCAGTTCTGTAAGTTCACAATTCTGACATAGGGCTCACCTGGCTAAAAATCATGATGTCACAGGGTCGTGTTCCTTTCTGGAGATTCCAAAGGGGATTCTTGCTCCTTCTGTTGGTAGAAATCACTTTCTTGTGGTTGTAGGATTGAGGCCCCGTTTTCTTGCTGCTGTCACCTGTGGGCCCTTCCCAGATGCTGGAGGCTGCCTGCGTTCCTTGGTTCCTGATTAGCAGTGGTGGATAGAGGCCGTTTGGTGCTTCGAATCTCTCTCATTGCTTCTTCCATCACATTTCTCTGACAGACTCTTGGCTTTAAACGGCTCATGTGATTAGATTGTACCCACCTGGATAAACCATTAAAGACTCCCTCCCTCAAGGTCAACCTTAATCACATCTGCCAAGTGCCCTTTACTATACGGTATAATATATGTGCGGGATCCAGGGGTTAGGAGTTGGGCATTTTAGGGGGGTCATTATTTTGCCCACCACAGAGAACAAACTGTTCTTGCTGTATGATGCAAAGGCCAAATCCAAGAACTTGGGATTTGGTGGTTGGATCCACAGATGCCCTTTGGCAAAAATGCTTCCATAGAGAGTGATAAGAGTAGCAGACAGTTTGCTGGATTCGATGGAGTTTGAGGGTGGACAGGAGGCAGAAGCAGAGTTATGAAGCAGGCAGTGCTGTGAGGCTACTGTTAATAAATGTAAAGTGCTCGGCACAGTGACTTGGAGGTAACCAGAACTCAGTACTTGTTTGCAAAGTGCAGGCCTCTTTCTCTAGTAGTCTCATGATAGAGTGAAAGAAGACAGAAGCACACTTGAAGTCTAAGGGGAAATGCTTGGAGAAATGGACAGAAATGGAAGATGAAAAGTTGAGTAGAGGAAGGGCAATTGAAGGACAGCTATTGAGTGTTACTCAGGAGATGGGAGGTGGTGGGCCCATGGTGAACTGAAGGGTTAGCAGCCTTAAAAAAGGAGGTGGGAATATTTGTTTTTATCACAAGAAGGAAGAAACAGATATACAAAACCAGTTATTTAAAAGTGGAAAGGAGAGGAGATGGGGATGATTATGTCAGAAATGCAATAGTCTTCTTCCAAAGATGGTTGTAGTTATTGCATATATCCATGAGAGGTGTGATGGGGCGGGATGGGGGGATAGGAGCTTGAATTGGGCCACTACCAAGTGTTCACTTTTTTTTTTTTCCTACATTCAGCTTTGTTTTTTTCTGTTTCTCCATCACATCTCAGGCAGAAGGTAGCCAACTCAGATTTCCCAAGTTCACAACTGCTTAATTCAAAAACCAGGTCAGACTAATTCTTAATTTAATTTTTAATTCTAAATTTTAGGAAGAAATAATTTGACTAGTTCACCTTGGTTGATGTCTCCTCTTAATCTCATCAACCATGACTGGAAGGAGCCCTGCAGTCATTTCCCAAAGGAGGTGGTAAGTACCCCACGAGTGGCAGTACTGCTGGGGTGGTTTTAACCAGCATGATAAAACCAGCAAGCATGGAAACAGGAGCAGATGAGTGGCTGATGGTTATAATAACACCACTAATCATGGTTAAATTATTACTGGAGCTACGGTTTGGGGGTTTATACTGAAGGTTTCTGTGGATCAGCAAATGGAATAAAGCTGTTTTTTTAAACTACTGTTTTAGATTATATGAAAACCTAAAAAGAAGCAGCAGGGAAAAGAGGAGTTTAGGATCAGGACAATGGAAAAGGGAAGGTAGCACATTTGATTGTGCCAGCCTGTTGGCTAACCTCTATGACCAGGGCAGAAATCTTTTCCCTGGAGGTGGGCAGTGCTCACCCATTATGCTCCAGTCAGACCTACGCTGGAACATTCCAGAAACCAGGATGTTGCCTGTTAAATTCACAAATTTAGAACACATTAAAATAATGCCAGGCTTTAATGTGGCTTTGCTCAGTGAATTTCCTTCCTTCAATTAACCTGATTACTATCATTGTTATTAAATTAAGTTATTTCATGTGTGAAGAAGCCAATTTTCAGAAATTAAATTGCCTTGTTGAGTGTTTTCTAGGCCAAAGACATTGAAGATCGGAGTTCTGAAGATAGTACCAAAAAAGCAATCCCAAATGCATAAATCTTTCATCCAGGTATGTAAACAAGGTAATGGAAGGCTCGTGTACTCTACTCTGCACAATTATTGTGTTCCATTTTCATGGCATGTACCTCAGAGTCTCCTTGAACATTGAGAACCCAGCACTGTGGGTACACTTGTTATGTTCCTCTTTGGAAACATAGTCAAAAATGGGTGAGGTCCTTTCATGAATAAAGGGCACGGAAGAAGCTCTCATTTTAGAAGTAACAATGCTTAAATATTTATGATGAGTTTCAAATCACTGAGAATGTGTTCTTAATAAGACCATCCATGGGCCCATAGGTAGAATGAGGTGAAAGCCATTATGAGTCTACCAAGCATCAGCTTAAATGGTAAGCCCACTCTCACATTTGTTATACATTACCAAAAAGAAGGAATAAATCATAGCAAGAGGCTTGCTGAAGCAAAATATTTCACCCCAGTACTATCTCTGTTATCCCAAATTTCATTCTTTCCCTGATAGTCCGTTACATCAACACATGCTGATCATCCTTGACTACAAAGCCAAGAATTTAATGGATTTAACTTCTTTTCATAGAAAATTTCTCAAGCAGAAAATTTTGTGCCCAATACTTTCCCCTCTATTGTTAAAAGACATTACTTAACAGTGTAACAATCGTGTATTAATTCAAAGCCAATTTAAGATAAAGTATCCAGCTGGTTATAGGTCTGTATTTACATATACATCGTTTGCCTTTAATTGATGAGATTTCTCCTTAGAGTCTTGTCCATTATTTTTTCTTTTCATAACGATTTCAGCTTTCATTTAAAAAAAGGTCACACAGTTAATGCTTCTTACAAATATGGACATTGTGCTTTTTTCCTCTTGTGACATTTTCTAGAGCAGCTCTGTCCAATAGAATTTCCTGTGATGAGGGATATGTTCTATTTGTGCTAAGAGCACAGTAGCCATGAACCAGGTATGGTAACTACACACTTGAAATGCGACTAGTATGCCTGATGCACTGGGTTTTTAATTTCACTGGAATTTGATTAATATAAACTTAAAATTAAGAAGCCACATTTGGCTATTTTGCACTTGAAATGTGGCTGGTGTGACTGAAGAACTGAATTATCTAACATACTAAATTTAAACTTAAAATTAAAAAGCCACATGTGGCTCTTGTCTTCCATATTGGACAGAGCAAATGCAGAGTATTTTTTTTTTTATCACTGCAGGAAGTTGTATGGGACATTTCAGTTCTAGAGATTATAAAATTCTCCAAGACCAGGGAGCAGGTATTTATCTCTAACTCTCGGCTCCTAATGTGCTATGGAGAATGCAGTTGCTCATGTACTTATTGCTTGATCAACTTTTTAATAGGAAAGCCTACTTTTTGAAGGGCCCATTTTTAAAAAAATATTTTATTTATTTATTCATGAGAGACACAGAGAGAGAGGCAGAGACATAGGCAGAGGGAGAAGCAGGAGCCCGATGTGGGACTCGATCCCAGACCCTGAGATCTCAGAGCATGCTCTGAGTCAAAGGCAGACACTCAACTGCTGAGCCACCCAGGCATCCCAAAGGGCCCATTTTTAATTCTGGCCTTTGATTCATTATGAAACGTACTTCTAGCTCTTTCAGTTTCTTGTTGCTTTAAGATTGCTGTATTTACCTTTCTTAATTTTTTGCCAGCTCTTAGATCTAAGTTACAACCACACATTGTGATGCCTTTGCTGGTTTGCTCTGACACATTCCTGATAGATGTAGGGAACTAATTGCAAATGAACAAACAAAATATTTATCAAAGCAAGTATAATATTTTAATCAGAGCACATAATTCAGAGTATGATTTAAAGGAAATCTAATATTTAGGTACAATGGAGTACTACCTCTCAGTACATCTTCTATGTAATGGATCACTGCTTAATCTAGTTCTATTTTTTTCCAGTGCATGATAGTTAGAATGAAATTTCCCTGAATTGCCATGGGTTTTACAGTCTGCATGCTTTAGGTCTTCAAAAGAGCTTGGTATTCAAAACTCCTGCTGATAGTCTGACTAGCCTGTTATTTGCCCAGCACATATGGTTTCCTCTCTGAAGATGGTGGAAATATGCTTTTCTCCACATGGAGAGAGGAGTTTGAATGAAATGAGAGGAAATCAGTGCCCTATGTTATGGCTATAGGGACCTAGGAATCAGATACAATGATTGCTGAACTTTATAACTGTGCTATGTACTTTAAAGCTGTATTGAAAAATTAACTTCTGTAGGAAAGGATATGGGTCTTTAGAAAGAGATCATATTGGATCAGAGATCATGCTCAGAAATTACAAGTTTATCAAAGGTGGTTAGTAAGAGTAGTTCAGAGTATCTAGTGGTTTAGAGGTGGGGCTTTAGAGTCAGAAAGTCTGCTGACTTTGAGTCCAGATTAGTAGGGATGTGACTTTGGATAAATTTTTGTCTCCATGCCTGAGTTTGGTCATCAATAAAATGAAGATATTAGGAGTACCTATATGATATTGTCATGTGACAATCAAAAGGCTTATAGTAAGTGTTTAAAAAAACCACACTTATTTATTGTTACTACTAAGTATTATTATGATCACTTTCCAACTGCACTTGATAAGGAGTAGAGAATCTTAGAGCACATTAATTAGATTGAGTTAGAGAAATCACCAACTAAGAATGAACAGGCTGTTTAACACAGATTAGAGAAATCATCTTACTGCAATAAACAAAGGAAAAGAATCTAGAATCCTTTTCTTGGAAGGAATACTTCTGCGCATTCATGTTGTCCAAGTGTCTTATCAGTGTAATTCTCCTTCTAGATGATAACCTTCCCATTGTGCATTCTATCCATGGATGCCCAGTTTCCTCTGTTCTACCTTTCTTCCCAATTGTATTTCCTTGATCAGGAATTGAGCTGAGGACCTACACTGTAAAATCTGAGGTGGGGGGATCCCTGGGTGGCGCAGCGGTTTGGCGCCTGCCTTTGGCCCAGGGCGCGATCCTGGAGACCCGGGATCGAATCCCACATCGGGCTCCTGGTGCATGGAGCCTGCTTCTCCCTCTGCCTGTGTCTCTGCCTCTCTTTCTATCTCTCTGTGACTATCATAAAAAAAAAAAAAGTTAAAAAAAAATCTGAGGTGGAAGGACACAGTGGCCTATGGTATTGATGGAGAACAAAGGTCATGACAAACAGATTATTGCAAATCTGGTCCTCTGGGTTCTGAATCCATTTATTCTTCATACCTGGGTTACATGAACACACCAGACATCTAGTCTTATCCCCAGTTCAGGCATAGAGGATGTGTAGGTCTTCCCAAGTTCACACTGTGGGACTTGGTCTGAGGTGCCACCATCTTGCTAATCTAATCCTCGTGGTATGCCTCTATTTTGGAAATGTAAATTTAAGGTTTGTTGATTTAAACCCAGATCTTCTTCCCAGCTTCCCTAATTGGAGCTTCGGCCTTCATTTCTGGAATGACTTCATGGCATGAGGCTTTCTTCCAGGAATTTAGCGAAGGGTGTTCTACTTTTAGTGGCCATTTTCCTTGTCTGGACTTCTGAATATAGTCCACCCTAATTCCTTATTATTTCTTTCCTATTTCACATTGTATCTTCCTGTACCTCTCATGCTGAGGCCTGTTATTTATTGCATAAGCTCTGATAGGAAATTGGTATAGTCCCTAAAAACTTTGCTTCTGGGAGGTATTTTTCTCAGGTCTCTTCCACCTGGTAAGAATGGATCTGATTCCCTTCCATTGGCTCATCTGAACCACTGGCTGTGCCCTACCCATGTCCTGGCCAGAACATCTGATGATACACCTTCAGTGAAAATCATACACTTTTTTTTTTTTCATTTAGCTAATATGTATTGTGTGCCCACTTTGTGCTATTCTGGATATAGGAGATACTGCAGAGAGCAAAACAAAGTCCCTACCCTTATAAAGCTTAGATGAAACCTGATGCTGATAATTTTTTGTGCATCCCTGTGTGTGTGTGTGTGTGTGTGTGTGTGCGTGTGATTTGATTTGGGAATTTCTGCCATTGTTGTGTGCTTGCCAACTTGTAGAGATTTTTTTTGCAATGGATAAAATCTGCTTAAAAATATAATATTTAATAATTATAGGAGTTCACTTTTACAACTGTCCTATATTGTTTATAATGCACCACTTTTTATTACTGTTGTTACCAAGTTCAGATAGCTAGTAGTGTATATGGCGGCAATGATTATGGCTGATTATATTCATTTAGAGTGGGATTGTTCTAAACGTTGCTTCACTGTGCACATTCAAAAGACAGAAATTTGCTCTCTAATGGTGAAGTAATAGTCTTATTTAATAAGAAATATTATGTAATATTTGTTTTAGGTCAATATCTAATATTACCAGTTTAGCAGATTCTGTATATCAAGCGCAACAAAATAAGGCTTCACCTCACCCACAAAAGGGTGAACATGCACGCACATTTATATTGTATATTATATGCAATCCACTTGTGCACTAGCATCTTCACATTAGATCACAGAGTATTCGGCAAGAAACTTTTCTTGTATTCAAATTGAACTGGCAGACAGAAATCTCAGCTAACGGTTGTATTTCAATGATATTTAAAATAATTGGCTTGAAATTCAACAAGTTAACTTTTGTTTTCTCTAACATCAATCACCTATATAATCTTTGCTTGCTGATTCATAATCAACAGGATGAAGGTGGTTGTGTTCAACCAGCTGGCACATAGTAGTTACTCACTCATGTGTTTACCAACTATTGAATAAGTGTCCCAATTTTTACACTACCATCACCACATTCATCCACAGAACTCATTTTGTCTTGCAGGATGAAATTCTGTATCCTTTAAGTAATAACACCCCCACTTCCCCCTACCCTCATTTTCTGGCAACTGCTATTTTACTTTCTGTATCTTTCATTTTGACTACTCTAGGGAGCTCATGTAAGGGAACTTATACAGTATTTTTCCTTTCATGACTGACTTATTTTACTTAGCATAATGTTCTTAAGCTTCATTGTGATATAGCGTGTGTCAGAATTTTCTTCCATTTTAAAGCTGAATAGTATTTATACACACACACACACACACACACAGATTTTTGTTTATTCATCTGTCAGTGGGATGTGTTGGTTCCCCCTTTTGTCTATTGGCAATAATGCTGCTATGAACATGAAGTCTCTGAGTTACTTACTATTTTCACTTCTTTTGGATATGAAGAAATGAAATTGCTGGATCATATGGTAATTCTATATTTAGTTTTTTGAGGAACTGTCATACCGTTTTCCACAGTATGCTGTACCATTTTACATCCCCACCAGTAGTGCACAAGAGTTCTAGTTACTCCACATCCTGCTGACACTTGTCATTTTTTAGGGTTTTTTGTTTTGTTTTGTTTTTTGATAGTAGCCATCTTAATGGGTGATGAGGTAGTATTTCATTGTGGCTTTAATTTGCATTTCCGTAATGATCAGTGATGTTGAGCGTCTTCTCGTGTTTATTCATCATTTTTATATTTTCCTTGGAGAAATGTCTATTCAAATCCTTTTAAAATTTTGTTGTTGTTTTTGTTGTTCTTTGTAGGAGTTCTTTATATATTCTGAAGTTAACCCCTTATCAGATATATGATTTAAAAATATTTTCTCCTATTCTGTAGGTCACCTTCTCACTCTGTTTATTGTGTCCTTTGATGCCCAGAGTTTGAAAATTTTTGATGTCCATTTTACCTCTTTTTTCTTTTGTTGCCTGTGCTTTTGTTGTCATATCCAAAAATTATTGCCAAGTCCAGTGTTATGAAGATTCCTCCCTATATTTTCATTTAAGAGTTTCATAATTTTAGCTCTTATATTTAGGTCTTTGACCCATTTTGAATTAATTTTTGTATGTGATATAAAGTAAGGGTCCAACTTCATTCTTTTGTTGAAAATATTGTCCTTTCCCCCATTGAACGGTCTTGGAACCCTTCTCAAAAATCATTTGGCCGTGCATGTGAAGATCTATTTTTGGAGCTCTCTATCCCATCAGTCTATATATCTATCTTTATTCTGGTACCATACTGTTTTGATTACTATAACTTTACAGTAAGCTTTAAAATTTTACTTATTTTAGAGAAAGATGGGGGGAGGGGCAGGGGAAGAGGGAGAGAATCTTTAAGCATGGAGCCTGATGCAGAGTCCAATCCCAGGACCCTGAGATCATGACCCAAACCAAAATCAAGAATCAGATACTCAACCAACAACCAACCAGATGCCCCAATAGCAAGTTTTTAAACCAGAAAGTATGAGACTCACAACTTTGTTGTTCTTTTTCAGTATTATTTGGCTAATTGGTGTCCCTAGCAATTCCATATGGATAAATTTTTCTATTTCTGCAATAAACATCAATGGGATTTTGATAGGGACCACAATGAATCTATAGATTATGCTGGTTAGTATTGATATCTTAACAACATTAAACTTTCCAATCCATGAACATGGATGTCTTTTTATTATTCGTGTCTTTTCTTTCATCAACATTTTGAAACTTTCAGTGTATGAGACGTTTGCCTCCTTTTAAAAATCTATTCTTCAGTATTTTATTTGTTTTGATGCTATTGTAAATAGGATTGTAAATAGGATTTTCAAAAATATCCTATTTGGATTTTTCACTGTTAGTGTATAGAAACACAAGTGATTTTTGCATATTGACTTTATCTTTCAACTTTGTTGAATTTGTTTGTTCTAACAGTTTTCTGTGGAATCTTTAGGGTTTTCTACATAGAAGATTATGTTTTCTGTGAACAGACATCATTTTATTTTTTTTCTTTCTGATTTGGATGGCTTTTATTTATTTTTCTTACCTAATTGCTCTGGATAGGACTTGCTCTTGTATCCATAAATCAACTGTAGTTTCATTGTCCAAAAAATCTGTTGTGCTCTCCTTTTTTTAGTCTTCCCTCTCTGCTAGCCCCTGGCAATCACTTATCTTTTTATTGTCTCTGTAGTTTTGCTTTTTTCAGAATGTCATATAGTTGCAGTCATACAGTTGCCCTTTCAGATTGGCTTATTTCACTGAGTAAAATGCATTTAAGTTTCTTCCACGTGTTTTCACAACTTGATAGCTCTTTTATTTTAGTCCTGAAAATTCTGAATATTCTGTTTTCTGAAATTGCTGTGGTTTATTTATCCATTCACTTCTGAAGGATTTTTTTTTTTTGGTTCCTTCCAAGTTTTGGCACTATGAATAAAGCTGGTATAAACATCTACGTATAGGTTTTCCAGTGGACATAAGTTTTCAACTCCTTTGGGTAAATGGCAATGATATTTTTCATGTGTAGTCTAGGTTAAGCAGCTCTGGCATAGATTTGGTAACTGTGGAGAAAGGCCTGAGAACTGTGCTCATAAATCAGAGGTGGATCGATAACGTAGAGTCACACCACCTTTAGTTATGAAAGGCAGCCTGAGGCTTATCATTGTGGAGAGATAACATGGAGATAGCTGTGTGAACATCATAGACTTCCAGTCTGTCAAACTGGAAGGAATTTTGGCCAAGATTTTTTTATCAGATGAGAAAAATAAGCCACCATCATGAAGGAATAAATGTGTGCATGCATTTTAATGAGGACGTAGTCTTGGCCAACTATGCTATTACTGTATAACAGGGGAAATTAGCTAATGCTGATCAAAGGACCACTCAAAGGGCAGCAAACTTTCTGCTTCTGTATTGAAAGAAATCCAGGCTTGCTGGTTAATTTCTATGCTCACTATGGGGATATTGTTAGGGAGAAATAGGGATAGCCAAACTTATATTCCTGTGTTAGTTTCTCCAAAAGTCTGCAGTCTTTAATCCCTCACAAAGTTTTCCTCAAATGCTTTACAAAATCTCCTCAAAGAAATCTTTCTGAAACCATAACTCTATCAAAGGAGTATCTTCACCTGCTGATTTATTTTACCAGGAAATTTAAAGAGGATGAAAACTTCTTACAGTAGACCTTTATGGTAGGCCATATTAAATAAAATTTTATTTTATAGGCTCTGTGTTGCCTTGTTTAATTGATTTATATACACTGTAGAAAGCTTTATGCAATATAGTGTAACAGGTATAACATTTATAATTGATTAAATATCATGCTTGTGACCATATAAAGAAGTTGGGCATCAAGCCTTGGTTAAGAACAGAAACCAATTTTATAAGATTGCTTTTATGGGAAAAATAAGATTTAGCTTACTTCTCTTAGGCTTACAGGATCTGATTCGATGAACAACCTGGTAAACAGCCTAGTAAAACTGCTTAAAAATACACAATTAACTCTTCCCAACCTTGAGTCCTTCATTTGACAGATAAATTAAGTGACAGGTCCTAACTGAGCACCTATTATGAATTATATGTTGAAAAGAGGAATACAGTAATGATGCTTCTCATCTAAAAAAGAAAAGATCTTTCATTATAAAATGAAAGGGAACATGATTAACATCACAAGGGAAATACAACCTAAGTTCTGAGTTTCAGGAACTTAGTGGGTGTATCATTTTTGGTTGACTTTCTAAAAAGATGCTTTGTCAATTAACGTTGAAAGAGTTGAGTGGATAGAGACAGACTAGCACACTCCAGACTGAGAAAAAGGCACGAGGAAAGAAGGTGGTAATAAGGGGTAGGGTGAGTTTGGGGGAACAGTGAGAAGAGCATTTGCTAGAACATAGAGTACATGTGGGTCAGTAAAGAATATGTTTCTAGAAAAATAGGGCTGCAAATAACTAAAGTCAAGGAATAGGAAGGTTAAGGAGGGGCCAGCATGTGAAGTTATATTTATAGGAAAAGAGAGGCTGGCAGCAGGGAGGCAGAATTTAGTTAGAATGTGTGGAGAACAGAGAGCAGGCCAGGTAGGAGATGGCTTACAAAGCCAGAACATTAGTTAGCCACACTGGTTCACTCATCTGAAAGGTGTGTGTGCTGTGAAAGGCAGCAAGACCTGGCTTTAACCCTGGCAAAGTGAATGCCCCACACAGAGCTGCACCTCCTGGGGAGATAGTTCCTCAGCACTTGTATATTTTCAGATGAACACAAAGAAAGGAACCTTTCCTTTGAACATGAACTCTTTGAGACTAGTCTGTGCTACAAGGGATTGATTCTCAGAGCAGCAAACTGGGAGAACTGGGCATCTGCCAACCGTAAATGGAGCTGAGACCTGAAAAAGCTGCATGTGACTGCAAAGGTTGTCCTCAGGATGCCTGCACTGAGTTTAATATACCCTGAGAGCCTTTCCAGCTCTGCGGATGAGATGGCATGAAATCAATATGGGGTCCTGCCTGCTTTCTAAACTAGGTACCGAGTGGGGAGATACAAGCTTTGCCATCCAAAATGTCCTCGTTATCTGCACCGACTCCCCAGGCAGTTTTAGGCAACTTACTTATTATGGGAAAACCTTATTTCAGGTGGAGAAGATCATTCCAGGACAACAAAGTCTTTCACAGTTAGCCCTTTTGAGGATCCTGACTCAGCCTGCGTCCCGTGGCAAGTTGTGGGTTGTTTGTGTTCTCATGAAAACAAGTTTCCTGCGCCAGCCTTTGTAGTTTCCTCACCAGCTGTTTCCACTTCCAAAGCAGACCCTTCAGAATGCCTCACAAAGAGTTCAGGTAAAGAATCATGGGGTTGTGTGAGGATTCTTGATTTCCCCCAGCTTATTTTTTCTGCTTATTTTCTTTTTCCAGGGTAGGCCTACCAACCTCCCAGGGCTTAGAAGTGAGAAGAATTCTCTCTTTACTTGCCTCCCCAGAGCGTTGGCTGGAGCCAGGCTTTTACCTGATTGTAATGGAGACGAACTCCTCCCTGACAGGAATGAAAACTCCAAGACAGTTCTGAAGACACAAAAGAGGGTTGTAGAGGGTTCTCAGTGGCAGGAGCTATTTCTTTGGTAGGAATGAAGGGACCATCCCCTTAATAGGGACTGCCAACTATATCCTAGGATCCCTACTTGCACTCTACCTGCTATCTCTGCCGGGTAGTACCGCATAGGAGCTTGTAGTAGGAAAGGAGGAAGCCAGGGATCATCTTATATTCCAGAGAAAATGGAAAAAAAGTTTTCCTTCTCTTTTCAAATTTCAATGATCCCAAAATAAGTCATCTCTATGAAGTATGTTTTGGGTATGGATTCCCATTGATATATACCAAATTAACTATTCCCCATACAAAACAAGAGAACATGGGTTTAAAGTATACAGTGAGCATGTGCCTTTTTAAGAAAAATTTATTTTCTTATTGAGATATAATTCACATATTATGATGCGTTTTGTAATGATGAAAGTTGTTAAATCCTAACAGGAATTAACAAGGGAGGTAAGGGGATCTCTTGAAGGAGTCCTTGCCCGAGTATCTCAGACTTGGGAAGTCCCCCTCATATCTATTTCCTAAAATTTATGATATATACCAAACTGTTACCCTTGGGCCAGCTGCCTTTTTTTGTATATAAAGTTTTATTGGAAATGGCCACACCCATAATTTACATATTGCCCACGGCTGCCTTCCTGCATGGTGGCAGACTTGAGTAGTTGCACAGAGAGTGTATGGCCTGTTTTGGGGAGGAAATATTTTTCTCTGTCTTCAAAATTGTTTTAGCTGGTCTAAGAATTAAATTGACATAAGACAGATTAACAAGTAAAAACAAACAAAGTTAAATTACATGCCCAATAAGGAAATTGAGACCCAAAGAAATGACTAAGGCAGGCAGCTTTTATACATTTTTTGACAGAGAGAGTAAATTTGTGAGGCATTAACAGGACAAAGAACACTATGGTCAGGAGTTTGAATTAATAAGGAATTTTAAACAGAACTCGAGCTGAGGTAGTAAATTAATAAAAAGTAACAGGGTTTGTTTAATCAGCCTTCTTTGCTCTAAATTCCCTATTTCTGACAATAAGGATGTCTCTTTGTCTCGTGGTACAAGAAAGATACCTTTCACATGGGAGATTTATTTCCTGCTTTCTGGATACAAAGAAGGATCAGAATGTTCTTTTTACACTGGCTGTTTTTAAAGTAGCTTTTAAAAAAGATTTTATTTATTTATTTGAGAGAGAGAGAATGAGAGAGGGGGAGCGTAAGCGGCCAGGGATGGGGGGAGGGCAGAGAAAGAAGCAGGCTCTCCTATTGAGCAGGGAGCCTGATGCAGGGCTTGATCCCACGACCCTGGGATCATGACTTGAACCAAAGACAGATGCTTAAGTGACTGAGCCACCCAAACGCCCCTCTTGAGTAACTTTTATTTAAAATAATCAGCATGCCACAGTGGCATGTTTTGGGGCAGGCTGTCCTTGGCCTTACAAGCCTCATGTATACAGAGTATTGTCCTCTGGTAAGAATTGTGGTATAATACCTGTATAATACCTTAGACCTTTCCAAGAACTTTCACATTCATTATCTGATTTGGGTTCTATGACAAGCCCATGAGATAAGCAGAGAAAACATCCCTTTTTACAGGTAAGTCTCAAAGAGACATCCATGACACTATCTAGCTACTAACTCATGAAGAACCAGTGATATCTAGGGAAGCTCTTAGGAGGTCCTGAAAACTGAAGAGATAATGGTGCATTATGGTAAGTGAAACTATTGACCCCAATTCTTCACTTCTCCGTATATCTATGTGCTGTGCCGTGTAACTTTATTGAATGTCTCTTGAAAGAGTGTACTTTCCTATCCCTTGAATTTAGGCATGGCTCTTGGACTCACCTTATTCAATGAAATGTTAGTAGGCAGAATTCTAGGAGGGACTGGAAATGTGTTTACACACTGGGGCGTGCCCTCTCTTGCACTTTTGTCAATGCCAAGAGTATAATATGCTGGAGCTAGCCTGAGAATGCAAGGAAGAGGTAAGACAAATGCAGCAGAGCCATCCAACTCTCTCAAGCCCCACTCAGAGAAGCAGAGCTGCTCTAGCCACTGTGGCCTGGCACCGAGATGTCTAGCTGAGTCCAGTCTAGATAAGACAATGCTCAACTGATAGATCACTGGCAGTTTAATTCATTGGGTTGGTTTTTTTTTTTTAAGATTTTATTTATTTATTCATGAGAGACAGAGAGAGAGAGAGAGAGAGAGAGAGATAGGCAGAGACACAGGCAGAGGGAGAAGCAGGCTTCTTGCAGGGAGCCTGACGTGGGACTCGATCCCAGGTCTCCAGGATCATCCCCAGGCAGAAGGCGGCGCTAAACCGCTAGGCCACCGGGGCTGCCCTTGGGCTGGTATTTTTAAATAAATGAATACAATACAATACAATAAATAGATAAATAATTCTTTCTTTTTTTAGAGAGCATGGGGGAGGGGCAGAGGGAGAGAGAGAATCTCAAGTAGACTCCCCACTAAGTGTGGAGTCCAATGTGGGGTTCAGTCCTACGACCCTGAGATCATGACTGGAGCCAAAACCAAGAGCCAGATGCTTAACCAACTGAGCCACCCAGGAGCCCCCATTATACAGTAGTTTTGTAACAAGGCTAACTGATTTGAAGCACATTAAACTGTTATGTAAGTATAAGAAACTATTTTAGTTTCCCATGCTGATTACTTCGATTATTATTATTTTTGAAAAAGCAAGTATTACGTTCTATCAAAAACTTTTTTTTTTTTTTTTTTTTTAGTGTTTCCCTGTTTTGCTGGGCCCCTCAGCGCTCCCTGAAGTCCGCCAGTTGGGTAATATAGGACAGCTCCATTGTCTTCTTTACGGACAGGAATGAGCAATTTAATAGCTCTGATTACACAGTCATGAAAAGAGACTCCTGTGGGGCCCCAAAGCCCCCATAAAGCAGCCTGTGGGTACTGCAGTCTGCAACTGACTTTCAGGACAAATTCACTCCTCTTCTTGAAGACCTGCCAGACTAGAGGCAGGGAGACTGCTTGACATCTCCCATGCAAAAGCAGATTCCTTTCTGGACCAGAGCATCTTATGTAAGTGCTGTCCCTTTTCTTTTTAAAGATCAAAGAAGCCCAGCAAGTCAGGAGATGCAGAAATCCTCAGCTTGCAAATACACTCATTCCTCAGCTTTCTGTTTCTTTCGGTCTCTACCCTTCATCCCTTTCTGCTCTGGTTTGCTTTTTATCCCACAACATAGAACTCTCCAAGGCTCAAAAGAAGGCTTTTCTTGGCATGGAGTCAATTCAGACAGTGAGTGTAGCATCTTGGATAGTAATCAGGGAGGACTGAGGGCCCTGGAGCATTTTCCAAGCAGAAGAAAAAGCTTGCCCACCCCCCCCTCTCCCATAAGCCCCTCCGGTCCTCTCCTGGGATCCTGCAGAAGTCTAACTCATTCATCAACATGTCTTTCTCTCTTTAAAAAATAAATCAACAAAACAGGAGAGAGCTTTAGAAAGCCTTTGTAAAGACTACTTAAAGAAACAGGCTCTTTTTATTCCAGGCACATGCTCTTGAAACCAAGCACCTGTCTATACACTTAATTATTTAGATAATTCAGGTACAGAGCACATTTTGACCTGCAGTATTCGAATAATTTCAGGTCAATCTATTTGGCAGTGAAGGAGTCCTAGGTAATTCGTATGGTATGTATAGTATGTGATGTAGCAAAGCATTTCTCTGAAGGGGGCAAAACTAGGCAGCTGGTGCTTCCTCCAAGACCCAATTCTGGAAACTTGTCCAAGGGGCTCTTGAGGGTAGGTGATGGCTGCATTACTCTTGAATGAAGCAAACTGGTTAATGAGAGAAAGTCTTCTCTCTGCTGTTGGTTGATCTAAGCCAGCTTAGAAGATTCTGGTAAGAGATGCCCTTCAGTCCAAGTTCTAATTTCTTACCTGCTGGTCTGCACATAACCCACAGAATCAGGTCAAAACCGTGGCTAAACCTGATCTCCAGTTTTTCTCTTTCTCTAAAAGCAGGCATCATCCAGGCTTTTTTTCACTCAACCCTATATTTATGCATGCTGACTCCTCTTAAAATGTAAACTCTCAAGCCATATGGGCTCTGGAAGCAGTAGCTTGCTTCTACTGGTAGCATGTGACATCCTTGTCAGCTGTGTGGTTGCTGCTGCTAAGGTGGAACAGGTTTCTCACTTCGGAGTAAGGGGAGCTTTGCAGGTCATGCTGGGAGAGGGCTTGGATATGGCATCATAGTCACTGTATGTGGTCACCAAAGCTTTTACAGCTGAGGACCCGCTCAAGTAGGATGTGGTTTGAGATAATCCCCCACAGCAGGATTCAAGATGGGTTGGAACATGAAAGACTGAATGCAGAGAGTATGGCTACAGGGCAGTTATTGCAATTTAGGCCAATGTCTCCTGGGGTGAATTTTAGGTAATGCTACAATCATAGGAGTGCCATGATCAAATATTTTACTCACCCTTGTAGATTCTTAGTGCACAGGAGCAATAAATCTCTGAGAGGTCCTACAGCAAAAAACTTGTAGCTGTCGTTGTCACAATGTTTCCCCAAATAATTGCCTACAGAGCCATCTTCCTGCATGGCCCCTATTAGCAAGTTCTGACATTAGTTCTTGATAGAAGAAGAGGAGAGAGGCAGATGGAGCCAAGGGCTGATGGGGGACAGTTCTGAGGTCCAGAAACCTCTGTGGTCTCAAGTCAGGGAAGGAAGAGTATGGGCAAATATGGGCAGTAATAGAGGAAATTGGGATGGAGAAGGTGATGTCAATTTTTGACATGTTGGGGTTTTGATTAGGATGTGAGTGACTGAATAAACTCCTCATTTTAGTCTTTTATATCCACTCCGTTAGTCCAAATTAAAAATAACAAACCAGGGCCCAGACCCAATTTATTCAAAAGTTCATAATATTGCTTGGACAGGAAAGACTCCCTATGGAATATTTTAATTGGCTCAGCCAAAATTTTTACTCTTCTCTATTTTATTCCATTTCTAATTTACTTGTCTGACAGAATCATAGTAAGTCAAACATTATAATCAAAAGAAGAGAGAGAACTGCCAGTTTTCCCCTGAGCTGGGATGGATGAGATAGTGGGTATTTTTAACTCCAACAGAGAAAGCTTTACTTACCCAATCTAACACACCTCGGGGTCATTCTTGCCTGGGACAGATTTATGTGCAACCACCAGTCCCTCCACTGCTCTTCTTAGTTTGCAGAATCTGATAGAGAAAATGGCAGAGGCCTGTGGGGCCTGCCCCACTACAAACCTAATTTTTTCCCTACCTCAGAGAGGATCCTGGTGGCTGCCCAGCAGTCCTTTCTTATTTCTGTTGGAGAACGTTCCAGATTCTCCTCATGCTCCAGCCCCACTGTAACTGGCAGTCCCACCTCTGCTCCATTGAGAAGACCAAGCTAATCAAACATAAAGCCCCCGTGGCCACCTACATCCATTTCTTCACACACATTTGCCTCTACAAACACCTCATCATTCTTCCCTCCCGTTTCAGTCAGTGCGGCCTTGTTTCCATCATCCCCTTCTAGTACTTTTGATTGGTGCTTTTCAATAGAATCCTTGCCCTGGGCCTTCTTATGGGTCAGCTCCCTCCTGTTCACTCAAGGTCACGGGCAAGTTTCTTCACTACTCTCAGTCTCCATTTTTACATTAACTCCTACTTAAAGGATGCTCTAAGGACTGAGCAGTAGTGTAGACACACATCCTGTAGAATACTGATAAGTAGTGGCTATTCTTATGGTTATTACTTCTATTTTCATTAAAAAAAACAGCTCTGGAGGGGCATTATTAACATAGAATAAAATGTACAAATTTTAGGGGTACAGTGTGATGAGGTTTTGTAAGTATGTGCACCATGTAACCTCCACCCCAATCAAAATATAGAACATTTCTATTACTCTAGAGAGTTCACGTCCATTTAAAGTTAGTTCCCTCCATCCCCTGCCCGAAACACTGATCTGTCCCCTACCACTTCGCATAGTTTTACATGTTCAGGAACTTCATGTGGTTGGAGTTATTCAGCATATACTTTTTGTGTCTGGTTTCTTTTGCTCACCATAATTTTACAAATTATTGCCTGTTGCTGAATGTAACAGTTGTTCATTCTTTGTATTACGGAATAGTATTGCAGTGTATGGATATACATATTTGTTTTTGTGCAAATATTTGTAATTTATTTACCCTCTCACCCTTGGTGAGTATTTGGGGGTGTTTGAAGTATTAAAAATATTTCCATAAAGCTGTTATGAACAGTCATCTAGAAGAGTTTTCCTGGGCATATATATGGTATACATTTTTTTTTCTCTTTTGTAGAAATACCTAAGAATAGAATTTATTGGGTCATACGGTTAGTGTATATTCAACTTTGTGAAAACCACCAAACTGTTTTCTAATGTGGCTATGCCATTTTACTCTCCAAACAGCAATATATGAAAGTTCCAGCTGTTCCACAAACATATTACGTTTGGTATTATCAGTTTTAATGTTAGTCATTTGAATGACATGAATTTCACTGCTGTCTAGTGATGCTGAGCCTCTCTTCGTGTACTTACTGGCCATTTGTGTACCTCCTTTTGTGAACTACCTGGGAAATATTTCCCCCACTTTTATAAATTGGCTTGCTTGTCATCTCGTTATTAAATGGGATGAGCTTTCTTTAATATGCTGTGACACAGAACCTTTGTTAGAAATATGTATTGCATATATTTTCTTCAACTCTGTGGCTTGCCTTTTCGTTTCTTAATGGTATCTTTTGAAAAACTAAAGTTTTTAATTTTGATGAGGTCCAATTTGTATTTTTTTTTCTTTCCTGGTTAGTGTCTACCATCTCAGAAGTCTTTGTCTACCCCAAAGTGCAAATATCATCTCATCTATTTTCCTCTATACATTTTGTAGTTTCTGATTTCATGTTTAGGTCTATTATCTGCTTTACATTAATTTTGTGTTTGTTAAAATGGAGGGGTTAAGTTTTATTTTTTTCTCTGTTCTATTTGTTTATGTTTATACCTGTATTTTTTTGTTGAAAAAAATATCTTTCTTCTTGAAAGCTTTGTCACAAATCAGTTGTGTGTATGGGTGTGTGTGTGCGCGCACATGCACATGCATCTGGTTATTCTGTTCCACTGACCTATGTATCTATATGCTAGTACTATGCTGTTTTGATTACTGTAGATTTATAATAAATCTATGAATTAGGTAGTATATGTCCTTCAATTTTATTCTTCTTTTACAAGATTGTTAGGCTATTCTAGGTTCTTAATATTTCTACACAAATTTTCCAACCAGCCTGTCAGTTTCTGCAAAAAATCTAATAAGATTTTGATTGGGGTTGAATTGAATATATAGATAAATTTGAGAAAACTGTACACCTTAAAAGTGTCCAATCCATGAATGTGGTATATCTCTGTTTAAATTTTCTTTAATTTTTTTTTCTGAGAAATATTTTGTTGTATTTGAAATCAAAGCTTTGCACATCTTTTTAAAATGTATTCCTAAGGGGGGCACCTGGGTGGCTTTTTTCCCCATAATTAATAGCTTTTATTTCCTTTTCATGTTCTGTTTTACTACTTAAGACTCAAAACAATATTGTATATAAGTAGTTAGAATGGATGCCCTTGAATAGTGCCTGATCTTAAAAATAATTTCAATATTTCAGGATTAAGTCTACTATTATATATAATTTGTTTTTTTTGTAGCTGAATTTTCTTTGAGGAAGTTTTTCTTCTTTTCCATGTTTGCTGAGGGTTTTTTAAAAATCATGTATAAATTTGAATTTTGTCAAATGCTCTGTATTTAGCTGGTCCTATCCATTTTCTCCTTTATTCTGTAATTGTGGTGAATCGCATTATTGACTTTCACTTATTGAACCAATTTTATATTCCTGAAATAATTTCCACCTGGTAATTTTCTTTTATATAATTTTGAATTTGATTTGCTATTAATTTGTTAAAGATTTTTGCATCTATGTCTAGAGGGCTGTTAATTTGCAATTTTCTTGTAATGTCTTCATCAAATTTTGATATCAGGGTTATGCTGGCCTCATGCAGTAAATTCATAAACATTTCCCCCTCATCTACTATATGAAAGGAAGGGAATTTGTAAATTGGTATTATTTCTTCCTTAAATATCTGATAACTTTTCCAGAGCAGACATCCGGATCTGGTACTTTCTTTGAACTTACATTTTATTTATGTATTCAATTTCTTTAATAGGTAACTTGCTATTCAGATAGTCTATTTTGAATCAGTTTTAATAACTTGTATTTTTGAAGTAGTATTCATTTTTTACCTAAAATTTTGCATTTATTGAAATAAGACTGTTCATCATTTTGCCTTGTAATGACTATAGGAGATATAACACTTTCTTCATTCCTGATGTTGGAGATTTGTGGTAAATCTCTCTTATTTCTTGATTTGTCATGCTAAGTACATATCAGTTTTACTAACCTTTCCAGAGAACCAGATCTAGATTTTGTTGATTTTCCTCTATTTCATTTTTATTTTTATTTATTTTTTTTGTTTTTTTTAATTTCATTTTTAAATCATCAATTACTACTCTCATCTTTATTATTTGTTTATTTCTACTTATTTTATATATGCTTTTCTTTAGCTAGATTTTTAAGTTGTAAGCTTAGAAAATTCACTTTGAATATTTTCCCTTAAAATATAGACACTTAAAGTTATAAATTTCCACTAAATTATGCTTTAGATGCATCCCATACATTTTTCTATTTGTGTTTTTATTATCATTTTGTTCAAATGTTTTCTGATTTCTCTTGTGAATTCTTCTTTAGCTAATAGATTATTTATAATGTGTTACTTAATTTCCAAATATTTGGGAATTTTCTAAGCCCTTTTTTCTTATTGATTTCTGGTTTAATTCTGCTATGGCCAGAGAACACATTCTGTAAGATTTTAATTTTTTGAAATGTACTGAGACTTATTTTATGGCCTAGCACAGATACTTGATAAGAATAGTTTTTGGATGGAGTATTCTATAAAATATTCTTTAGTCTGTATTTGTTGTTAGTGACCTTCAACCTTCTACAGACATACAAGTGTTTTGAAAAACTATTCTATCCATTACTGATGGTTGGGTTAAAATCTCCAATCATGGGTATCCCTGGGTGGCTCAGGGGTTTAGCACCGCCTTCTGCCCAGGGTGTGATCCTGGAGACCCGGGATCGAGTCCCACGTCGGGCTCCCTGCATGGAGTCTGCTTCTCCCTCTGCCTGTGTCTCTGTCTCTCTCCCTCTCTGTCTGTCTGTAATGAACAAATAAATAAAATCTTAAAAAAAACCTACAATCATAATTTATATATATAAATATATAACATATATTTATAATATTACTTAAAATATATGCCCTTAGTTCTGCTAGTTATTAGGTGCATATTCCATTAAAATTATTATGTCTTCCTGATAAATTGGTGCTTTTTAAATATAATTTCCTTTTTTATTTCTGATAAAAATTTTTGTCTTGAAATCTACTTTTTCAAATAGTAATACAGACACAACAGCTTTCTTATGCTTTCGGTTAATGCTGAATATATTTTCACTTCTTTTATTTATAACCCATCTTTTTTATATTTAAAGTGTATTTCTTATGGATGTATAGTATATAAATTTTTCAAATCTGGTCTAAAAATCTCTATCTTTTATTGGATTATTTAGTCCATTCACATTTCATGTAATTACTGGAATTGTTGAGTTTATTTTATTTTTATTTATTTATTTATTTTTATTTTTGCAAGTGCATGAGGGTTTATTAACAAGCTCCAGCTTGGGTCCAAGTATACCCGACACAGCAGCAGGGACTTGGACCTCGAGGTGGGTTCCAGCTGGGTTTTTATGGGTTGGTCTAGAGGATTTCCAGAAGGGGTGAAGGAATTTCTTAAGCTCTGTTTACATTCTGATATGGGGCTTTCAAGGGTGTTAAGCTCTGTTCTCATTCTAATATGGGGCTTTCAAGGGCGTTATGCTGTTTATTTTTCCTGCAACTGAAGTAAGGTAAAGTTCAGCTCTTATTCACAGGGGCCTGAGATGGCTGTACTTGTGCTAATGCTGAACGCTGAACGTAAGGTGGAATGGCCTTAATTTTCTCGGCCTCCACATTTCCCCCTCTCAGAGGAACCTAAGGAAGGACCCAATCATGGGTCCAGGTTGTTTTCAGAGTGAGCCAGGGGGAATGATTAAACCAGGATTCAAACCAACCTTGTTGCTGTTCTCATTCCCATTTATGACCCAGTGAAGAAGCAACATCCCACGTTTAAGGCAGCACATAACCCCCTTGTTGTAAGAAGACTAAGTCTAAATCCCTTCTGTTTTGAAGGACAACCTCAGATTAGGAAGTCTTGGAGGTGGGAAATAAGTAGAATGGTGCAGTCTTAGCTTTAGGGGATTGTCCTTTTCTGGTTGGCCTTTCCATTCTGGAACAAAGTCCTTGAGAACAGCGTGTGGATCAGCTGGCCAAGCGGACCCAGGGAGTAATCCCGTCAACCTTGAGAGCTGTGGGAATGGTTAGGATCACGATGTAAGGTCCCTTCCAGCGAGGTTGAAGTATCTGGTGTTGGTATCTCCGCACGTACACCCAGTCACCCAAATGATATTGATGGGGTTCCGGGGGTGGCCCAGTCTCATAGAGGCCCTCAGCTTAGGCCACACCTGTTCATGGATTCATTGTAGCATTTGGAGGGAGAAAAGGAGTTGGTGATCATCAAACTCAGCAAGCACCTCGGGTTTTAAATTGAGGATAATAGGTGGAAGAAGACCGAACATGATCTTGTAGGGAGTCAGTCCCATCTTATAGGGTGAGTTCCTCACCCTATATAAGGCAAAGGGGAGGGGAGTCACCCAGTCCCTGCCAGTCTCCAGGGTTAATTTAGCTAAGGTCTCCTTTAATGTTCTGTTCATAGACCTTGGCCAGATTGGTGGGCTTGTGTGCGGCAGCCTGGAGACCTGCCCTTAGAGTCTGGCAGTAGACCAGGAGTCTCTCCCTGCCTTCAGCCGAGTTGTGGTCCCAGCTGGGGCAGGATAAGGGGAAGGCAGCATTTATGAGGTCTGGGTTTTGAGTCCAGGCTTCCACCTGAATTCATTCTCTCTCTTTGGTGGTGAAGAGAACCTGCAAGAGCTGTTGGCAGTCCTCCCAAGTAGGCTGGTGGGTAAAGAGAACAGTATCTAAAAGCCTGATTAGATCTTTTGGGTTATGAGAACTTTGCATCTGGCTTCTCCAATTATATAAATCACTCGTGGAGAACCGCCAATATAACATTAGCTGTCACCCAGTTTTGTCGGGGAGCCCCAAGACACAGAGGGGAAGGGTGGTGGAGTTGCCGGCCTCCCATTTGGAGGGGGAGTCGCCAGGTGGGTCCGACCACCTGTCCCCACTGCTGGCCCGCACACAGGGACTCCCTTGTCGGAGAGGGGGTGCCCCTTCTGCAGCCCCCCACACCTCCAATGGAAGCGTGGAAGGGGGAAGGGGTGCCCAGGAGGGCGGCAGGAGAATCAGGTCCTCGGGTGAGGAATCCTGCAAGACCAGATAAAGGGGCACTTGGGGCATAGAGTTGGTCTCCTTCTCAGCTTTCCACGGGACTAGAATATTGGGAGGTCCTGCTTGGGGAGGTAAAAATGGTTTTAGCCAAGGAGGGGGATTCTCGATCATGTCCTGCCAGGCTAGGATGTAGGGCACCTGGTCAGGGTGGCCATCCGATTTGTCCCTGAAGATCACAGCCTTAACCTGTGAGATAATAGGTAGGTGGAAAGTTCCTTCTCGGGGCCATCCGTCATCAAAAGTTGGCCATTCTGATGTGCAGTAAATTTGAAATTTCCCTCTCTGTATGTCTATGCTCAGATTATGAGCTCTTTCCCTAACGTTGGAGAAGTGGGAGAGCATAAGAGACGGGGGGTGGTTTGTGTCTGCCCCATTAGGTCCCCCGTCCACACCAAGGCACAGACAAATATGACGATTAACAAGGACCCAATAACACAAACATTCCAATGCGGCTGCAGAGACAAAACAGTGAACTGAAGGGCTAGCAGTTGGCCCTCCTTACAGATGAGGACTCCCACCCTCCTTACAGATAAGGACTCCCGTCCTCCTGAAAGATGAGGACTCCCACCCTCCTTACAGATGGGAACCCCCGTCTTCCTTACAGATGGGGGCTTCCATCCTCCTTACAGATGGGGACTCCTGTCCTCCTTACAGATGGGGACCTCATCCTCCTTACAGATGAGGACTTCCGTCCTCCTGGTGGGGACAAGGGATGTCTCCTCAAGACCCCCAGTCGACGGCCCGCCAGCGCGTCTGCCTAAGCCAATGTCGACCTAATACAGGTTGGAATTCGTACAGGTAAAAATATAGTATAGAGCTCAAAGAATATGCACGCAAAAGGTAGAAAAAGTTGGGTGCACTCACCACACGTGGGACCCTCTGGATGGGGTCCTGGGGATCTCTCAGATCCCGGACGAACCCCCAAGTGTTGTGCCCAAGATTGCGAATCTGAGAAACCAAGGAGCCGACACCAATACAAGTACATGAGGGTTTATTAACAAGCTTGAGCTTGGGGCCAAGTATACTCAACACAAGGGAGCAGGGACTTGGACCGGAATGGTTGAGTTTAAATCTACATTTTGATATTTGTTTTCCATTTGTCCTTTTTGTTTCTCATTCCTTTAGAGGCTACTTTTGAATTAGTAAAATATTTTAGTGTTCCATTATATTTTTCCTATTGGCTTTATGGCTGTGCTTCTTTTTATAATTTTACTTATTCTTTAGAGAAAATAATATGCATTCTTACCTTTCAGAGTTTGCTTTTATCAATGTTATATCACTTACATTTTTCATTTTATACTTCTCAATTCTTGATTTACACTTATTTTCCCCCACTTCTCTAATATAAAAATATTATAGCAATACAATTCCATTTACCTGCCACCACCATTCTTAGTCAGAAAGTTGTCATGTCTTTTACTTCTACATATGTTATAAATTAACCTTACAAAATTGCTGCTTTTGCTTTAATCAGTAAATTGTTTTTGAAGAAAATCAGGGAAAAAAAGCTCTCTTATATTTGCTGACATATTTACTGTTTCTTCATTTCCTGTCGATAAGAGTTTCCATCTAGTATCACTTCCTGAAGAATATTTCTTAAGATTTCTTGGAGTACTGGTTCACAGGCAACAGATTTTCTCTCTTTTTTTTAAGAAAAGATCTTCATATCACCCTCATTTTGTAAAGAAATATTTGCAGGCTGGATATAGAATTCTGGGCTGACTATGCTGTTTTTATTTTTTATTTTAGCACTTTAAAGATGTCATCCTTACTGCTAATACATGGCCTTTCTGAAATCTCAGCTGGATGCTGAGTGCTAATGAGGTATTAACAGAGTGTTAGGGGCATCTCTCCACTCTGGTCCAGAGCTCTAATATAACTCATCACTCTGCTTGCTTTCTGGTATCCCTGTTCTACTCTCAGCTGCATAGCTATTACTATCATGGAAGCCTAGTGTAGTCTTTCCTTGCACCCTAGCAGCCCAGCCCTCAGTTAAGGACTCACTGGAGTACTCCACTTAGAATTCTGGGGCCCACATCTACACAGTTCCCAACTATTTACTATGATGCCACTTAGATTCTAGCTCTTTCTGTATCACCAAACTGATGTGAGACTCCTTAGCTTGGGTGGAATGCTGTACCATGTGGACTCGGTGCAGCTCCACTTGTTTTGTGAAATTGCCCTTAGACAGAAAGCAGACAGGAGAGGAAGGTAGTACACATAGTACTCACCTTGTGAGTTTCCCTGTTTTCTAGTGAGCAAACATAGTTTCCTTTTATATTCTGCTCAGTTTTATAACAATCTATGATGTGCTCTGCTCATACCAAATCACGACAGGCAGCTTTTAAATTTTGAGGATTTTTTTCCAGCCAGTTAAATCATTGGTAGCTTGAAATCAGCCAAAGCAGGAGTATTTTTGCCATGGAAACAGGAAAATGTTACCAATTAAGGCTTTTTCCCTTTGTTTATTAGAGAACTGGTTGTTAAACATTTACCAGCACACCACTGCTTAGAGTGGGAGAACTAGTCAAGTACTAATTACTCCATCATGGCTAGAAGATCAAATTTCATTTTCTTTTACTTCCCTTATTTCTTAATCCCTTTTCAATTTGACTTGAAGTTGCCTCCATACTACTTAAAAAGACTATTTTATCCCTGAACTTTTCTGTATTTTTTTTTATTTTTAATGCCTAATAATGTGTCTACCCATATTTGATGGTCTTTCTTCTCACTTTGGCGACTGTACAAGTATATTGAGCTGGCATTTTTTTCCCTGTCTTTTTGATTGCTTCTTCTGTGCTATAGTTACTGATTTCATACTTTTTCCTTTTAGCTGCAGTCTTTCCCTGTCATTCAGTTTCTCTTACAGGTAGCTGAAAGAAAAAAGAAAGAAGGTGGTTCTACCACTTAATGAAAGTTGGATTACATGAATAAACAATAAGTTTGCCCCTTCCAGCTGATATACATATTTTAGCTAATGTGGTGGTACATCCTATTCTGATTTCTTTGCTTCTTTGTCTTCCTTACCCCCTCACTGAAGATGAATTGATACTTGAAGCTGAGAAACCAGGAGAAGGAGAGATGAGAAAGAGAAGGGAAGACATCCTGAAGGTACTTGTGTACCTGTCAATTTAGTTGCCCATCTTCTTCTTTTGACTACTTGTGCCTTTCACAAATTTCAGTTTAATCCACATCCTCCATAAGCCTTATCTTTCTTTGTGAAATCTTATTTGTTCTGTGCAGTGAGAATTTTCTAGTCTTTCCCCAAATTAGGCATGAAGTGATGCTATTCAACATATTCACTATTATGTTCCATATCCTCGATTCAATTGGAAGCCACTCAAGGGCAGGGATCATTTTCTCTGTATTTCTATGTTTCTTGCCTAGTGCCTAATAATTGTAGATATTCAATGCATTGCATGTAGAAACTCAACAGATCCCTGGTGATAGCTTGACTACTGCATCTATTTAAATACACATATTATTTGCATAAAAATCTATTTAATTTTTGTTCCTCTTCAAATCAAGTCGTCCTGTTTACTTGACACTACATCATCAACACAATTAATCACTTCTTTTAGAAGAAATGAGTTTAATTAGTTAAACATCAATCCATGAATTTAGTAAAATGGCTAATCTAATACATTTATCTTAACAAACAAGATAATTTGATGTGGCCTAGTTATTTTAGAGACTAGTTATTATAGTTTATCAAATGTGCTTCATCTACCATGACGTGATTGGATGATTGTGATTAACCTTCAAGTACCCTTATCATTTCTCTTCCCACTATCAAAGATCTAAAAAAGCATCTGTGGCTGTGTTTCCTCTGTTGAGGAAATTCCCCTGGCTCCGTATCTACTCTTTCCCTGGAACTTTCTCAAGCTGGCCTGATTTCTTCTCTTTACAGCTTATTCTCACATTAGTAGAATTCTCACTTTCTGTGTACCCTCTTTTGTAGAGTAATCAGCAGACTTGGCTTGCCATTTTCATACTACTTTTATGATACATATAAAACACAATTAAGAGACACAAGAGATAAAACACAATTACCATTAATTTTTAAGATGTAAGCATGACAGATTAGAGACCAGTTTCATTTTGACACCTGCAGAGAACTCACAGAAGTTGAGGAGTATCAAAATTGTCTTTTTTTTCATATCTACTCCAAGACATCAGTTTACAAATAACAAAACTGAAGCTCAGAGAAAGGGAAATGACCTGCCTTCAGTCATATAGTCACTTAACTGTAAGACTAGAAACAGAACCCTGGTCTGATCCCTTAGTCCATAGCTCTCTCCACTATCATTAATATTTTAAGTCAAATTGTCCTCTTTTCTGTTTTGTTTCACTTACCTTAAAAGAGTTGGAATACTCTTTTTTCTCATTGTTTCTTGACTCCTCGTCCTCTTCTGTTTCTTTTCTACTTTTCATGGGAAAAGTTCTATAACAAGTTAGCTGTACTTGCCTTCACCTTTCCCTTACTTCCATTCTCTCTTTAATCCACTCAAATCTACCTTCATTTCACTCCACCTCCATACCCTTTAAAGATTCCTGTCAGTGTCCCCAATGACTCCATGTTGCCAAATCCATTGTCACTTCTCTGTCCTCATCTTACTGAGCTGTCACCAACATTCAGTGTGAAGCACTTCTTGTTTTTGAGTTGTATGACCCACAAACTACTGACTTTCCTCTTACCTTACAAGCTGTTCTTTCTCAGTCTTTCGTTGTCTCTTATTCTCCTAATCAGTCTCTAAATATTAAAGTGTCTCAGAGCTTCTCCTCAGCCCTCTTTTCAATATGTACTCTTAGAGTAGGTTTTCTTACCCATTTCTGTGGATTTAAACATCAACTAGATACTGATAACTCACATTTAACTCACCAGCCCTTCCCAATAAGCTTTAAATTTATTTATACAACTATTTAATTGACATTTTTCCTTGGATGTTCAATAAGATTTCAACTAAACAACTCTGAGATGGCATGTTCTTGCCAGTCTTTGATATCTTAGATTATTTAACTAGTTGACTGAGGTAAAAATAAACAAAACAAACCAACCAACAAAAGTATGGAAAAACTCTGATTAAAAAACCTAACAAAACATTACAAAAAATAAAATTACTATCCCTTGTACTTCATGAACAAAGATGCAAAAAAATCCTTAAAATATTAGGAAATAAAACCCAAAGCACATAATATAGATAATACCAAGTGGAGTTTATCCCTGGTAATATTTGGCTTAATATTAAAAAAGTGAATCCTTATAACTCACCTTAGTAATAGAATAAAGGAGGAAAAGCATAGTTATCTCAGGAGATACACAAAAACATCATTTGACAAAATTCACTCCTATTCTTTGATAAAAACCTTTGGCACTTCTAGGAATAGAGGATATTTCCTCATTCTAATCAAAGGCATCTATGAAAAACCAACTGTTAACATTTTTAAAAGATTATTTATTTATTTATTTATATTTATTTACTTTTTAGAGAGAAAGGGAGAAGCAGACTCACTGCTGAGTAGGGGATCTGATGCAGGGCTCAATCCCAGGATCCTCCAGAACCCCAAGATCATAACCTGAGCTGAAGGCAAGTGCTTAACTGACTGAGCCATCCAGGTGCCCCAACAGTTAACATTCTTAGTGATGAAATATTAAATGCTTTCTCCCAACACCACAAACAAAACAAGGTAAGGAAGTGAATTCTCACCACTTCTAGCAACATTTTATGGGAAACCCTAGACGTTGCAATAAGAAAAGACAAGGAAATAAAAGACACACAAATGAAAAATAAATATACTTTTATTCACAGATGGCATGATTGTCAAGGTAAAAATGTCTAATCAACTTTCAAAAAAGCTACTATAACTACTATAACTACAATTTAACAATGTCTCAGGATACAAGGCCAATATACAAAAGTTGATTTTATTTTCCTTTTTTTTTGCATATTTTTTATCGGAGTTTGATTTGCCAACATATAGCATAACACCCAGTGCTCATCCCATCAAGTGCCCCCTCATTTTCCATATTTAACTGCATAAAGGAGGAAAACAAAATTTAAAAAGCAATTCCATTTACAGTAGAGTCAAAAAGCATAGCATACTTTAGAAACAGGTTTAATAAGACCACTACATTAAAAATTACAAAACACCATTAAGAAAAGTTAGAGAAAGAGATGGAGTATTATACCGTGTACATTAACTGGAACACTACTATTAGTCTGCTTATTCTCTCCAAAATAATCTACAGATTCAATGAAGTCCCACTAATAATCCCACCAGGCTTTTTTCTCTTTTCTTTGAAGAAATTACTATGATAATTCTAATGTTTATCTGTAACTGTGAAGAGTTGGAATATCCAAAGCAATCTTGAAGAATGAAGTTGGAGGACTTAAACTGGCTTCAAATTTACTACCAAATTATGGTAAGAAGAAAGTATGGTATTGGCAAAAGTATTAACAAATAGGTCAATGGAAAAGAGTAGGGAGTCCAGAATTAGACCTATACTAATATACTTATTTGATTTTTAACAAAGTCATCAAGACCATGTTATAGGGAAGGGTTTCTCCCCCACCCCCCCTTTATTTTTTACAAAATGTGCTAGAGCAAGTGGATATTTACATAGAAAAAAAAATAATCCTGACCTATACCTCACACCATAAGAAAATAGCTTGAAATAAACCTTAGACCTTAATGTAAAGGCTAAACCAATAAAGTTTCTAGGAGAAAACACAGAAGAATATTTTTAAAACTTTGAGAGTGGGCAAAAGTTTCTTAGGACACAGAAAATAACAACAAAAAAATTGGTAAATTTGATTTCATCAGAATCACTGTTCATCAAAAGATACTAATGAAATTTATATAATTTAATTATCATTCATAAAATATGAATAAAACATACATCAAAGGACCAATATACATATAAATAAATATTGCTTATAATAAAACCATATCTCATTTTTAAGAATGGTCAGTTTAAATAGATACTTTACAAAGAAAACTGTGAATGACCAATAAACATGTGAAAAAACACTCAACATTAGAGTTAACACGGAAATAAAAATTAAAACCACAATGAGATATGCTCAATACCCACCAGAATGGCTAAAATTAAAATCACTGACAGCCCCAAATATTGGCAAGGATGTGGAACAACTGGAAGTCTCATACATTATTGATGGGACTGTAAAGAGATATAATTGCTTTATAGGAAGGTCTGGCAGTTTCTTAACAACATAATCCTATGGGATGCCTTGGTGGCTCAGCGGTTGAGCATCTGCCTTTGGCTCAGGGCGTGATCCTGGGGTCCTGGCATCGAGTCCCACATCAGGCTCCCTGTGAGGAGCCTGCTTCTCCCTCTGCCTGTGTCTCTGCCTCTCTGTGTCTCTTATGAATGAATGAATCAATCAATCTAAACAAAACAAAACAAAACAACATAAACCTATCCTATGGCTCAGTAATTGTGCTCTTACCCAAGAGAAATGAGAACATATCTACAAAAATAATTATATAAGAAAGTATCACAGTTATTTATAATATATAAAACTGGAAACCACCTAGTTGTCAAGCTGCAACTGATTGAATGAACAAATTTGGTAGAGTCATATAATGGAGTACTGCTTAGCACTAAAAAGGAGCAGACTTGAAATAACAGCAACATGGATGAATCTCAGAACATGCTTATTGACAAAGAGCTTTCTACAAAAGAGCACATATAGTATGATTTCACTTATATTAGGTTTTAGAACAGGCATAACTGGGGCATCTGGTGGTTCAGCGGTTGAGCATCTGCCTTTGGCTCAGGTCGTGATCCTGGGATTCTGGGATCAAGTCCCGCATTGGGCTTCCTGTGAGGATCCTGCTTCTCCCTCTGCCTATGTCTCTGCCCCTCTCTGTGTCTCTCATGAGTAAATAAATACAATCTTAAAAAAAAAAAAAAAGAACAAGCAAAAACTATTCTGTGTGGCAAAAAATTAGAATATAGGTTACCTCTGGAGAGGGGGGTTTGGATTTTCTGGGAAGGTATATGAGGGAGTTTTTTGGATGATTGTATTACTCTATATCTTGATAGAAATCAAGGCAATGGTTATCACTTGGGGGCAATTTTGCACCACCCTGCCCCTGACCCAAGGTTATTTCTTGCAAAGTATTGAGATGTCTTTTTATTGTATTGGTTAGAGGACAGGGATGTTGCTAGACATCCAACAATGCCCAGGACAGCCTCTATAACAAAGAATTGTCTAAGGTGTCAAGATTTAAGAACCCTGAATTAGGGGTATATAAGCGTATCCATTTCTGAAAACTAATTAAATGGTCATATTTAAGAGTTTTGCATTTCATCATATTAAATTTGTCTGTAAAAACAAAAGAACCAAAGCCACATATTGATTCTAGTTAATAATATACATTCGGTAGTAGGGGGTGGGGCTTGATGTGTACCCTAAGGATCGTAAGAGAAATAACATGGCTTGATTCATGGATAGTGGAGTGGATAGATGGACAGTTATGTAATGAAGAATACATAGTAAAATGTTAATGCTACAGTCCGCATGGTGAGAACAGGGGTGTTCATCATTCGATTCCTTTGACATTTCTAGAAGTCTGAACATTTTTATGATAAAATGTTATCCTTGCTTTCTTCCTTTGGGTCACTTGTCCATGCTCATCCTGTCACCATGCCCTGCCTATTCTATTATCCAAATATAACCAGTTCACATTTTTCCTTCTCTACCGCCATCCACTTGCTCTCAGCTATCAACAACTCTCTAAACAACAGCAGTGGCCTGCTCACTGGTCTCTCTCTGCTTCTTTTTATTCTGCTTTATAATTGATGCTTCCCACCACAGCCAGAGGGTTTTTCTTAAAGCAGAGAGGACATGTAACACTCCCTGAATTAAAACCTTCCAAACTAGCTGCTCGCTGTACTGGGAGTAAACTCTTACAAGCATCTGCTAGAGCCAAGCATTTGTCTACTTCTTGAACTCTTATCTACATCACCCACTCTTTCACTCGGAACAGCCACACCGGCCAGCTTAATTTCTTGAACATGTCATAATTTCTCCTGCATCATGTACTTTAGCTATTTCCTCTACCTGGAATGCATTTCCCTCTTGACATCACAGCTCTTTTCTTCTTTCAGGTCTCAGTTAATATTACTTCCTATCTCTCTATCTAAATTAATGTCCTCCCATCAACTTTCACATCACCCGTTGTACTTCTTCTTCATAGCATCTGTTTGAATTTATCTTATTTATTTGTGTCCTCTACTTGGATTTTAAACTGCAAGAAAGTAGGGACCATATCTGTCTTGCTCACTACTCTGTCATCAGGCACCAGAATAGTGCTTTGACACATGTTAAGCGTAGAATAAATATTCATTTTTCTGAGTGAATGGATGGGTGATATATTCAGGAGCCTGGTGACATTTTTTTTCAGTGCCCTAGAAATAACCACAGACTGGCAAATGAGATTCCACAAGGCACTCTCTTGGACAAAGAAAACACCATATAGAGATTTATAGAGGAATATGAAACAGATGGTTGTAGAGCTGAGTCCTTAGGGCATACACACCTCTGGGCTCAACTCACTATCTTGATTTTTCATTGACTTGTCTCAGGAATAGAGGATTAGTTAAATGAATTATGGAATGTTCTTCCTGATGATGGGATCCCTGTAGATACTAAAAATCATGTTGTAGAGGAATATTTATTGACACAGAGAAAAGTTCATGATATATTGCCAAGTGAAAGAAGCAAGCTTCAGAAAATGTGCTTAATATTAACTCCAGACCACTGAACACCCTGAACAACCTCATCCTTTTCTTAACGACACTCTTCCGAGATGGTTAGGAAATTATTTTCTTTGGCCTAGATCTTCTGAGGGCCAGCACCTTTGGTCACTTTTGGAATCAGAGGGACTGGGTATTTTTGGAAAACCTCAAATATAGAAAAGCCTTGAAGTAAGTGTAATTCATAGGATATGTATTTAATATGAAGTGCCACTGGCCTCCTGGGAACCAAAGAGAAGGTGAAATTAACCAAGAAGGAGTTTGCGTTGTATTGCTTTGTATTATACTCCATGAAAGAGTTTAATTCCAGCTGGTCATTCTTGTGATAAAATAAGAGAGCTGAATGCTCCACTTTGAAAGCCATAGGGTGAGATTCATCTCTCTGAGTGTTTCTAAGTTTTCTGCCCTTACCTTTAATATCTAAATGACAATAATCGGAGAATCCTTCCTGTGTAACAGCAGAAGTCCAATCCTATGTGCAGTTATCTCTGAGGTTCACTAGAGAAATATGGTGTTAGTTTCCTGGGGCTGCCATAACAAAGTACCGTAGCTAGGAGGGCTCAACAACAGAAATTTATTGTCTCATGGTTCTGGAGGCCAGAAATCCAGAATCAAGGCATTGGCTAGGTTGGTTCCTTCTGAGGCCTGTGAAGGAGTATCTACTCCAGGCTTCTCTCCCAGCTTCTGGCAGCCTCAGGCATTCCTTGGCTTCTATATGGTATTTTCCCTGTATCTTCAGGCCATGTTTCCTCTGTGTCCAAATATCCCCTTTTTGTAAGGACACCAGTCATATTGTATTAAGGCCCACACTTATCTCATTTTAACTTGATCATCTGCAGAGACCCTGCGTCCAAATAAGGTCACACACACTGGGGGTTAGGACTTCAACATCTATTTTGGGTGGCACAGTTTAAACTCATAACAAATACCATCTTGAGTTTGGCTGTGTTGTGGTTACATCTACCTTCTGTTCTGGCCCCATCCCCAGTCATCTCCCTGTCACCTCCTCTTCATGCTGTGATAGCTCATTCCTATCTAACAGCAAACGGATGTCATCAAAAATAATCTTGACTAAGAGATGAGGATGGCATAAGAAAAACTCAGTGCAGAGAAGGAAGTCTTCAAAGTGGGTATTATATATATTAGCTTTTCAAGTCCAGGGTTTGCAACCTCTCACTGGGGTTCTGGCATCATTTGTCTGAATTCTTGGCCCATTGCCAGACTGTGGGATCTTACCATCCTTCGTGGGAGAATTGTCTCTCCACTTCACTTGTTTCCTCACCCTAAGTCTAGGGCTCCCACCAAGAGAAACAAAAATCAATAAACGTTAAAATAAGTATTCCAGAGAATTGGTACATAGCTTCCTGCTTACAAGTGGATAGGTGCTTGCCTTACAGCTGTGTGACTAAAAACTGTCGCCAAAATGACCTTGTCCCACGTGTGAGGCTATGCCTGTGCAGACTGAGCTTTTTTCTACATAAAAGCTATGAGGCAGAAAATAGATGCCATGGGGTGCATTTGGGATGGAGTGTCAGCAATATACATCATGCTCCCATCAGAGCTGTGCTGAAATCAGGTGGGCTGACCTCTCCCTCTGGCACTCCCCCTGCCTGTGCTCTACCTCCTTTTCTGTCTGTCAAGGAAATAAATAAAATTTCTAAAAAATCAGTTGGGCTGAGGTGATGAGGCACAGGGCATATGAGCATGTGTTACACTTCACTCCTTGCCCTGCCCATATGTGAGTATGCTCCACGTTAAGTCCACCTTGTCACTGATGCTTCAGGATGGTAGCTGGTTACGATCTGTCAATCAATACATGAATGACGAGTGAGGGAATACTCCACTAGGTCAGGGGAATAAGAGAAGGCATTACAGAGAATGCAATAATTAAGCAAGTTTAGAGGGCTGAGATTTACACATTTGTGCTTTTTAGGCCAGATAGAACCAACTAAACCTGATGATCCAGCCTTCTCAGAAGACTTCACATAAAAATAAAGATTTATGTTTAATCTTGAAAATTGAAAGATCTGTGAACATCAAGGATACATACTTAAAAGCAATAATAGTCTAGCTCTAAAAGTTCTTTGGCCCCTTGAGAAAGACTGTGGCATCTTCAGTGATCCACAGTCTCTACCACTCCTTACTGTGTCCTCAACTAGTGGTAAATTGCCATCAGAAGAAACTAAAGAGCATAGTCCCAGAGGTACAAAAATGTCTATTCCAAGGAACAGTGTGACACTTCCCTGTGGTGTCTAGGAATTACAATACAGCTAAGATACTGACCTTCTGGCTGGGATCGGAAAGGGGGATGGAGAGAAAATGGCTAGGGCTGGTGACAGGGTACAAGAAGCCTGTAAGGTGGCTTAAATGTCTTGCTAAGCTGTTGGGAAATCTATAAGATCCCCAGTAGAAGAAATGATGGTATTCGGTGGCCAGCTGCACAGACAGGTTGCTGAGAAAGAGAATGAGTGAACAAGTAGGGGTTTTTTGAAGTCCTTGATGACATAGTATTTTTAGGACTCAGCTAAACTTTGTCACTGTGGGGCAGTCACCACAGTAACCAGGTTAAAAATTTTTTAAAAATGTGGTTAACAACTTGGAAGGCAAAGTAAATTATACTGGTTTTCATTTTACTTTAATTAGCTGATTTTTTGGACCTCTTTGGAATCTAAGTAGATACTAGACATAGTTTTCTTGTATTTTTCTTTCTTTGCCTAACTGATGGCCAACATAGTGCCAATTAACATGCACCATGGGCACAGTGCATTTTTAAGTTTAGCTGGCTCCTGACCTGAGATAGATAATGCTGATTTCCATTTCAATTTTCAGAAACCAATGCTTTTTAGCAGGTTGGATAGCAACATCTTTAGACCTATTTTAGACAACGGGGGAAAAATAAGACTGATTCTTAATGTGAAACTAACTTCTTTAACAAATTTTCCTAAAAAATATGAATATTTTAGTAGCCATTTCATTCATTTAGCACTTTAGATTTGACAAAGTCCATAATTTTATTTGATTTTCCTTGCAAGGTTGTGCTATAGGGAGGGGGCTGGAATTACTATCTGTATTTTTAGATACAGAGAATTTGAAGCTCAAAAAGATGAAGTAATTTTTCCCAAACCCTATAACTAATAAGTGTCAAAGTCAGGCCTGGAAAACAGGTTTTATGGCTCCTGTTCCATTACTTTTTGCCTGTTCAATGTTCAGTATATTGTATCCCCTAAGACACTACATTTTTAAAGATACGATTTTGGAAAAGAATTTTAGCATTGCATCAGTAAGGATATTTTTTCAGTATCAAATGACAGGAAATATAACTCAGACTGGCTTTAATAAAATGGAAAGATCTTTGGACATACATTTTTAGGCAGTCCAGGATTCAGTTGTGACTTGATCTAAGAGGCTCAAAATATGTCTGGGAGACTTAGTTTTTCTCTGTTTCCTTGCTCTGTTTTCCACTGTGTTAACTTTCTCAGGTTCCCCACAGTAGCAAGAGAGCTGCAGTAACTGTAACCCTTAGATGTTTCCATGTATGCATCCAGGGGACGTGAGAGAACAAGGGTTTCTGGTGGCTCTTGAGTAAGGCCCCAGGGTTCCTCCTGGTTGGACCAGTTGGACTGTGCCTGTCTCAGAACCAGTCACGGTGACTTGGGCAATTCCGTATACTGATGTACCAAGCTGAGTAACAGACTTTACTGCTTCCGGAGTAGAACCATACAGAGACCGGAAGGGGGTACAGGGTGGTTCTCCAAAGAAAGTATGGGGGTGATGGTACTGTTTAAAAAGGGGAACTGGGCTCTGGATGGCCAAAGCTACACAGTTAAGGAGCCACTTAAATTCCCGGCCCTAGTCTCTGGTTGCTTGAAGAAATGAGACCTTTCATTGAAAACTAAGCGCATTGTCTACGAGGCAGTAGCTCTCCATGCTATGTGACATTCTAATCCAGGGAGAGCTGCTGTGGGTAAATTGTGAGGAGGGTAAAGTCTGTTTTGTTGCACCATAGTTCCCTGTTCTGTACCCAAGTCCCCTAAACCAAGGCTGCCAGGTGACTCGTACTTGGGTGGCAGTTTGCTATGCTGGTTCTTAGTTACCTTCGAGTTAAGTCCTGGGCTTTTTGGCCATTCCATCTGCAGCTTCATGCCTGCCACACCCGACCGGTATCCTATGCCACAGTTTTTCTGCTTACTTGGTGCTTCTGGAATGCTCTCTCTCATGTTCCTATGCCTTCTCATGGACTCCAACTTTTCTGTGGTGTGCTCTTCCTATCTTGGGCTCCCCCTGACAGATTTACACCTAATTATTCTTCAGGGTGACCTATTCTATGAGCTTTCCTGATCTTGACCCTCCAAGCTGCAATAGTGTCTCCATAGGATTCTATACATTTAAAAAATAACATACCCATCACATTGACTTGAAATTCCTGATTTCCTTGTCAGTCTTCCTCTCCTAGAGTTCCTTTAGGGCCAGAATCTGATCTATTTGCCTTTTATCTGGTAACTCTCCCAAGTCTGTCCCACAGAAAGTTCTCAGTATATATTTACTAGATTGATGGAGAAATGACTATGTGAACAAATCATTGCAATAATAATTAAAAGGTAACCTCACTCAAGGGCCTTTATCATTCATTCCCCTTTCTGATATCAAAACCCAGGCAGAAGAAATGGTCTGAAGACACTGACCTAAAGCCAACATAGAGAAAGGAAGCAGATAGCCAGCCCTGGGAATGAACTTCCCAAGATCACATTTATGGGATATAGTACTTTGCAAAAAACTTGCCACTTGCCATCTTTGCAGTGACAACAGGAGCTGAAGTAGGCTTGGAAAACTCTGAGATCTGCAACCTAATTAATGGCTGTGGCTGCTCATTATGGTGGGAAAGCTGTGCCCACACTGTGGCAGAAGCTGCCCACATATGAGTGGCTTCATTAACTACCTTCTCTCCCTTGGATGAGACTGCCAAGGGAGATGGTGTTGTCATCTAACAGCAGATCAACATACAAGGCAGCTCCTATCTTGCAAGCCATTATCAGAATATTGTGACCAACTTGTAGTTCTCAGAATCACAGGATGAGCAGAACATATATAGCTGGAAGTCAGGCACCAAAAATAATTGCACAAAATTGAAAACAAAATGTAACCTATGAGCAAAAGTTATAGTAATTAGCTTATTTCACCTGGAGAAGGAATAAATACAGAGGAAATTTACTGCATTAGCAGGCTTCGGGTCCATGAAGGGTAATTCCAGGGGATGGTAAATTTATAGTTGTACACGTAAAAGGGTTTTTCCTGTTATCCTCTCTCCACTTCTTGCTTGATTTCTCCTCTGTGATACTTGATGAAAGATAATAACGTGGTGACTTCAGAGAACGTATGAGAATAAACACGTTGGATGTTTGCAGCCTTGTTGCACCGTGTTGCAACTACCTCCCTCCCTTCCCCCTCCAAAAAGAAAAACGCAGAAAGAAGTATACCATCTGCAAGAGCTCTTTTCTCTTTTACAGCCATCCTGTCACCATCTGCTAAAATCCTCAGCCCACCTGCATAGTGAACAACATTAATTGTCTTCCAGAAATGCACAAGAACCACAATCCTCCCAAGACTGAGGGTAGGAGGAAGGAGACATTTTATAGCACTTTTAAGTGAGGTTTTCACCCTGCAACCCACCTGGTTCCCTTTGTTAATCTACTGCATGTTCAACCAAGCTTAGAAGCAGGGGAGAGTTCCCGGGTTAACCAGAGTCTTAGCATTTGTTTATTCCTTGGCTCCCTTCTTTGAAATTTCTAATGCCTAGGGCAAATCAGAGGTATGATTCCTAAAGTTGAGAATAGTTTAGAGGTTATTGTTGACAGCAGCATGAGGATTTTCTTTGCTTCAGATCAGGAAATTTATTTTCAGCCAAATCCTGGCATGATTCCTATATGTAATAATGGCTAGAGTTTGGGTCTCCTAGCTGATACTCAACAACTGGCCTGTGAAGTTCCAAAAGGGAATGGGCTAGTCTTTGTCATGGTTATTATTATTTGAGACTGGAAGATTTTTCCTTTTGGAAGTCCTTTTGCTGTCCTGTTATATCGAGGGATGTTTTCCTTTCCTCGATCTTCTCCATTAAATGCCATTGGTCCTTCCTGTCATTGTGGCAACCCCAAAGCCCCCAAACATTTCCAAACATCCCCTAGGAGGGCTGCGACACCCCCAGTTGTGAACTATTGAACCCGTTCGTTTTGCCTTTGCGAGAAAGAGGTTTATCTGCTGCTTCCTGCTCAGGTGAAGAGATATTTATTTGTAAAGCTCTGAACTCTATGATCAGGGCCATAAGCTACCAGAGAGAACCTCAAATTGTGAAAAATTAAAAGCGTAAATGGAAGAAGTACTTCTTCAGGCTAGTTTCCCCCATCCCACCCATCCTTTTTCTCACATATGCATATACACACACAGTCTGAATCTAAAGTGTACAGCAACTCACATGAAGCAGGAAGCAGTTGAGAGGAAAAAGAAGGTTTAATTAAAATAGCCAGTTATCATCAACCTATTTGAAATATTGATAGCCATTGTTTACAACAGGTCTATTTGTACATATTCTCTTGACAAGTTCACTTCGCAGTTATATTATTGGATGTCAGTTGACAATGCTTATGATGAGTTTGGGCTATCGTTTTTATTATTTATTTGTATGTCATTTATTCAGTCATTTGTTCATTTGTCCATTTACCATTTGTGGGCATCACTCTATATTAATAACAATCCATAATCAAATTGGTACTTTTTCTGCCATATACATTGAGGATATTTTTGTATAGATCCATCAGATTCAGCTTCTCTCAACCAGTTTATCACTTTTCTTATGAGAAAGAGCTTATTCTGGCTACTTCCCCTTCCTTAAACAACATTGCCTTCAAAGAACAGTGAAATAAAGACTTGCTATATAGCAGCCCCCCCCCTTTTTAAAAAAAATATTTATTTACGAGAGAGAGAGAGAGCGCGCGCATGAGGATTATGGGGGGAAGAGGGAGAAGGAGAGAGAACCTCAAGCAGACTCCTCACAGAGCACAGAACCTGAAGCAGGGCTCCATCTCATGATCCCAAGATCATGACTTAAGCCACAAATCCAGAGTTGGATGCTCAACCAACTCTGCCACCTAGTAGCCCCATATAGCAGGCCCTTTTAAGGTTATATGTACACAGAAGATGAGTTTTGCCATTTGTTGGCTGACTGCTAGGCAGTGAGTCAGATTGCAAAACTGAACTGATTCAGTTGGCTTAACATCTAGAATAATCACTTTTATGGCAACTCTATTGCATGGGCAATCAACAAACATGGGTTGGTCATAATAATGATCAATCCAATAGGCTATTGTCTCTTTCCCATGCCAAGCTATTACATTTGTGATTCAAAGCTATTTTTTCCCTTTTTTAAAAAAAGATTTTATTTATTTATTCATGAGAGACACACAGAGAGAGGCAGAGACACAGACTCAGGACCCTGAGATCATGCCATGAGCCAAAGGCAGATGCTCAACCATTGAGCCACCCAGGCTTCCCTCAAAGCTATTTTTAATCAACAACTACACTCATTTCAATATCTATTTATATACTACACACAGTGTTGACTAGTGAGGACGTGAAGATAAACAGAGCAGGTTTTGTGGAAAGGAAACAGGCTTAGAAATCAGAGAAATAGGCTTCAAATCCCATTGACTCTTTGGACAAGTCACTTAACCTCTTTGATCTGTTGCTGCGTGGCTGTGCTGAGGATTGACACAACAATATCAACTGCATAGGGCCTGAGAGCAAGAATCCAACAGTAACCAATGCCATTATTATGAGTGAGACACAGCTCACATTCCTTGTTGTAATTATGTAAAACCATAAATTCCAGGTACAGATATTATCATGCCTTATCTTAATTTTAAATTCTTTAGAAAATGTAAATTTAGCATATCCACACGTTGTATCCAGACTTTTTCCTTGATATTTTAAGATCTGTTTCAAGTGCTATGCAGACCAAACATGACCCCGCCACAGCGGGGTTCACAATTGTTCCATATACTCTGGGACTGAGTCATCTAATGTAGCTTACAGGAAAACAAGCTGTATATTACTGTAGGTGACCTTAATGTTGTGGAGTTATTTAAGAATCCGGTGTTCACCACTTCCAGTTGAAAGTACATGAGCAAATTAGGAAGATAATATAATTATATATACCGAAATTAGGTTAACATAGATACTCTAATAGCTCAGTATGACCACAGACTAGGATTTCAATATCAGAGTGCTGCCTCTCTTCGTATACACACGTCTCTCTCAGACACATACATCTATTCAAGGTGTGCCTCACAAGCATAACTTTATAGTAGCTTTTATAAGTGCCTATTGTAGAATGGTGATATTTAGTTTTGTAGTTGCTTTTCATCCTAGAAGGGGAAAATAGTCCCTTGAGGTCAAAGGCTCTTATTGTTATCTAATGTTTTGCAGCAAACCATCCCAAAACTTAGTAGGTTATAATAATAACAATATCTGCTCTGCTTATAAATCACCAATTTAGGCAGGGCTCAGCAGGGATACTTCATTTCTTCTCTACCTGAAGTTAGCAGGGGCAGCTCAAAGGCTAGGCACTGGAATCATTGAAAGCAATGGTTCTCAACTGGGGATGGCTTTGCCTTCTTCAGAGGGGGCATTTGGCAATGTCTAGAATAATTTTTTATTGACACACTTGGGGTAAGGGTGCTACTGGCATCTAGTGAGAGAGGCCAGATGCTGCCCAACATCCTGCAATGCACAGGATGCCCCCATCTCCAAACAAAGAATTATCCTCCCCAAAATGTCAGTGATGCCAAAGATGGGAAACCTTGATATAAAGACTTATTCATTGAGGTGTCTGATGGTTGATTCTGTGTGTTCACCAGAGGGCCTCAATTCCTCTTCATATGGACCTCTCTAATATGATCTGTCTGTTGTCCATGTGAATGTCTTAAATAACAAAAGTTCAGCTGTGTACATGTGAAGATCTAACTGGCTTTATTCAACAAGTCATGAATCAGGCATCATTCCATCTAACAAATAGAAAGGAGCTCCACCAAGCCATAGAAAAGGGAAAGTTTTTAAAGGGGGCAAAAGGAAAAGATTATCAAAGAATGCAACATTCCAGGGACAGTTGCCCCCAAAGGGGAATGGTAAGGGTCTGTTGGGCGGGTCACCTCATAGTGCTGACCAAGCGGGTAGTTCCAGGTTGACTGGTTAAATGTTATATTCCTAGGAGGGGTTAAAACTGCAGTTAAGTTAGGTTCTCAGTCTTGATTTGCTAATGTGGGGTTTAGCACAAGTGACTCCATTTGGGGTCAGCTTGTTTCTTTTTTAGCATTAATTTGGGCTTCCTCATGGCATGGTGACTAGCTTCCAATCTGGGGAGTGTCCTGACTGAGAGAACAAGACAGAAGCTGAATCCTTTACATGACCTGGATTCAGAGGTCACATAGCATCTCTATGAGATGGAACATTCAAAATCCCACTCACATTCATGGGGGGACATGGACCCTGCCACTCTGTGGGAAAAGTGGCAGTAAATCACATTATAAAAGGAGCAGAAAATGAAATTTGCCACAGGGACCATATCTCATTCTTCTTTGTATCTCAGCACCTTATCAGTCAATGGAAGGTAACAGATGCTCAATCTGTGCACTTTTGAATTGTATTAAATTAAGTAAACTTGATATATGAAATATACGATAAACAATGAGGAGATTTGGCATTATACATAACAATTTTCCACAGAGTACCTTTAAATAGCGACTTGTTCCACTTCATTATAAAGTATGATTTAATTATGAAAATTTCAATGGCATATTTATTCATCTGGTTGTTCGTTAATTCAGTATTCATTGAGCACATACTGTAGGCAAGAGAGTGTGCAAGTGCTGGAATACAAAGATGGATCAAACATAGAATTGCCTTCAAGTCACTCACAGTTTAGTGAGGAAGGTAAGCAATGTATATAAATCACTCTAATAGAGGCCAGAGTTCATTAGAGGTACAAATAAAGTACTTTGGTGCTCTAAGAAAACATGCAGCTTTTCAGAAATAGAAAGCAAAGACTTTATTAAGGATGTTCACTTTAATGAATACTAAATCTTTGTACTTCCTCGCTCTACACTTCTATAATTGCAAGGGGAAATTGGTAGAATTTTAGCCAATTTTATAATATTCAGTCGAAGCAGTCACCTAAAACATGACTGAGGTCCATCTGCTGTGCAGCTGTTAGGTCTGTCTGTCTCGGTCACAGTCACTTATTGCTATGGGTAGACATATCTCTCCACAAGGATATGGCAAATCCTCTTACTGCAATCCTAGGACACTCCAATCTGAGTGACAGAGAAAAGTGGAAAAGTCACAGATACCTGTGACTCTGCCCCAGGTAAATAGACCTGTCATAATTCAGTAGGAGTATTGCATATCTACCTTATGGAATTTTAGTGATCTTTAGGGACATTTCCAGAAGTCTGTGTGCTTTGGTATCTCTCTGCCTTAAAATACCCAAAGGGGAAATTAGGGACTCATGCCAAACCCACTACATCTTGGCACTCAGACCATATAAATTTGTTAATCAAGTTTATCTCATCCAAAACATTAATATACTTAAAATGCCATTCTAAAAAATATGTAGCATTTGGAGAAATAATTAATGGTATTTTAGAAATTGCTGATGACATTTTATAAAATTCTACATCTATTATCGAGAGAAGAAAGTCTAGCAGCAAGGAAACTAGTTAGAAATCTGTGATAAAAAAAAAAAGAAATCTGTGATATAATCAAAGAAAGAGGTAGTGACTTGGCTTAGAATAATACCAGAAGGAGGAATCATAATAGCTATTATTTACTGAGTACTTGGCATGTGCAGGGATTACATATGGCTTCATAAGAATTGTCTGTGTTAATACAACAATCATTTGATATAGGTACTATTATTTTCCCATTTTACAGATGAATAAACTGAGTTTTCGTAAGGATTAATTAGTAGAACTGGAGTTCAGATGTACCTGAATCTGTTTTTGTGGTCCACTGTTTTAACTATTATGAACATTGCACCTGCTACAAGGAAAGAGGTAGACAGGATCAAGGACGAAGCATGTGGATGATACAGGAATAGGATTGGGTTTAGGGAGAAAGAAAGAGCGAGACATCTGGGATAACACCCAGGTCTTAGCCTGAGTGTGCCCCCCTGGGTGGATGGAGGTGCAATTCTCTTCGATGAAGACACAAAAACTTTGGGATTGGCTGAACGACAAGTTCAGTTTTTTGAGCTTGTTGGATAAAAATGAAATGCCTTAGGTCTCTCCACAAGGAAAACTTCATAGGCCTTTGGATATATGGCTTGAGGTTCAGGAAAGAGGTTGGGATAGGAGAAACATATTTGAATGTCATCTGCCTGGATATGAAACACCGGGAGTGATAAAGAAGGTCCAGAAAGAATATCAAGCTTAGGAAGAGAAGGTGATCTCACTAAACATTTTTAACAGAATCTGCTTTGCTGAGTGCTTTTGGGGGGAGGTGCTGTAGAGCAGGACAAAAGAACACATGGTTGCTGGCCCAAAGCGCTCACAGTCTAGGTGTGGTGGCATAACCAGGATATGTGATGTGAAAGAGCTTGAGAATGATTACCAGTCAGAATACAAAGGACAGCAACATACCTTTCAGAATTAGGAATGAAAGAATAGAATTGGAATAGGATTTATCTAGAAAACTTTCTGGAGTTCAGGTTTGAGCTGTTTCCCGGAGTATGGGGTATGTAGAGGAGAAACTGGGGTCTCAGTGAGGGGTGTGGAGGGGGGCAGGGATTCCTCTCCCTGAGCCTCTTCCCTCACCTTTCCTGCAGGGGAAGAGACATCTGCCTCGCTTATGGCTCATTCTAGGGGGCTGTTGTCTCTGTATCTGATGCAGGGGATGGGGGTCTGTAAGACCTGCAGCGGGGAGAAGAAGCCAGGGATGAGACAGAACAAAGTTGGAACATGCAAACTGAACTCGTGGTTTTCACCTCTTCTGGTTTTGATGGTGTGAGTGTCCACAGGAGAAGCTGGGGCCTTTCATCATCGAGCTAAATGCCCATCTGGCCCAGGAGTTACAGAAGGCGCGGGAGGATTCACGGGGAGGTGGAGTGTGGTTGCAGAGCCAAATGCTGCCCCACACCAGAGCAGGTGAGTGACAATATGTGTGAGTTACACAATGGCTGCTGCCTTATTTCCATCCTGCAAGTCTTGCATTGAAATCTGAGGTGACCCAGCCTAATCAGACACCTACCAGTAAGGAAATTCTGGGAAATGTAGTTTATCCTACCCAAGTTGATTCTTTATTTTTTAGGTGGGGAGAGGGGCAGAGGGAGTCTTCAGCATGGAGCCTAATGCAGGGCTTGATCTTAAAACCCTCAGATTGCGACCCTAGCCAAAATCAAGAGTCTGACACCTAACCAGCTGAGCCACCCAGGCACCCCAACACCTAAGTTGATTCTTTACAAAACCCCCATATTACGTATAGAGGCAATCAGGTGTGAATAAACAAGCATGGTTTGTAGAGAACCAGCAAATCAGTTTAGTTCAGTGATTAAAAGTTACCCTCAAACTTTAACATGTATCACAAATACCTGGACAGCTGGATAAAATCGTTTGATTCTGTGGCCTAGAGTGGGGCCACAGAATGGCATTTTAAGTTCCCAAGTGATTTTAACCCTCCTGGCCCAAAGACCACACTTTGAGAATCATTGGTTTAGCAGAAACACAGAGGGTTTGTTAAGTTTTAGTGAGAAATGGGAGGGCAAAATAAAACATAGCAAAGAAATAGTTAAGATATTGAACAGTGGACAACTGTTGAGTGACATCCAATGTGACAGGACATCATTATAAGTGACTGAACAGGAAATTAACTGGCAAAGATGATGCTTGCAGCAGGATGCGTTCTTGCTGTGTGGGAGGCACAGTCTCAAGTAGAACTTGGAAGTGGGGAAATAAATTGTAAGACCATGTTACAATAATCTAGTGATACATATCCAGAATAGGGAGGGGAGTGGCTATGGAAACAGAAAGAAGGGATGCAGGAACTGAAAAACTACTTTGTTCTTTTTTTAAGATTTATTTGTGTGTGAGAGAGAGAAAACATGAGTGGGGGGGTGGCAGAAGGAGAGGGAGAGAGAGAATCCCAAGCAGGATCCTTGCTGAGCAAGGCTGGATTGCATGACCCTGAGATCATGACCGGAGCCAAAAACTAAGACACTCAACCAACTGGGCCACCCAGGCACCCCTGAAGATTGCTTTGGACATAGGTTCAAGTTCCCTGCTCCTTCTTTCTCCTGAACAATATGGTCTTATGTCTTTTTTCTTTATGTCACCAGAGTCCAGGTAAAGGGACCTCAGCTTAATTTTTGTCTTTTTTTTTTATTTAAATAGTTTTTGTCTTTTATAACTGTTTTCCTGAGTATATTACCAAAAACTGTACATTGCAGAGAATTTGGAAATCAGAAAAGTATAAAGAATAAAGTAAAAGTTGTCCCTCAGGCCAGATGTAATCACTGTCAAATACAGGATATGTTTCTCCTCACTCTTCTCTCTCTCTCTCTCTCTGTGTGTGTTCATATATTTTATTTTGTTTGAAATTTGCAGACTTTGCCATGATCACACTGAAGTTAATCTTAACTGGGCAGTCAGGAAGGTATGCGACTGGTGTCCCAGCCAAGGTAGCCCTTGTGGCACTCAATGTTCTTGTCAACTTTCATCTACCTGGGGGAGGATCACCATCTCGCCTTTTCAAACAGTGGAGTGCTGGTGGCATCAGTGTCTAGGGCTGTCAGCAGCTTGTTATAGGACTTCAGACTGATGTTTCCTGAGACATCAAATGAGTGGAGACAAAGGTGATAGAACAGTTTGGGTAGCAAAGCTCGGGGTCTGAGAGCCAGCGTAGCCAGGCCCAGGGCTTATACATATTATCTCAACAAATCCTTGCAGGATAGAAATGATAGTAAGAGTAACAAAAGGATTAGCAAGGAACACGTATTGAATGCTCTCTGTGAGCTGGGGTCTTTATATCCGAGTTATTTAATGGGTTAGCTCATCTAGTTCTTAAAACATTACAATGGGAAAGATTCTATTATTTTATCCATTTTGCAGATGAAGACATTCTGGCTTGGAGAAGTTAAAAACTTGGTAAAGAGCTCAAAAATTAGATGACTTGTCCAAGATCAAACATGTAGGAAATGACAGAGTCTGGCTTAGAACCAAGGCTTCAGATTTCCAGGTTATTACTTTTTCTGCTTCAATCCCTTGCTCTCCTCAACAAATCTCAACTTTCTGCCTGATGCCAACCACAGCTTAAAAACTGTCTCTTCCCTGCCCATGTTTTGGATTTTGGATTTACAGTGTTTTCTGATCTCACTGTCTGCTTGCTGCATCTGCGTCCACTCACATTCGTATGTCGGCATTTCTGACCCCCCCAGTCTGGTAACCTGCCCCCTGAGTGTGTCTTAGCTCAGACCAAATCATCCCCTGGGTATCCACAGGAAGGCTCCAGACCTCTTCACTTGACATTGCTGAGCTAATGAGAACCCTGAAGGACAGTGATAACTTATTCTGAAGCCACTGCGTAAGTGCTCAGCAGAATGTGACAAGAGCGGTTTACCTCCAGTTCACGCACTCAGAGCCCACCCTGCACCATCTGTCTCCTCCACACTCCGGCTCCTTCCTCCTCTTGCTGCCCTCCCTCCACCAGGCCCCCTTCCTCTCCCCTGGAGCAGAGCGCAGGGACTCTTCTCCCTTCTGCGTAAGGCATAGAGGACACCAAGGGCCTCCATCCCCATGTCGTGCGTGTCTCTCCTCTGCAAGTGGCAGCGAGCTATTTTTACATCTGTTTCCTAGACGAGATGTAATGTGAAGGCAGGAGGTAGGTTTTCAAAACAAATAACTTCAATTATCTTTATAAATAAATTTGTAATGGCGAAAAAGTGACGTTTCTAACAAACTCTCTTTATCAGGAAGCTTTGTTTTTCAGCTTCAACTTTTAAATCTTGCATTTATTTCACGCTCTTTGCTATCATGCATCCAAGGCAAATTTTGCTTTACTTTGTGCTTTTGTTTTGCTGTATTTGTTTTTGGTTCATATTCTCTAATTATTACTCATTTGTAGAGTTTTCTGTTAATCCTCACGTCAGCAGATTATTTTCTTATAGGTGGTCCAGGAATCCTAATCAGTTCCTTAAACTGGACATGAAACGTGTATCTTCAGAGTAGGCGACAGTCACTTAGCAACATATCAAATAAAAACAGGGGATTTTGTCCATATGATTTATCTTCATGTCAGAGCATATCTAATAGTAAAGACAGATAAAGTATAACATATATAATGTTATACATATAGGAAATATATGCAATATAATATATTTAACATAATGTAATATATATTAGGTATATATAGCATCACATATATAATTATGTAACATATATAAAACTATTAAGTATATATACTATGAATAACTATATACACATGTATATAACTATAATACTATGTATAACATTCGATATACATATAGAATGTAATTTATATTACATTCATATTATTAACTTATATATCATTATACATAATTGACCTATATAGTATATTAATTATAACATTATGTATAACAAATACGTATATAAAATACCAAGAGGAAAAGCCATTTATTTTAATAATGCAAGCAAGTTCTTATGACTTCCCAGAGAGGTTTAAGAACGGGGATGGAGACAAACACCTGATGATAGGTGATGAAAGAGGAGAGAGTGGTGAAGAAGCAGGGGCAGTGAGTGTACGGAAGATTTATTTGAGAAGCTGAGCAATGTGAGAAGGGGCAGGTTGGGAGAGAGGAAGGAGGGAGAGCAGAGACAGGGAAAGAGGAGCAAAGACAAGACTCAGGTAGAGATGTTTTCAAGACTGGAGAGGGGTGTGTGTGTGTGTGTGTGTGTGTGTGTGTGTGTGTGTGTGATTAAAGGACAAGACCCAATGAAGAACTGAAGATAAAGGGTGTGCAATTTAGAGAGCCGAATCTCACAGGAGGGATCTCTTGTGAGGAGAGGCCAGGCAGAAAGATGAGGCATTGAAGGCAAGCTCTTTGCTGTACACTTAGAGGACAGGAATGAAGACAAGCCGACACTCACTGAACACCTACCGCAATGCAGGTGCTCTGCATCTCTCTTGCATCTGTATTGCTCACTCCGTGGGCAAGCAGTACTGCAGCTTATAAGTTAGGCTAAGACTCAACAGGATTAGGTTAGTTACCTGTGGCCAGGTGGCCAGTGGATGGCAGAGCTGGTGTTAGATTCAGCTTTCTGTTTTCAAAACCCAAGTGCTTTGCCCTACACCTCTTTAACCTTTAAAAGTAGATCTAGTGGAAGACACGGGGAGGCAAGTATCTGCCAGGAGACACAGAGGCTTAGTGGTGCAGCGGGACCAGTGTTTCAGGAGCAGTTCAGGAAGCCCCAGGGTGTGGTTGCAAACATAGCATTGTAGCAAGTAAGGTCCTGAGGGGGGCCCAGCCAGCCCTGAGAATGGGGGAAGTTAATAGAACTCTATCAATGGCTCCCACATTTCTCTTCAGTGTTAGTAGGGGAACAAATGGAGTAGATGAGGGCAGCAACCCATGTGGAGGGATATGTTAAGAGCAAGCATCTAGGGTGTTGAACGAGGCAGAATCTGAGATTGAAGCGAGGCATGGTTCAGGTGAATGAGAAATGATAAAGCCCAAAAGATCAAACAGTATGGAGGGAGCCAGCCTAGGGGGTGTGAGGATGGCTTATCTGGCCATTCCTTCTGGGATTAGCTGCTTAACTTTCCACCACGCCTCCTCTTCTAGGGCTCAGTATTCTGGCCAGACCAGACATCATTCAGTACTTCTTCAAATGAACAACATTCTCTTCTCTTCTTTGCACATACTTTCCTCTACCTGGATGCTTCCTCTGACTCCCTGCCTCTTTCTTTGGCTTCCTCCTCCACCTCAGGTTTTAGGTGGGAGAATGAATCATCTAGTACCTTTCCTGACACACTTGGACTGAGGTAAGTGCTTTCTCTTGAACCCTATATTTTCTTTATCATATATTTATAATTATATTGCAATTGTTTATTTAATTGTCTCTTTCCCTGCTCTGGACAGAAAGGTTCATGAAGGCAGACCGTGCTGATTATCATCTCCTCCAGCTCCAGGTGCTTGGTTAGCTCCTGGTACATGATAGGGGCTCCATAAGTATTTGTTGAAAGAATGAATGAGTAAATTATTTAATAAATTACTTAAAATCTTTTTTGTTCTCTCCCTTCTTCCTGTCTAGGTGAAAGTGTTCGCCTTGGTATTGTTTAACCTCCAAATTTTTCTTCTGGGGAGAGTACTGAGCATCACCATGAAGACTATTTCTGGCATTACATTATGATTATGCATCTTCTCAAATGTTCTATATATTTTCATCTGGGCAATGCAAACTCAAATGTCTGAAGTGGAGCTTATCTTATTCTAAAAACTCTTTCCTCCCTTGACTTTCCTATTTGTGTCAATTGAAGTAACATTATTCTCCTGGTTACCCAGCCATACCCTGCTCTTGCCTCTTTGTAGCCTGGCCACTGATCCTTATTTCTTTATAATTCTTTCCTAGTGGTTCTTAAGATGTCACCCTTGTCCAGGACCTTATTACATGCCTGGATTATATGAAAAAAATTCCTATTTTAATGAATGATACTCACACAACTGTATGTCCGCATGTGAAAAAACAAAGTTGTACCATACCTCATACCATGTATATAACAAAGTCAGCACAAAGTGGATCATAGTTGCCTGGGATGGAGACCTAAAGGAAATGTGATGGATGAAAAAATAGTTAAATTGAGCTGAACCAAAATTTAAAATTTTGGGCTTCAAAGGACACCATCAGAAAGTAAAAAGGCAACCCACAGAATAAGAGTAAATATTTGCAAATCACATATTGAATCATATATCTGACTTACATCCAGAATATATAAATATATATAATATATAAATAACTAAATAATTCTTACAACTCATAGTAAATATTATTTATAGTATAACTCATAATAAATATTGTTAGTCATTAGGGAAATACAATGAAATACCACCTCATACCTACTAGTATGTATGCTAGTTATAATCTAAAAGACAATAATAGGTATTGGCAAAGATTTGGAGAAATTTAGACCTTCATACAATGCTGTTAGGAGTATAAAAGAGTACAGCTATTTTGGAGAAAATTTGGCAGTTCCTCAAAATTTTAAACGTAGAGTTACCATATTACTCAGCAGTTCCACTCTTATGTATATACCCAAGAGACATAAACACATATGTCTACACAAAAAGTTATTGCAAGAATGTTTATAGCAGCATTATTTATAATAGCTTGAAGTGGAATCAACCTAAATGTTCATCTTAAAATTAATGAATGGATAAATTAAATGTGATATATCCATATAATGAAATATTATTTGGAGATAAAAAGAAATGAATTATTGACCCATGCATGCTGCAACATGGATGACCCTTGAAAACATTATGCTAGGTGAAAGAAGCCAGTCACAAAAGACAACATACTGTATCATTCCACTTACACGAAATGTCCAGAATATGCAAATTATACAGACATTAAGTAGATTAGTTTATTAATCTACTTAAGGGCTGGGGAGGAAAGGAGAGGAATGAGGATTGACTGTTAATGGATACAGGATTTTTTTAGAGGGGAGCAAAATTGTTCTAACTTTAGATCATGATGATGGATGCACAACCTGTGAATATGTTAAAAATCACTGGCATACACTTTAAATGCATGAATTGTATATTATGTGAATGATATCTCAACAACAAAAACGTCCCCTAGATTGGGGTACCGGGGGGGTGGCTCAGTGGTGGACTGTCTGCCTTCAGCTCAGGTAGTGATCCTGGGGTCCTGAGATTGAGTCCTGCATCGTGCTCCCCACAGGGAGCCTGCTTCTCCCTCTGCCTATGTCTCTGCCTTTCTCTCTGTCTCTCATGAATAAATAAATGAAATAAAAAAAAAAAAAAACCTCCTAGATTATTCTCTTCATCTCTTCCACTTCTAATCCATCTAGCTCCTTACCATGAGCTAAACCATCATTTTGTACATTCACTTTTCTGTTCAGCACCCATCAGTCCAGATTTTTTGATTTAATATTTGGGGCCCTTCATGTCCTAATCTCAGTGTGCCTTTTTGATATCCTCATCTACTTTGCCACATGAATTCTCTGCTTCATCTGGAAGGGCTTACTCCCTTGCTGTGTCCTGTACTTTTGTCCCTTCTCTAGAAAGTCTTTTTCTTCTTTTGTAAATCTAAATCTTGGTCTTCTTTTAGGCTTTATCTCTTCAATGGCGATTTCCTTGGCACATACAATTCTTAGCATTTTCTCTCTCCCATGATCTCCGCTACTTATTTTGTACTAATTATATTTTACCTCTGTGATGAGTGGAGAGCGAGGTTATGTTCAAATTATTTGGTAATAAAGGCAAGAAAATCAACACACATATTCAGAACCCTCCCCTCAAATAATCCCATTTTATGTTATGATTTGGAAATAATTTAATGATGAGTTTAAGGTGCCAGGAAGTGATAACCCTAAAACATAATTGGTTTAAAATAGACTGAATTCTTGAAAACCAGACAGCATCGTGTGGGAATGTTGTAATTGACAAGAGTACTTAATGACTGATAATGAGTACTGGAAAAGAGGAATTGGAAAGAAAAAATCTGGTAGTCTATTTTCTGGGCTGTCAGACCCTAATCCTTTATTCCTTACATAAAATTGCCTCTTAGTGTAGAGAAAGAAATGGCCTTGGATATGACGACCACAGTGATTCTGTAAGACCATTTATATTTTTTCTTATAATGTTGTAGTCTGAGGAAGTGCCTCAAATATCATAATTCCTGTAGAAGGCCTAAGACAAGAAAATTGTCCTCATTAGGCAAGAAATACTATCATTATACTAATAATAATGATGAATATTTAATTTTTATTATCCAGGCCTTGTATTTACATGCATTTTCTCATTTAACCCTCACAATAAACCTCTGAGCTACATGTATACTATTATTATTCTCATTTTATACAACTTGTCTGTATTAGTCCAGATTAGGTTTGAATGCAAATTTGAGAAAACCTTAAGAGTAACAGTTAAGTTAGAAGTATATTTCTCTATCATGTAAATGTGTAGAGGTGTTTGTCCTGGGTTTGGATGGCATGTGGCTTTGTCTCAAGTCTGCAGAGGCTGAGACCCCTACCAATTCCCCATTCTTTCATCCATTGGATGTTACTTTCAGCCTTATCATTCAGGGTGAGATCCACGTCTTAGGTAATAGGATTGAGGGAAGAATGAATAACAAGGGTAGAGAGTATAGTAGCCTTCTTTTCAGGAACATTCTCAAAAATTGCTCATAGGACTCTCAAAATGGACAGAATTAGATGTATGGGACACCTGAGAGAATTAGCTACAAGGAAGGCTAGGGAATGTCATCTGTATTCTGAGTGGCAATGTGCCCAATTGGAATTTTGTTCTTGTACAAAAAAGTAAGAGTAGGTATTTGGGGCTTGACCAGATGTACCTAATGTGTCACCTAAGGTCACAAACAGCTAGTAAGTGATGGGGCAGGAATTAAATCTCATCTGTCTCTTCAGAGCCCATGTGCCTCCTTAGCACCTAGATTTTTCATGATGAGTTGTTTAATTTGAGAAGAGAGGCCAAGATGAAGACAAGGCACTCACAGTCTTAGCTAAGTATACTTTGCAACCCACAAGGCTGCTTTATTTGAACAAAGGCTTTAGGTCACCCCTGCACTTAAGGGTGGAATTGCAAGCACCCAGTGTTCTTATGCAGAACAGAAATGAGATTCATCATCACTGGTACCTTACTCTTGTTCTTGATCTGATTTGACTCCAGAGACTGAATAGTGGTCATACATTTTTCATGTTCCATTATCATTTATGGTGAATCACACAACAATTGGTTTTCTAATCATTAATAGTAAAAACAATTGCACTGCTCAATTTCACACTAAAGAAACTATATTGCACAGAGACAATGTAATTTCTTATTTATAGCTGGAGACATATTAAATCTCACAGAGGAAAAAGAAATTCAACTTTAGCTTTATAGAATTTAGGAAGGTACTTTAGAGACCTTTGAGGCTGGTATTTAACAATTATTTTTGTTAAGTAAAAGTTGCATAGTTTAGTTTAGTTTAGTTTAGAGAGAGGGAGAGCAGGTGGGAAGGGACAGAGGGAGAGAGAGAGTCTTAAGCAGGCTCCAGGCCTAGCGTAGAGCCCAACCCCAGGCTCAGTCTCACAACCCTGAGATCAGAACCTGAGCTGAAATCAGAGTCAGATGCCTAACCAAATGAGCCATCCCAGGCACTTCAAAAATTTCATATTTTAATGTGGTGTTTACTTTGTCCTTTGACACTTCCATTTCGGTGGTTTTTTTTGTTTTTCTGTTCTTTCCATTTCAGGTGATTCTTTAACCTTCCGGGGTTAAGAAAGTGGGCTCTGAAATAGGACTTTCACTGTTGTCCAGTTGTGTGATTTTGAGTAGGTCCCCTAAGTGTAAAAGGCTCCCATTCTTCTTTTAAGAAAACCTTAAACCTGCAAGAGAAACCCTTCCTAGTGTGGTTGTAAGAATTAAACAAGAATCTATTTTGTAAAGTGTGTGGAGTAATGTCTGCTGCAAATTATCTATTTTTAATTATTATTTTTTCTGACTCTTTCATCCTGCTTTTATATCCCTCCCCTATTTACCAGTGAGTGATTCTTCTAACCATTGATTATTCTGGACACCCATGAAGGACACTCTTTCTGTCCAATAAACCAGAACACTCACTGATCAGTTTGGTCAATAGTATGCACTGTCTGGGAATGAGTCATTCAGCTTCAATCAGTCTTTCTGCACTGTGTGGAGAGAGCAAAAACTTTGGCATCCCTAGGACCTGGATTAGATTTCTGGCTCTGTGTCTTATTAATAGTGTTACCTAGAATGCATGATGTACATTATGCGCATTATGCTTCTGTTACTTCATCTATTAAACAAGAATGATGATCACCTCTAATTTCAAGGTCATAGGGAACATTAAAGATAATGAATAGGAGTACTGAGTACTGGTACCTAGTTGTAGATATTAGCAGTGCATGGTATCCTTAGAGTAGAGAGAACTGGTTGGGCAAAATGGGTTGGATAGAAACACAGTCAAGTAATTTGGCCAAATGGCAGTGGGTTGCCAGAGGAAAATATTCCAAAGTAGAGTCAACCCAGGCTGAAGAGAATTTCTTGCTTCTCTTGTAAATACTATGGAAATTTTGCTGTCATTGAAACTGTCAGGAAGGCTAATAGGAGGGAACTGCTGTGCTCTTCAAGCCTCCCAGACCCGTTTATTTGCTCCTCTTTCCTCTAATAGGCCTTTACTATTCTTCTCTCTAGAGGACTGTGAAGACAGTCATCCTGCGTGCAGAAATCCATCTTCAGTCTACAGATCATAAAAAGTGTGAGATCATCTATGACTGGATACACATAGAGACTATCTGTGTAGAAGAGTGAGTATTGGGCTGGGAATTAGAGGTTTTAGGTTTCTGTTAACAGCAGACCATGTGACCTTAGATAGGGCCCTAAGTCTCTCCGGGGCTCTGTTTCTTTGTGTTGAAACAGAGAGCCAGAATCAATGCCTCCAAGGTCTCTTTCACATTCAGAATTATAAAATGGGGTCATTAGCTAAGTAATCCAGATTTTTAACTTGCAAAACATATTTCCTAAGTCACTGAGTTATTTTGTGCAGATTCTTTTTCTATAATACCTGTTGGGTGGTCGAAACCGGGTTGCAAGTCTTGCCAGACTTTTCTCTCACTACAACTGGGACTGTCAGATTTCATTTCCACATGGACAGCTTCTTGGACTATTTTGGTGGTGGTCCAGATTTTACCTTGTTGTAAATCATTACAAAACATTAGAAAAAGCCTTGTAGACAAATGCATCTGAAATCTGTATGCCTCAACTCAATTCAAACTCTTTTTTCCCTTGTCTGTCCACTCTTTCAAAAAGAAAAATGTATTAGATGTACATGTAATTGTACTCAAGGTGCTATGAGCACTGGTATTTCTGTCTTTGTGGGTCTTCTAGACTGGTAAAGAAGAGATAAGGCAAGCATTTAATTACCTAAATGGATCTCTAGAGTCCCAGAAGCAGTGTAGCCATATGGTCAATAAACCAGATTTGGAGTCAAATCAACGGTGTGTGACCTTGGGCAAATTACTTAACCTTTCTGAGCCTCAGTGTCTTTATCTGTTAAATAGAGAGGCATTACAGTACCTTCCTTGCTGGCTGTTGTGAGTGTTAAGTGAAATAATGTATGGAAAGGGTTGGCATAGTCCCCAGCACACAGTAATGTTCACTTCTTATTATAACCTAGTAATTTGTAAATTTGATGAAATATATATTTGAATTTTGTGTTGAATAAGGTAGATGTATGTGAACCACAGAGGGAGTGAGCCCAGTGGTTTCATCCCAATGAGATAAAAGTCTTTTTTTTTTTTTTACCCATCACATGTATAGTAACTTTCACTAACTATACTAAAGAGCCACTACATATTACTTTGTGCTTGACTGGATTTTTCATAGAAATTGACAAGTTGATTCTAAATTTAAACCAGAAGTACAAAGGAATGGCCAAAACAACTCTGAAAATGAAGAATCAATTTGAAGGGCTAATACTTCCTGATTTCAAGATTTGTTTTGAAGCTGCAATTAAAAAAACAGTGTGGTATTGGCATCAAGAGAGACAAAAAGACCAATGAAAAATAATACGGAATCCAGAAATACATATATAAACAACTTTCTTTGTTTTTTTTTGTCACTAGTTATTTATTTTTCAAAACCAAAAAATATACATTTGAAGATATTAAAACTCTTAACCAGATAATTCAAAATAAATAATGGCATTTTACCCATGTGTAAAATATGCACACATGAAACTTTCCAAACCAGTATATTCATTCATGTAACAGCCAAATAAAGGACACGTTCACTGAATAGTCACACGTACATATATAAACAACCGATATAATTTGCTTTTCATTAGTGGTCTTTCTTGTAGCTGTTCTTCAGTGTCCGGATCTAAGGCCCTAAACTGAAAGCCTTCTTGGCTCTGCTACCCAAATACTTTATTTTCATTGCAAGTTGTCAATAGAAGAAAAGCCAAGGCTACAGAGAAAACGAATAGGCATCTTTAAAACATCTGAATGCTAATCATTCTTCTCATCTAACTACACCGTAACATTCTTTGGGGCCATGTAGTATAATGGAGTCAAATTATAGAGCAGTTAGGATGTAGCTAATTCATCTCCAATGGGATTCCGCTGTTTATAATTTCTTACATCCCAGAGCACCCAGCAAGGTGCTTTTTTAAAAAAAAATTTTATTGGAGTTCAATTTGCCAATATATAGTATAACACCCAGTGCTCATGCTGCCAAGTGCCCCCCTCAGTGCCCATCACCCAGTCACCCCTACGCCCCGCCCACCTGCCCTTCTACTACCCCTCGTTCATTTCCCAGAGTTTGGTGTCTCTCATGTTTTGTCACCCTCACTGATATTTTCACTCATTTTCTCTCCTTTCCCCTATAATCCCTTTCACTAATTTTTATATTCCCCAAATGAATGAGACCATATGTTTGTCCTTTTCCAATTCACTTACTTCACTCAGCATAATACTCTCCAGTTCCATCCACGTCGAAGCAAATGGTGGGTATTTGTCGTTTCTAATGGCTGAGGAATATTCCATTGTATACATAGACCACATCTTCTTTATCCGTTCATCTGTCAATGGACACCAAGGTTCCTTCCACAGTTTGGCTATTGTGGACATTGCTGATAGAAACATTGGGGTGCAGGTGTCCCGGCGTTTTACTGCATCTGTATCTTTGGGGTAAATCCCCAGCAGTGCAATTGCCGGGTCATAGGGCAGGTCTATTTTTACCTCTTTGAGGAACCTCCACACAGTTTTCCAGAGTGGCTGCACCAGTTCCCATTGCCACCAACAGTATAAGAGGGTTCCCCTTCCTCCACATCCTCTCCAACATTTGTTGTTTCCTGCCTTGTTAATTTTCCCCATTCTCACTGGTGTGAGGTGGCATCTCATTGTGGTTTTGATTTGTGTTTCCCTGATGACAAGTGATGCAGAGCATCTTCTCATGTGTGTGTTGGCCACGTCTATGTCCTCCTCTGTGAGATTTCTGTTCATGTCTTTTGCCCATTTCATGATCGGATTGTTTGTTTCTTTGCTGTTGAATTTAATAAGTTCTTTATAGATCTTGGATACTAGCCCTTTATCTGATATGTCATTTGCAAATATCTTCTCCCATTCTGTAGGTTGTCTTTTAGTTCTGTTGACTGCTTCTTTTGTGTGCAGAAGCTTTTTATCTTGATGAAGTCCCAATAATTCATTTTTGCTTTCAGCAAGGTGCTTTTAATGCTGTCTTGGACAACTTATTTTTGACAAAGGTTTATATAAAAGCAATTCATTGGAGAAAGAAAAGCATTTTCAACTCTTGATGCTGGAACAATGGAGTATCCATTTGCAAAAAAATGTAACCTTACTCTGTAGTTTGCAATATATTCAACAATTAATTAAGGATGAATCACAGATTTAAGTGTAAAATCTGAAACTTGAAAGTTCTGGGAGAAAGCATGAGAACATCTTTGTGATCTTGGGTTAGGCAAAGATTTCTGAGATATGACACCAAATGCATCATCCCTAAAAGGAAAAAACAGTAAACTTCATCAACATTGAAAAGCTTTGTCCTTTATTTATTTTTTTAAATTTTATTTATTTATTCATGAGAGACACAGGGAAAGAGAGGCAGAAACATAGGCAGAGAAGCAGGCTCCGTGTGGGGAGCCTGATGCAGGACTCGATCCCAGAACCCTGGGATCATGCCCTGAGCCAAAGGCAGATGCTCGAACAGTGAGCCACCCAGGTGCCCCAATAGTTTTGTCCTTTAAAATGAATTAAGAGAATTAAAAGAGAAGCAAAGGCTGGAATAAAATATTTGCACATCATGCATCTGATAAAGAAATTATTCTCAGTTTATGTTATATTTATATGTAAACTCCCAAAATGCAGTGGTGTTTAAAATCACATTTAATAACGTGCAAAGATTTAAAGATATGTTACCAAAGATAAATGGATGTCAAATAAGCACATAAAAAGATTCTCCACAGCTTAGTCATTAAGGAAATTAAGACCACTGCGTACTTACTAGACAGACTAAAATAAAGGAGACTGAAAAAAACCAAGTAGTGGTAAAGACGTGGAGGAAATGGGATTCCTACACATTGCTGGTGGGAGTATAACACAGTAGAACTACTTTAGAAAAAGCAGTTTGGCAATTTCTTAAAAAGTTACATTACAAACCATATGACCTAGCCATTCCGCTCATAGGTATATACCCAAGAAAAATGAAAGCTTATATTCTTCTTTTTTTTTTTTTTTTGAAAGCTTATATTCTTACAGAGCCTTGTACACAAATACTCATGACAGCTTTATTTGTAATGGCCCCACACTGGAAACGGAGTAAATGTCCATCAACAGGTGACTGTATAAATGGATTGTAGCATACAATAGACCACTACTCAGCAATAAAAAAGGACTGGACGATTGTTACATAAAACAACATCGCTGAATCTCAGAATAATTAGGCTGAGTGAAAGGAGCCAACTAAAAAAGAACACAGGGAAATGTACGTGTCTAAACTGACCAAATCAAATACTTTCAGTCTATGCAGTATTTTGTTATGTCTATTGTATTTCAATAAAGTTGCTGTCTCATTTGGTTAGTTTTCCATCACAAATGGATACTGAAAATTATCAAATACTTTCTGCTACATCTTTCGAGATGACCATAGGCTTTCTCTCCTTTATTTTGTTTACATGGTGAATGACCAATTATTTTTTATTATTGCATTTTATCTCATCTGTGAATAGGTGATATATACATTTTTGGTAACAGTTTCTTCAGTGGTAGCCTACAGATTACAATATGTTTTTTTCCCAATTTATCCATGTCTCATGTGAATTAGGACTCTTACCTCTTCCTGCAAAATGCAAGAACCTAAAAACATTTTGCTCTCCCTCTCACCTTGCATATTATGGCTTCATGTATTCTTCTTTCTCTACAGTTTTGAAAGCCTAGACGCGTTGTTCACATGGTTCGCCAATAAACAACTTTGCCCACGTATTCAACAGTTTTGTTCCTGCCTTTCTTTTAGTATTTCCTTTTAGCTCAAGTGTAAGGTTGAAAATGCTTTTGGTTTTTACTTATTTGAAAATGTTTTTATTTTCCTTGCACTCGCTATGTAAATCTTGCTCGGCAATTATATTTTTCAGAAATTTGAAGGTGTACATTCTTTTTTATTCCTGTTGAGAAGTCAGCCATTATTATTGTTAGCTTTTGAAAGTATTCTGTTGTTTCTCTGGCTGCTTTTAGGAATTTATCTTCATCTTGATTTTTTAGCAGTTTCTTTTTATACTGTGTGTAGGTGTAATTTTCTTTTTATTTACCTGCATACTGTTGATGGTGCTCATGGCATCTATCGTTTAATATTTCTCTTTAGTTTTGCATAATTCTCAGCCATTATTGCTTCAAATATTACTTTTGCCTATTCTCTCTTCTCCTTTCCTTCTAGGATTTTAATTATGCTTAATTAATAGTTTCTCTCTCTGTTGCTGTTATTTTGCATAATCTTTTCTATATGTCTCATCTTCTTTCTCCATGATTCAGCATATTTTCTTCTGACTTAACATCTAGTATATTAATTCTCTAATCAGCTGTGTCAAATTTGCTATTAAACCCATCCATTAATTTTTCAAATTTTAATTATTTTTATTTTAGTTTACTTTTGATTTTTTTTTAAGATTTTATTTATTCATTCATGAGAGACAAGCAGAGACATAGGCAGAGGGAGAAGTAGGCTCCCTGTGGGAAGCCCAATGTGGGACTTGATCCCAGGACCCCAGGAGGTTTTATCACGCATCTCAGAGGAGGTTCTGAACTCCCAAGTGCTGTGCCCCTGGAGGGCTTCTGAGGGCTTCTGATCCTTTTAGCTAATTTTTTCAGAATTGGCAGATACAGTGGTCCTACTGTATCTGTACCTACTTTGTAGGTCCTACTGTAACAAAGTACCTACTTTGTCTTTGTCCATTTCCATTAGCTAATTTTTTCAGAATTGGCAGATACAGTGGTCCTACTGTATCTGTACCTACTTTGTATTTGGTCCTACTGTAACAAAGTACCTACTTTGTCTTTGTCCATTTCCATTTGCTTCTTGATTGTGGCCTCATAATTGTTCATGGTTTTGTTAGCTCTTGATAGTTCAAAAGGATGATTTTGATATTTTGTCCAGTTTTTAAAAAATTGTTATTTCTCTTAGGATGTTGCATCTCAGTTACTTAGACCATTTCACCAGAAACAGAAGTTATTTCACTCCATTTTTTTCCCTCTTAGACCAAATCTGAATCTCCGTTTCTCAAACTTTCCTCCTGCAGAAGTCTTTATTTCTTCGAAGTATTCTTTTAAGATAGAATATGAAAAATGCAAGGATCTAAATATGGCAACTCATGGTTTTCTACCCAACAGATTCTTCCCTTCCTTATAAATAAAACCTCAATTTCATTCTTGCAGCAATGTATTCAACCCCAGGGGATGATTTTCTGATTAATTTAAGTGGAATAGAACTATCCCATTTCCTTTGATAGATAACTCAGATTTGGTCAATGGGATATAAAAATCTTTAGGGAAATTGGTATACCCACTAGACCACCACCACTAAAAGAGCCACACCCTTTGTTTCAACCCACTTCCTTATTTTTTAATACTGAGAATAGGACAGAAGAGTTGCTTCATCTAATTTGTGATAGTGAGAGAAACTGCCAATGCATGAACAGTTATATAGAGCAGAAAATCAGCATTAAAATGAGGTTTTTTATTGACATTGTTAAGCTGCCACACCAACTTTTGAATCCTTCTAACCCTGGATTTCTTATTATTTGAGATAATGGATCTTTATTATCAGTTTTATTCAGGAATTGTTACTTGCTTCAAAATTTATCCCAGTGGATATGTACACTTCTCTGATTTGCATCTTAATGTTTCCAGGGTGTGCCTATCACCTCTTGGGGCCAATCACCCACATTCTCTGCAGACGTTTGATGGCATAGCTCTGATGGCTTCCCTTCTCAAGGAACAAGCGTACCTTTGTTCCTTTAGTACTTACTGAACTTTCTTTTCTCTTCTGTCCATTCCATTTCTGTCTCCAATGCTAAAACTGTCAACTCAGTTCTCCCCTGGGTTGAGACCCATTACGCTTCTGTCAAATCCTGGGCAATGTCTTCTTTCTACATCAAGGAGCTTTTATTTTTTCCCTCCAGGTGAATACACCCTCTCTCCTCAAATATTTCAAAGAAGCATCCTATCTTTTGCCTGAAATTCAGCCTCACTTTGGTGACTAGCCTTCTTGACCTCCTCCAACATTAAGGCCTGAGAAAGGACAGTATACTGCTTGTAGGAACATTCTCCTCAAAGTTACTGCTGCTTCCCCTGTGGGAGAGACACTGAAGAGATGCATAAGAATGAATCAAATTGCATGGCAAGGTGAAATTAGGTGTGCCAATTCTTTTGTTCATAATACTAAGTGGGGCTCTGCTTTTGCTTAGAAATGCTTGTCTAAAATCAAGCACGAACCGAGCAAAGTTGCCTTCTACTCTGAGTTTTTGCCTAGGGGATATTGCCCAAATGAAAGACTGGGCTGGAATAAGCGCAGCTGTAGTGTTGGGATTCTTTCCCTTTTAGAGTGAGCGACCCCCCACCTTCTTTTCAAAGTAAGCTTTGTGCACTGATTGTTAAGCAGTGTAAGGGGATTCCTCAGTTGACCCTGTGAAGCGGCCTGGGGGAGAATTCAAGATGTGGACAGTAACTGCTGGCACTAGCCCAGATACAGGAGGGACAATTTAGTTCAATATGTTTAGGGAATGTTCCTCAAATTATCTTGTTAAAAATCTGTCATTCCCCCTTCCGGGCTGACAGCTGATAAAGAGTTTAATGAATATGCATTTTGATAGGCAGACAGCCTCTTCTTCATTTACTGGATTTGTCCTTCATCAGATGAAGTCTGGACAAAGGACCCTTGTCATCATTCTGTGTCTATTTGGCCAGAGAAGCGATCTGAATTAATGTTCCAGCTGACCCATCTGTAGAGGCCGCCAGGCTGGACTCTGTCGAGGGGAGGGGAGGATGCTGGCTGTGAGGCAATTGCAGTTTCCTGATACACTGCTGGGCCGCAGGGCTGGCTTTAGGCAACTCTTGTTAAGTCGGTAGCTTATTATCATTAACACATTGCTAAGTATCTACTTAACATTCTGAAGCCCAACTCCGGATCTGCCCCAAAACCTGCGTCACTGTTCGGGTTTTCATTTCAGTCTGTGGCAACAACTCCTTTCTTTCTGGAGCTCAGGCCAAAAACTTTGCTGCAGCCTTTGACTCCATTATTTCTTTCACAGACCCCCTCCACGCCTCTAGCAAGTCCTATTGGCTTTATTTTCAACATTTATCCAGAATTTAGCTGCCAGCATCCTAGCCCGAGCAATCGTCACTGCCTTGGTTATTTAAAGGTACCCTGAGTCATCATTCTACTTCCATTCTGCTTTTGCAGATTATTTCAGATTATTCCCACAGCAGCAGACTGATCTCTAAAAATTCGGATTGGTACAGATTATTCCTCCGTGCAATCCTCCAGCTACCTGGAGAGTTCCTCTCTTACGTTCTCCCCTTTACTCCCTCCGCTTCACCTTCCTTGCCTCCTTCCAGCTTCTCAAACATGCCAGGAGTGCTGTCAGCCTCGCATGTGTTTCCTTTGCCTGGGATGCTCTTTTCCTAGATATTATTAGCACTTCCCTCAGGCCTTTCTCTAGGTCACCTTCTCTATTGTTGAGAATTGCTTATACAGCAATATTGTTTGTCTAGCAATAGATGTCTTCCCTAACCCCTTATGTAAAATTTTATCTCCCTCAGCGTCTCCGGTGTCCTGCCTTAGTTTCCTGGGAGCACTTCCTATCATCTGGCAAACTATCTTTTACTTATTTTGTTTGTTGATGTCTTCTTCTAGTAGAATATATGGTGGATATTTAATCTGTTTTATTTACTGAAGTATCACCAGCATCCAGGACTGCGTGTGATGCATAAATATGTTCCATTGTTCCAAGTAGAAGCCAGCACCTGTTTTTGTAAATAAAGTATTATTGGAACATAATCACATCCATTCTTTTACACATTGTCTTTGGCTCCTTTGCACTAGTGGCAGAAACTATGTGATCTATAAGCCTAAAATATTTACTGTTTGGCCCTTTAAGAAGATATTTGCTACACCCTGCTTTCAAGGATCTTTCAGAGTAGTTGAGGAAATGGGACTAGTAACTTTTGGAAGACAGTTCTCCATGGGTCTCTCATGTTTTTATCTTTTGAGTAGACACTGGTTGCCTTTTTGTCAGCTATGTCTTTTCAAGGAAGTTTGTGTTGCAGGCAGTCTTGTAAGATGTAGATAGTGTCTTCCTCCAGAGAGGAGGTCAGGTATGCTTACTGACTATTATAAAAGATTCAAGTTCCCTAAGTTCAGGGTTTTTTTCCTATAATGTAACCCAGCATTTGTTCTGGTGTCACATGACCTTCTGCATCATCCAATAGGAATTGGGGCTCAAGGAACTAGCATAAGGAAAGTGGATATTTTGGCTGCTGCTTTACTTTGAGTAATAAAAAAGTTTGTCTTTCACCAGGTGTCTCACATCTTCTGCCAACATCCATGAAACTATGGGATGCTAACTGGCTAGCTTGCAAATCGGGTAAAATCTTGGACTCATCCAAGATTCCAATATCAAGTATATTTTTCCAAGAAAAAATATACTGAGAAAGGAAACTGACTGATGTTCAACCTCAGAGTAGACTGGGAGAGACTTGTTAAAGGAGGTTTTATAGGAGACAAAGGAATGCAGAAAACATAGAGTTAAAAGAACATGGGAAAGTTGATGGAATATGTTCCCAGAGGATATGGGAGGAAAAGAGCCAAAGGATATGTATGAAGGGATAGACCCAGATGAGAGAGAGGACCATTCCACCCAAATCTGAGGCAACTTTGAAGGGCTAAGGTTGTTAGACTAGATATTGAGGGTAAGATTTAAGTAAACAGGTAGGAAAGGAAAGGATATTGCAGGGAAGGAAGACAGAGACAGGGAAGGTTCCAGGTTCTTGGGAACTTTGAGGGGCATGCAAAGGGTATGGAGTTTATCACATGGGCCTTCGAGAATGGTTGAAGACTTGCAAATATAAGATGAAGCAAAGGGTATTTTAGGAAAGTTAGTTTTACCAACGTGCAGAATATTTTGTCTTGGGGAGAGTCTCGAATAGAGAAATCAGGAGACATTTAAAATTTTTATAGTGTATCACTATTTCTGACAGATTAAAGTCATCAAGAGTAAAAAATAAGCAAAAACCAAACAATGCTGTGTATCTACAGTCTACCTTAAGATGTAAAACACAAATACAGTTGAACTCTATGTACCGTTCTCTAGGTACATTCCTCTTTTCACGCCCATTCCCCATCCCCTGTGGAATAACCATGATAATTTTGGTATTTATTAATCCCATGCCTTTAAAATATACTTTCACTAGGGGCATCTGGGTGGCTCAGTTGGCTAAGTATCCCACTGTTGATTTTGGCTTAGGTCATGATCTCAAGATCATGGAATTGGGCCATGTGTTAGGCTCTGCACTTAACATAAAGTCTGTTTGAGATTCTCTTTCTCCTCCTCCCTCTCCCTCTGCCCCCTCACCCCACTTGTGCTCTTTCTCTCTCTTTCTCTAAGATAAATAAATGAATCTTTCAAAAATAAAAAAAGCATGCTTTTACTAAACGATGATATTTTTTGTGTGATTTGAAATATTTATCAAAAGAATATTATGTTTAATATATCCTTGTGATGTTGCTATTTTAGCACATACTTTATTGTGAAAATCATCCACGTTAAGATATGTAGCTTTAGTTCATTTATTCCACTGTTATACACTATTCCACTGTATGACTATACCAGAATTGATCAGTTCTCATGTTGATGGGTGTGTATGTGAATTTCCAGGGTTTTTTGTTGTTGTTATTTCAATCAATACTGACATGAAAATTCTTGAAATCCTTCTGTGAATGTGAGAATTCTTAAGGAAAATACACTTAAGAATGAAATTCCAAGGTTATGAGATATAACATCAAGAAAGGTTGGGATGCCTGGGTGGCTCAGTGATTGAGCAGCTTCCTTTAGCTCAGGGCATGGTACTGGGGTCCTGGATCAAGTTCCACTTTGGGCTCCCTGCATGGAGCCTGCTTCTCCCTCTGCCTGTGTCTCTGTCTCTCTCTTTCTCTGTCTCTCATGAGTAAATAAATAAAATCTTAAAAAAAAAAAAAAAAAAGAAAGGTGTAGAAATAGTCTAGGTGAGAAGTATCTGGATCAGACTAGATTTAGGTAATGAGAAAAAAATGAATATTAGTAAAAGTTATTGGGTAGCACTTGAGAACTCACAAGATGTAGGTGAGTGAAAAATAAGTAAGATTTAAGAATGCCTCTTAGGTTATAAGGCACAGGATAGACCAAGAAAATAGTGCTACTGCAGACAGAAATAGGAAGGTACTGAAGAGTGCTTACCTGAGGGAGTATCTTTAAGGCATGTCTAGTGATGTGGTGATGGGAATTGCAATGTAGACCATGTAGATATGGGTGATTCATCCAATGGGTGATTAAAAATTTTAAATTAAATCTTTAGAGAAAGAATAGTATCAGGGATATAATCTATATGCTGTTTTTACAGCTGTTATAGTTAAAACTACATGAAAAGAGGGACACTATTAAGGTGATTGCCACCAGAAGAGTTCTGGGATAGTAATATAGTGCTGTGACAGATTATATTACTGCTCACCTTCATACCTGCTTCCTTGTATGCGGATCCTCACCCACTGACATGTGACCTTTGTGTCTCCTGTGGGAGTGTACATCCTAGCCTCACTGACTTTGGGTTTGGCGATGTGATGTGCTTTGGCTAATGGCAAGTGGACACATGTGAAGAATGTCATGTCTAAGCAGAAGCATGAGAGCTGTTCTTTTAGCCTAGGTCTCAGAGCTACAACCAACCTGCAGTCTATATGTGACAAAAGAAAGAAAGCAATATTTATTAATTTAAGTTACAAGGATTTGGGGGCTTGGTGGGAGATCATTGCTTCTCCCAAACTGACTAATTCAAGTTATTGGCACAGAAGCAAATTTGCAAGGAGTTAAGGACTGAAAGTTTGTGAAAAAAAATTAACATTGATTTTAATCTAATTTCTCGAGAATTCTAGTGGTAAAATAAAAGAGAGGGCTGTAGTAGAAACATCAAATACCCATATCCAATTCTCTCTCCCCCAACAAGAATCCTTGAAGAGTCATGACCATAGAGCCATGACCATTGACATTGCTTCAGCAAGTAAAATGTCTGTAAAAGGGACATATTCAGTTTTGAGGCAGAAGCATATAAGGAGCTGGTGGGCAGCTCTCCATCCTTTTATTTCCGTCTGGTGCAAGCCACAGAAGTTGCACATACTACAATTGCTGTATACCGTACAATTATGGTATGGTGGAGTGTTCTTTTTTTGGGGACATTGAGTTATCAACATGGAAGATATTTGTTCTAGAGAGTCACCCTGCTTCGTAGTGCACTTACTAGGAGTAGTAAATAAGCCTTTGTTGTTTGCTGAGTTGTTGATGTTGTTTTTTCTTGCAGCATGCCCAGAATAGATGACGTGGTATGCTGAGGCAGCAACAGAGTGAAAGAAAGGTATTTTTAGACTAGATGAAACTAAGAGTGTTTGAAGATAGAGATAAAAACACCTAATGAAAGGGAAGGGATGGCAGATGGGGTAAACTGACAAAATGAGTCAGCAGAAGAAATGAGAGAGGATCACAGAGGATACTAGTAGAAAAGGACAAAGTCGTCTCTTGCTCTGAGTTATAAGTGGATTCTTATAGCATCGATCAGTCTATTTTGATGGCAGTTCTGTTTCTTCTTAAGGAGCTAGGGCAAGTTAATGGAAATTTCATTTCTAAGAACTTTTTTTACTTGAAAATTACATGATCCTCATTCAAGTTAAAGGAGAATTTATTGCTCATGGGACATATCACAGAAAAGGTGACATCAGCCTCAAGAATGGCTGGTTCTGTGGCCTGTGGTGCTGTCAGGATTCTCTCTCTTCATCTCTGCTCAGTTTCTCTCACATGTTGGTCTTATCTTTTCCAAATATAGGCAGGTTTTCTCCATTTTTCAAGGAACGTGGCCACTTTCATCCCTGAACTCCCCTCCCAGAAGCTCCGTCATCACATAGGAAAGATATGATTTCTGTTCCTTCAAACCAGAAATATCTTGGAGCAGGTCTCAATCTCAGGTGCCAGACAGTTGGGCAATATTATTGACTCTCCTTGGTTCACCTGCACCCTCCTGTGGTCAAGAGCACAGAATCTATTGCCAGAAGAGGTAGGGTAGGTTTTGGACAGAGAAATATAATGATTGCTGCAGGAGCAGTAAAGAAATCAGTGTAAGTAGAGTCCTTCTATACAGTAGGGGTTGCAGCTTGATTGTCCAGTAATTTAATGTCTTCGATTGCACAGCAAGTACCAAATTTTAAATTTTGAAATATTTATTTCAAATGTCATATAATCAGAGACATAGACTTTAGGAAAGGAAACTGCAAAACCTTACTTGTTCAACAATGACAGGAAATGATAGGAATGATGGGAAAAAGTGGCCAGTGAGGGTCTTTCTTAATAGCAGAGCTCCTCCTTTACTAACTAGAGTAGGGTGCTAACTAAGGTCAGAATCATTGGCAAGGATTTGTCCAAAGTTAGTCCTCAAACAGAATCCTCCTGAGCTTTGTAGAATCATCCGTGGAGAAAGACACTGTATCCCCCTTAAAAGAACAAATACCTTGGAGAGGAGAGATGAGACATAACATTTCTTAAATATCTACTACAATAAAACATTGATGTGTTGCCATAGTTGCTCAGAGATGAGAAGTATGTTCATTTCATGTGATGAGTCTGAAGATGAGGAAGTTCCCTAACTTGCCCAAGTTTAAACAACTGGAGAGTAGCTCAACCAAAACTAAAAATACCAGGTTTGTATGAATATAAAGTTTTGACCAGCATGTTTCCAGTTATTAGCATTTTATCATGAACTAATCCATCAGGTATTTAAAATATATTATATGAACTTCTTGGGAATAACTCAGGAAGGTAAACAAATATCAAAACTTTCTTAAAGTCAGGGCACCTGGGTGTTTCAGTTGATTAACATCCAACTTTTGATTTTGGCTCAGGTCATGATCTCAGGGTCATAATCTCAGGGCCCTGCCTCAGCTTTGCACTAAGCAGAGAGTCCGCTTGAGATTTTCTCCCTCTCCCTTTATCCCTCCCTCTCGCCATGCTCTCTTTCTCTGATATAAACAAATATATCCTTAGAAAAAAAAAAGTTCCCAAAGTCATTTGGCTTTCCCTAGACTTTTGAGCAGCTGAGACACAATGTAGATGTGGAATTTTAAATGGTAAATGTTGCTGGGGAAAGGCATTACTTGGGGAGTGTGTGTAGATATAATTGGGCTTTACTATGCTCATGCTTGTGCAGTTCTGAGCTAAGTGGTATCCAGGTGGGCAACTGATGCTGGCTGGGTTATTGAGAAGGAACAGTGGAAGTCTGAGAGACCCAGGGGCTACCTAGAGAAAAGCGAACCTCTGAGAGGTCAATTAAGATGGGAGGACCTTGTTAACTAGTCTCATGCAGGGGACATTTAGTGAAAGGACCTCTAGGGGAGATGTCATCATGGAGATGAAGGGAAACTCAGAAGTTGGAGGCTGAGCTTAGTAGTGCTATGCAGCATGCTGCATCTCAGGAACAAGGAAAAACCTATTCAAGAATTTTGGGGGGTAGATTCTGAGAAGCACCAGCTGAATAGAGGAATTTAGGAACCTGTAAATACTTTCAATCTTGAGCAGAAAGCACAGATCTGGGAGCTCAGAGAGGAATGACCATTGCTTTCCTTAATTCAAAAGGGAGCTAAATGAAACAGCTTGACTTTGAACACAAAGGCTTTGGTAAGTGTAGTGTCCTTGAGTAGGAGCTTTCTGCCTGGAAGAAAATGATATGGAATAGAGAGCCTGGCTCACGTTTAAATGAATGCCAAGATGAATTAGAAACACAAGACTATCTACCTGAGACATATAATCTCTGTATAGTTAAGAGAGAAATTCTAACTCAATGCAGTAAACACAATTTATGCACCTGAGCTGATTATACTGTGGAACACTGCTGGAGAGAAAAGAAGCTGTGAATCTCGTGGCGTTGTCTTCAGAGGAGTAATCTGCACACCATGACTTCAGTGTTTCCCTTACCCCAAGTGCTAAGAGAGCCATGCTGAGGGAGACTTCAGTTGACTTTGTTATATAATAAATACGGGGAGGGTAGGGAGGAAAAGGAGAGATTTGTCTAGATCGAAGTTATTTCCACAGGAGGGAATGCAAGCTTACCTAAAGCCTTATAGCGAAGACCCTGGTCCATCCAATGTAATAGGAGGTCATTGTGTTGCATGCATGGAAGGGAGATGTAAAGAAGGAAGGAAGGTCAAAGAGCATTAATTTTCTTTGGTGTTGGACTGGGTAAGAAGTTCCATAGAGCCAGCATAGGTCAGGCAGCCATTCGCGCTTTCTTGGCTATGGCTATAAGGTAACTCTCCAATTATTATGATTTATATAAGGTAAATTGTAGTAAAGACATGACTATTAAAACCAGGGGAGAGAAAGGCAGAAGTAAGGGAGGAATGGAAAAGGAAAGACCAGGGACCGCACCACTAAGGGTCAGACTAGCTTCTCAGAGCAGACAAAGAAACTTACGCAAAATTTATGATGGACTTAGATGTAGGACAGTGCATGCTTTGAAACTCCAATCTATTTAAATGATGATAAATGTCACAGCTGTCCTCCTTTATAGAGTGATTTGTCCAATAGAAGAGAAAGATTTCAAACTGTCTTTTCCAAAGAGGGGATAAAAATCACTTAAAATTGGTCATTCAGACTGTCTCATAAGTCTCTTGAGCTATAGAAAGTTATATCCTTTTTAAAAGAACCTACAAATGAATGATTGTATAAGAATAAACTAATGTTCCATCTAGTTCTGGGTTTGGTTGTGACCACGGAAATTATTCTCTCATGATGTCAACCACAAAAATTTAGAAGAAAACTCTCTAATATTTTTTAAATAACCCAACATCGAATTGGTCTTTGTTAATTTAGTAAATGGCTTGGAATCCAGCAGCCATAGCTTACTCCATTTCATAAGGGACTGAAATCCACAACTCACTTGTAGAAATATATTTGTTGTTTCAAACTTCAAACTCTTGAAAATCAAGGTTCACACGTGGGATCTGGTGAGCTAGACATTTACCTTATCTCCAGATTTCAAGATCATATTTTTGCCCATTTGAGCTTTCTACTTTAGGTGAACTGCTTGCTGTTGGTGCTGTTAAATTCATTAAATAAGGAGGCCATCAGACAGAGATGGCTCTAATGCCTTGGCAGCCTACGAGGCAAACCCAAAGAATAAACCTGAAATTCCTCAAGGTATTCTTAGCAAAAGCAAGGACAACCAATCACAAACAGCCAACTAGGTCTTTTCAAATAAGACAACCACTTCAGCTGTAGCCAATCAAATGATTTCCTTTTTTTACTTTTATATTTGTCTATAGAAGTCTTTCTTCTAGCTCCTGTAGGTACAGTGCTCTTAGCTACTTCTGGTTCCACGTTGCCCAATTCAAATTGAAGTTTGCTTAAATTTTAATATGCCTCATTTTATCTTAGAACAGTGCTAAGGAAAAACATAGAGCATGTCTAATAGAGACCTCAGAAAGTGTTTACCTCTGTTCATCTGTGACTATATATGTATTGCTCCCAAGCATGTGACCAGAAGATTCAGTTCTTCAGGTAACATATGCCTCATTCCAAGTGGTGAGAAGAGACATATTGGTTATATGAAAAAAGCAAAGAGCAAATAGTATGTGTTGTAATATTAGCATTTGTACAAAACTGTATATGTGGATATATATTTATAAATACACCAAATATCTCTGGAAACACATTCAAGAAACTGATTAAAAGCTATTGCCATTAGGGAGAACAGCTGGTGGCCAGGGGATGGGGTAGGGGTAAGAGGAGATTTACTTTTGACCATAACACTTTGTTAACCTTTCAAGGTTGTATCATATAGATATATTGCTCATTAAAATGACAATTAACCAATTAAGCAATGAGAACAGAACAAAATGGTGGGATTGACCTTTCTGGGACCTTGGTGTTTCTACAGTTGGTTAACATAGAATTTGATTATTGAAGCTTTTGAAGTATTAATGCTTCTTCCCTGTCCTTTGGTGAAATGGGTGACCTGTCATATGCTTAGTTGCTATTTGTGTGTCTTTTATATCTGAGGGCCATTGAGAGATGGGTGCAGATTGAAATCTTTGTGGTCATACCCAAAGTCTGTAGATCAAGAATTTTTCTGTCAAACTATAAAAATGCCCATACCACAAAAGTCCTTATTTAGCATCTAGACATAAGTATGGAGTAGGGTTGATGCATGATACACAGTGGCAAAGAATTTAATTTTTCCTCAGTCAGTAGGATTTGCCAGGGACAGAAGGCTAAGGAAGCCTAAAGATTTGAGACAAGAGTACAAATCTGAGGGGGAAAGAAAAAACTCCCCAACCTTGTAGTTACAGGACTATACTTTCAGATCCATTTTGGTTATAAGTAGCAAAACTCTATTTGCATTAGCCTGGGCAAGAAGGAGACTTTATTAGAAAGATACTGAGGGCATCCCCCCATCTGAGAGAGATAGGGGTACAACAGGGAGGGCCTGAAGCACAACTACAGATTTTGATAAGAATGTCGCCCAAACTTTATTTCTTTTCTCAACTTTTCACCACATGTTGATTGGCTTTATTCTCTCAGACTTGCTTCATGCACATGGTAGGGTACATGGCTGGTGACAGAGAACTCATTTTACATTTTCCCCGCCAGAGAAAGTACTTATTCTTCTTCCCTGAATTCTGGTGTGAAAGATCCCAGGGAAGAACTCTGATTAGCCTGTCCTGCATCACATATCCATCTTTGAGTTGATCAGATATGGTTAGGAATATACGTTTACCCTCAATAACTTCTACTGCTACCTATGATTTGCTGTCTGGACAAGACCTCAAAATTACTAAATGCTCTTTTTTGGAAAAAGGGATAAACAACAGATAAACAGGATAAATGGGTAACAGATAAACAGTATAATGGAGGAGCAAGTAGCAAGCAGCTAGGGTGCCACACTTTTAGGAATACCTTCTCATAGCTCCTTGGACTACCTCCAGTAGTTAAGAAATATTCAAATAAAAATATTCCTGAGAAAGGTAACTCATTGTTAAATTCACTTCAAGTTGAAATGACTGATACGCTTTTTCTTTGATGAGATAAGAATGTTTTGTTTGGGGAGTGGGGAGGAGATAGGATGGAGAAGGCAGGCTTAGAACTCCTGAAGGGAGTAGGAGATAGGAACTCTATTTCAGTGCACTCCTTTTTCATATTCTTCCTTTCCTCCCTTCACACCAAACTCTCCTTTCGGGCTGTTACTGTTGCTGAGGTTCTTGGTACCACCAGTAGGCCCTAGAAACTATACATGTCTCCCGCTCACATTACACTACATATGTGTATCTCAGTGAATCTCTGTGAATCTGTGAATCTCTGTGAATCTCAGTTTCTTCATCTGTAAATTGAGAAGATTGAGCAAAAATAAATAAATTCTAGAGTGTCCTATAAAGTCATTGTGAAAGGTGGCCCCTGGAGGTATAATGTGGCAGTCTATAGAGATTATCAAATGTGCATTCTTGTTTCTTTCAAAAAGCTTAGTGTGTTCTTACCATGTATCATATATACATATATGGAGATTAATAACAAAAAATGATTACATTAAATGACGTATAATCCATTTCCCATACTCTAGTTGACAAACTGAAGCCTGTAGACAAAATTCAGTCTGCTACCTATTTTTGTAAATAAAGTTTTATTGGAACATAGCCACCTTCATTTGTTTTCATATTGCCTATGTCTGTTTTCATGTTACCACGGCAGAGTGGTAGTTATGCAGTAGAGTCCCTATGAGGTATACTGCCTAAAATATTTACTATTTGGCTCCGCACAGGAAAAGTTTGCCAATTTCCAGGCCAGGATATACACTAGAAATTGTAATTAGCTGTTGATCTGGTAAACACACCCCTCTTCATTGTTAGTCACTTTGTTACAAATAACATTCTCTCCAAGTTAGTGAAGGATAGTCATGGCTGGATTGGGATCATGAAGAATTAGAGCTAGAAAGGGTGACTGGAGTTCATGGAACCCAATTCTTGTGTTTAGAAGTAGGGAAACTAAGGCCCAAAGAAACTAAACAACTTGCTCAAAGTCACATATCAACTTAAATTGAAGACTTAACCACTGATCTTCCATTCTACCATTTGGAACAGCTTCACATTCCCTTCTGTCCACCCTCTTCCTTTGTAAAACTACTCTCCCTACATTTCCAAGTTTTTAACCTGCATGTATCCTTCAGTCAGTAGTATTCATGTGTGCACCTTGATTTTAAACACTTCGTTATTTTTTTCCATACCACAGTATCCATAATATGTTCATATTAATTATTCTCACCTACTCTTTCTTTTTTTCTTAGTAACTCATATGTGCTTTCCCTACGTGATAAGTTCTCTACAAATGGCAACTTCAGATTGGCTGCTGGGTAATCCCTGTACTTTTTCATTATTGAGCCATTCTCTATCAGATATTCTCACATTCCTCTTTTGTCCTGGAAAGTCACCTATGATGTTGATACCAGGAAGGTTGGGATTTTGGGGGTATAGAGTTTAGAATATAGTGATTAAAAAGCATCACCTAGTGGTTATATCCCTTCTGTACCATCAGCCTTAATGAAGGCATTCACTGTCTCCTCCCTCATCTTGCCCAAAATGAAAGGCTTGTCTCAGATACCCTACCATAGAGGACATCAGAAACTCCTTACAATTTGGAAGTGGAAGGACTGGCTTGTTGTGGTAGGCAGTGTAACCTGTCCTAGGAAAGGATTCAACATGAGTGACATACCCATTCAGTTACAAACAAAAAGTTTTCAGGGGGTTCATGTTAAATCATAATGTAAAATAATAAAAAAGAACAACAGAAGTCAGGAGACTAGTTTTAAATCCTGGTTTTATAATTAATTTCCTTGGGGACTTTAGGTGACCTGATTAGCCTCTGTGAATCTCAGTTTCTTCATCTGTAAACTGAGAAGATTGAGCAAAAATAAATCAAATATATCTTCTAGTTAGTGACCATATTTTCTGAGCCCCATATTCAGACATATGCTCTGACAGGTGCAGTTACCTTTATGGGGACAATAATTTGGGGGATTTGAAATATGGGTTATCCTAGAAGATCTGGAACATATAGCTGCTATACTTTCAGTTATAAAATTCTTTGAGATTTAAGACCTCCTTCTTGGTTTCACATATTTAAGAACTTTCTAAAATTTATGGATTGTTAATGATCATAATCACAAATTCTATTAATTTTAATGCCTCATAGTTTCTCAGTCTTTACATTGTCACTATATTCCTCACACTCCAAAGGAATTCCTTTATGCTCTATTCACTTATTCAAAAATCTTTAAGGAGTTCCTCTTATATGCTGATATAAGGTTCTGGATACATTTGTCAAAGTTGTGGCCTGCACCATGTGTCCAGACAGTTGGGGTAGGAGTCCACAGTCTGCTCACGAAGCACAGGCCACATGCACCTAGAGGAGGTTACATTAAGTTACCATCTATGAGCTAGTGGTTTCCCTATGTTAGGCACTGGACATATAGGGCTACCTGATAAATACAATTCCTTTCTTCTTAAAAATGATAGTTGAGTGGGAAAGATATATATTTAAAAATAAAGAAAATGTGCATACTATCAGAGAGGGATGAACAGATAGTTAAGGAAACAGGTGAAAGAGGGGGAAGGAACTCATATATACAGGGCAGTGGGAAGTGGAGAGAGGGGAAGAAATCTCAAGAGAAATTACTGTTGGCATATCAATTCATCCTCAGGAGAAGGAGACTTCTATAGATTTGTCATATTCAGGGATATGTGTTGGATAAGGTTTTCTAGAGGTTGAAGTCTTCAAGTGTAAAACATGAGCCTCTGGTAGGGAAATAGCCCTATATCTATTCTCCCCTAAATTAGGAGGATAAATAAAGACTTGTGACATTACTGATTAAGAAAAGAGAACTCCCACTCTTCCCTTTCTCTCAGACTCTTAGGCAGCTAGAAACTAGAGTGAAATCCCACCAAAAAAAATTATGCAGTCCAAGCAAAATAATAGAGTTCAAAGAAGTCTTATTGAGTGTAGCCAACCTAGCCAACCTAGGGCTTTCCCTTAGAGTTTGAGGTCAAAGCCAAGTTACAAACTGTCCTTTTTCTTAGCCTTACCTTACATGGTAATTCTCTTAAGAACTTCTCAAAGTTATAGGTAGCTGAGTAAGGATGGAACTCTAGTATTCAGGAACTATCCTCAATCCCTATTACTAATAGTTACATTTAAACTGGGTTTTACTTATTTATATTCATTTTAAAGTTTTATTTACTTATTTGAGAAGGAGAGAGAGAGAGAGAGAGAGAGAGAGAGAGAGAGAGAGAGAGAGAGAGAACATGAGCAGTGGAGGGAAGAGCAGAGGGAGAGAATCTTCAAGCAGACTCCCTGCTGAGCATGGAGCCAGATGCAGGCCTTGAACCTATGACCTTGAGATGATGACCCGAGCCAAAACTAAGAGTCAAAAGCTTAACCAACTGACCCACCCAGGAGCCCCTTAAACCGGGTTTTAAAGGATGAGTAGGAGATGGTGTATCAAACATGTGGAAACGTGTTCCATGTGAAGGGAATCTGTACAATGACTTGAATTAGTAAATAATATTACATATTTGGGAACTAGAGCAAAGAATAGGCTGGATAGCTAGGCTGAGAATATAAAGGGCCATCAAGCTCAACGTATAGATTTTATCCTGTGGGCAATGTACAGAGCTAATGAAGTTAGCAAGTGACAGAATGACATAATTAGGTCTCCTCTGTAGTGTGAAGGGCAGATTGGAATAGAGCAGACGGTAGCCTAGATATCAGTTCAGAGTAAGGAGGGTTTTTTTTTTTTTTTTCCAGAGTAAGGAGGGTCTTGAACAGGGTAGCAGAATGGGAGTGGGACAAAGGACTTGATTCAAGAACTAGGACCCTTTGGAGGAGCCATGAGAAAGAGGGGGCATCATGAATGCTGGAGTGCTGTGAACTGATATTGAGAATATGGGGAACAGCGTGGAGCAGATCTGGTTGGTGAAGCTCGGGGTTGGGAATTACAGATAACAGTTAATATGAGGACTTAGAGGGATCCCTGGGTGGCTCAGCGGTTTAGCGCCTGCCTTCCTCCCAGGGCCTGAGCCTGGAGATCCAGGATCGAATCCCACATCGGGCTCCCTGCATGGAGCCTGCTTCTCCCTCTGCCTGTGTCTCTGCCTCCCCCCCGCCCCACGCCTCTGTGTCTCATGAATAAATAAAACCTTTTAAAAAAATATAAGGACTTAGAAATATTCCTATGAGAGGTTGATTTGACTTTCTGTGGTACAGCAGGGTGGGATCTGATGAACAATTGTTATTTGATGGAAAGCAAAGAATGACTCTGCTCTGCCATCAGCCTACGGTCCCTATCTTTCCTCTAATGCGAACCACATAAGGATGCATTCGTAGTACAGAATTATTGCCAGGTGCCCGGGGTCAGGGACCCGCGCGGTAGAGGGCACATTACAATCAGATTACCGGAGCTCTGTTACTAGAGACTATTCGTTAGGATGTGCAAATCGTTTACTCCTATAGAAACTTGGTGACAGAACTTGACTCGAAGCACGGAAAGAAGTGTTAGACTAACACATTAAAAAAAAAAAAAAAAGAGGATAATAGCTGCCATTTATTGTTCCAGGCATTTTATGCACATTAATTTTAATTCTCACAATAACACAATGAAACAAATACAATTTTCCTTGTTTTGTAGAGAAGGAGTCTGAAACTCAAGTTATTTAGTAACTTGCCCAAGGAATATTACTAGTAAGTGCGGGGTAATTACAAAACCAGGTCCCCCTGGTCGCTCACCTTCTCCAGCATGAGATGCCTCCTCTTTAGCCTACTTAAGAGTGAAGACAATTAGCAGCATCATTTGCATTTAAATAATACATTTGCTAAGCACAGCTGATTCTTACCTATTTGTTAATGAATTGCTGGAGTCTATAAAAGCCTTTGTGCCTCCTAAGGTCCTTTCCCTCTTGTTCTCTCCATGTCTAGTGTTGTCGTCCACAGCCTCTGGGACACACCGAGGTGGGTTCCTTTCTGGTGGAACCAGTTTACCCATAGCAGGTATTTGTCGGCTTTTCCTGCGCAGTTTCCAGTCACGTTATACCAACAATATCCTACCTGGGGAGGGCGGGGCTGGACGGCGAGGGGGGGCGGGGCCCTCACCTCACCTGCCCCACAACTCACCTGGATCACTTTCAAACCATCCTGAACACCTGCGGGTCCGACCTGAGAGAAGAGAGAAGAGCCCCAATGCTACAGAGGGAAGGGTTTTTGCTTCTAATAAGGTAGGAAGGTGGAAAAAATAAATATAAAAGAATCCAGTGGGGGAGCCCCCCTCCCCCCCCGCCAGGAGCCTCCGGACAGCAAGGCCCAGCCCTGGAGAAGCGGGAACTTTAAAAATCCGCCCGGATTCTTCTCGCAGGGAACTGGGGCAGGACCGCGGGAGGGGCAGGGGGGCCTCCATCCGCGGGGTCCCTGGGGGAGGAGGCGCCCGGGGAGCGCGCCCACACCGGGAGCTCGGTAAAGGCCGGGCAAGCCCGCGGGGGCCTGGGGAGAAGCCGTGGGTGGGTCGGGGGGCTCCGGGCGGAGGGAGTGCGCCCTGGGGGCGGAGGGGGAGCGCGATTCCAGCGGCGCAGGCCCCGGGGCCCGGGGTGCAGGGGACGCAGTCGGGATCCTGTGCTCCCCCCGGGAGGGGCGGGGAGGGCACTGACTGCGGGGACCCGCCTGCCGGGGGATGCCCCCAGGGGAGGCGGGGAGGGCACGGACCGCGGGGACCCTCCTGCAGGGGGGCGCCCCCAGGGGAGGCGGGGAGGGCACAGACCGCGGGGACCCTCCTGCCGCGGGGCGCCCCAGGGGGAGGGGGGAGGGCACGGACCGCGGGGACCCTCCTGCCGCGGGGCGCCCCAGGGGGAGGGGGGAGGGCACGGACCGCGGGGACCCTCCTGTCGGGGGCACCCCCGAGGGGAGGCGGAGAGGGCACGGACCACGGGGACCCTCCAGCAGCGGGGCGCCCCCAGGGGAGGCGGGGAGGGCACGGACCGCGGGACCCTCCTGCCGGGGGCACCCCCGAGGGGAGGCGGAGAGGGCACGGACCGCGGGGACCCTCCAGCAGCGGGGCGCCCCCAGGGGAGGCGGGGAGGGCACGGACCGCGGGACCCTCCTGCCGGGGGCACCCCCGAGGGGAGGCGGGGAGGGCACGGACCGCGGGGACCCTCCAGCAGCGGGGCGCCCCCAGGGGAGGCGGGGAGGGCACAGACCGCGGGGACCCTCCTGCCACGGGGCGCCCCCAGGGGGAGGGGGGAGGTCATGGACCGTGGGGACCCGCCTGCCGGGGGATGCCCCCAGGGGGAGGCGGGGAGGGCACGGACCGTGGGGACCCTCCTGCTGCAGGGTGCCCCCTAGCTGTGCAGGTCCCCGTCCCCTGCCCCAGGAGCACCTAGGCCAATGCGGACTGGGAGCTGCGGATGGTTACTGGGGGAGCGGACTCCAGAGCTGAACACCTGGCCGCTGCCAGTGTTATTGTTCCTCCTTGTGTCACCCTGTGCCTGGGAGGGGCGGGCCGCCAGGGAACAGAGGCCTCAGAGGATAAGCAGCTCACCTGAGCCTGGCACCCCACGGGGTGGGAGTGCACACACCTGAGAGTCAGCACAGCAGGCCCCTCCCCCAGAAGACCAGCTGGAAGGTCAGGGGAAGAGCAAGTTCTTGACCAAGCAGTGCTGGAAAGAACTAGGACCAAGGGGAAATCAAGGGATTATAGTATATAGAGCTAGAGGGTACCCCCCTTAAAATTTTCTTTTTCTTCCTTTTTCCATTACAACTCAGAACCAAGAGGATCACCCTATAGGACCCCTCAGGTAGACTACTCCCTCCACTACAACTTCTTCACCACCACCATCTCCTAGAAAAATATTTTTTTTCTCTTTATCGTCTTTACTTTTTTTTCTTCTTCTTTTTTTCTTCTTTGGGATTTTTGGCCTTTTATTTTTACTACTTTGTTTTAAAATGTGTTTTTCACTTTAGTGGTCCTTTTGTTTTATTTTGTCCTGATCTTCATTTTAATTTTCTGGTCTCTGACCTCCTCAGAATCATCTAGTGTGAAATTTACTTATGTTGGTTGATATTCTTGACAGCCCACTCATACAGCTACTCTGCATTGAACAAAATCACTAGAAGGAAGAACTCACCACAAAAGAATCAATCAGAAACAGTACTCTCTGCGACAGAGTTACAGAATATGATTGCAATTCGATGTCAGAAAGCCAATTCAGAAGCACAATTATAAAGCTACTGGTGGCTCTGGGAAAAAGCATAAAGGATTCAAGAGACTTCATGACTGCAGAATTTAGATCTAATCAGGCTGAAATTAAAAATCAATTAAATGATATGCAATCCAAACTGGAGGTCCTAATGGTTAGGGTTAATGAGGTGGAAGAAAGAGGAGTGATATAGAAGACAAGTTGATGGTAAGGAAGGAAGCTGAGGAAAAAAAGAGAAAAACAGGAGACCATGAGGAAAGGCTAAGAGAAATAAATGACAGCTTCAGAAGGAAGAATCTATGTATAATTGGGGTTCCAGAGAGCACTGAGAGGAACAGAAAGCCAGAGAGTATATCTGAACAAATCAGAGCCGAGAACTTCCCTAATTTGGGAGGGAAACAGGCATTCAGATCCAGGAGATAGAGAGATTCCCCCCACCCCCCAAATCAATAAAAACTGTTTAACACTTTGACATTTAATAGTGAAACTTGCAAATTCCAAAATAAAGAGAAAATCCTTAAAGTGACAAGAGACAAGAGACTCTTAACTTATATGGGGAGAAATATCAAATTAACAGCAGACCTCTCCACAGAGACCTGGCAGCCAGAAAGGGCTGGCAGGATATATTCAGGGTCCTAAATGAGAAAAACATGCAGCCAAGAATACTTTATCCAGCAAGGCTCTCATTCAGAATAGAAGGAGAGATAAAGAGCTTCCAAGATTGGCAGAAACTGAAAGAATATGTGACCACCAAATCAGCTTTGCCAGAACTATTAAGGGGGACTCTGTAAAAGAAAGAGGAAGCCCAAAGAAACAATCCACAAAAACAGAGACTGAATAGGTATTATGATGACACTAAATTCATATCTTTCAATAGTAACTCTGAATGTGAATAGGCTTAATGATCCCATCAAAAGATGCAGGGTTTCAGACTGGATAAAAAAGCAAGACCCATCCATTTGCTGTCTACAAGAGACTCATTTTGACCTAAAGACACCTCCAGCCTGAAAATAAAAGATTGGAGAACCATTTACCACTCAAATGGTCCTCAAAAGAAAGCTGGGGTAGCAATCCTCATATCAGATAAATAAGTTTATCCCAAGGCAGTAGTAAGAGATGAAGAGGGACACTATATCATACTTAAAGGGTCTATCCAACAAGAAGATCTAACAATCATGAATATTTATGCCCCTAATGTGGGAGCTGCCAAGTATACCAATCAATAGCTAAAGTAAAGAGATACTTAGGTAATAATACACTAATAGTAGGAGACTTCAACACAGCACTTTCTGCAAATGACAGATATTCTAAGCACAACATCACCAAAGGACCAGGGCCTTAAATGATACACTGGACCAGATGGATTTCACAGATATATACAGAACATTCCATCCAAATGCAACTGAATACACATTCTTCTCAAGTGCACATGGAACTTTTTCCAGAATAGATCACATATTGGTCACAAATTGGGTCCAACCAATGCCAAAATATTAGGATTGTCCCCTGCATATTTTCAGACCACAATTCTTTGAAACTAGAACTCAGTCACAAGAAGGAATTTGGAAGAAACTCAAACACATGGAGGTTAAAGAGCATCCTACTAAAAGATGAATGGGTCAACCAGGAAATTAGAGAAGAATTAAAATGATTTATGGAAACTAATGTAAATGAAGATACAACCATTCAAAATCTTTGGGATACAGCAAAAGCAGTCCTAAGAGGGAAATACATCGCAATATGAGCATCCCTCAAAAAATTGGAGAAAAATCAAATACAAGCTAACCTCACACCTAAAGGAACTGGAGAAAGAATAGCAAGTAAAACCTACACCACGCAGAAGAAGAGAGATAATAAAGATTCAAGCAGAACTCAATGAAATAGAGACCAGAAGAACTGTAGAATAGATCAACAAAACCAGGAGTTGCTTCTTTCATAGAATTAATAAGATAGATAAACCATTAGCCACCCTTATTAAAAAGAAAAAAACTCAAATTAATAAAATCAGGAATGAAAGAGGAGAGATCACAACCAATACCAAGGAAATACAACCGATTTTAAAAATGTACTATGAGCTACTATATGCCAACAAATTATGCAATCTAGAAGAAATGGATGCATTTCTGGAAAACCATAGATTACCAAAATTGGAACAGGAAGAAATAGAAAACCTGAACAGGTCAATAACCAGTGAGGAAATTGAAGCAGTCATCAAAAACTTCCCGAGACCCCAAAATCCAGAGCCAGATGGCTTCTCAGGGGAATTCTATCAAACATTTAAAGAAGAAACAATACCTATTATACTAAATCTGCTCCAAAGGATAGAAAGGGATGGAGTACTTCCAAACTTGTTTTATGAGGCTAGCACTACCTTGATTCCAAAGCCAGACAAAGATGCCACCAAAAAGGAGAATTATGGACCAATATCCCTGATGAACATGGATGAAAAACTCTCAACAAGATACTAGCCAATAGGATAACAGTACATTAAGATTATTCACCATGACCAAGTGGGATTTATCCCCGGCATGCAAGGCTGGTTCAACAGTCGTAAAACAATCAATGTGATTGATCATATTAACAAGAAAAAAAGCAAGAAAGATATGATCCTCTCAATAGATGCAGAGAAAGCATTTGACAAAATACAGCATCCATTCCTGATCAAAACTCTTCAGAGTGTAGGGATAGAGGGAACATTCCTCAGCAGCTTAAAAGCCATCTATGAAAAGCCCACAGCAAATATCATTCTCAATGGGGAAGCACTGGGAGCCTTTCCCCTAAGATCAGGAACACAACAGGGATGCCCACTCTCACCACTGCTATTCAACATAGTACTAGAAGTCCTAGCCTCAGCAATCAGGCAACAAAAAGAAATAAAAGGCATTCAAATTGGCAAGGGAGAAGTCAAACTCTCCCTCTTCGCAGATGACATGATACTGTACATAGAAAACCCAAAAGACTCCACCCCAAGATTGCTAGAACTCATACAGCAATTCGGTAGCATGGCAGGATACAAAATCAATGCCCAGAAATCAGTGGCATTTCTATACACTAACAATGAGACTGATGAAAGAGAAATCAAGGAGTCAACCCCTTTTACAATTTCACCCAAAAGCATAAGATACCTAGGAATAAACCTAACCAAAGAAGTAAAGGATCTATACTCTAAAAACTATAGAACACTTCTGAAAGAAATTGAGGAAGACACAAAGAGACCGAAAAATATTCCATGATCATGGATTGGAAGAATTAATATTGTGAAAATGTCAATGCTACCCAGGGCAATGTACACATTCAATGCAATCCCTATCAAAATACCATAAACTTTCTTCAGGGAGTTGGAACAAATAATCTTAAGATTTGTGTGGAATCAGAAAAGACCCTGAATGGCCAGGGGGAATATTGAAAAAGAAAACCAGAGCCGGGGGCATCACAATGCCGGATTTCAAGTTGTACTACAAAGTTGTGATCATCAAGACAGTGTGGTACTGACACAGAAACAGACACATAGATCAATGGAACAGAATAGGGAACCCAGAAATGGGCCCTCAACTCTGTGGCCAACTAATATTTGACAGAGCAGGAAAGACTATCTACTGGAAAAAGGACAGTCTCTTCGGTAAATGGTGCTGCGAAAATTGGACTTCCACATGCAGAAGAGTGAAACTAGACCATTCTCTTACACCATACACAAAGATAAACTCAAAGTGGATGAAAGATCTAAATGTGAGACAAGATTCCATCAAAATCCTAAAGGAGAACACAGGCAACACCCTTTTTGAACTCGGCCACAGTAACTTCTTGCAAGATATATCCATGAAGGCAAGGGAAACAAAGCAAAAATGAACTATTGGGACTTCATCAAGATAAAACACTTCTTCACAGCACAAGAAATAGTCAACAACACTAAAAGACAACCTACAGAATGGGAGAAGATATTTGCAAATGATGTATCAGATAAAGGGCTAGTATCCAAGATCTATAAAGAACTTATTAAACTCAACAGCAAAGAAATAAACAATCCAATCATGAAATGGCCAAAGGACATGAAGAGGAATCTCACAGAGGAAGACATAGACATGGCCAACAAGCACATGAGGAAATGCTCCACATCACTGGCCATCAGGGAAATACAAATCAAAACCACAATGAGATACCCCCTCACACCAGTGAGAATGGGGAAAATTAACAAGGCAGGAAACAACAAATGTTGGAGAGGATGCGGAGAAAGGGGAACCCTCTTGCACTGTTGGTGGGAATGTGAACTGGCGCAGCCACTCTGGAAAACTGGGTGGAGATTCCTCAAAGTGTTAAAAATAGACCTGCCCTACGACCCAGCAATTGCACTGCTGGGGATTTACCCCAAAGATACAGATGCAGTGAAACGCTGGGACACCTGCACCCCGATGTTTCTAGCAGCAATGTCCACAATAGCCAAACTGTGGAAGGAGCCTCGGTGTCCTCCAAAAGATAAATGGATAAGGAAGATGTGGTCTATATATACAATGGAATATTCCTCAGCCATCAGAAAGGATGAATACCCACCATTTGCTTCGACGTGGATGGAACTGGAGGGTATTATGCTGAGTGAAGTAAGTTAATCAGAGAAGGACAAACATTTTATGGTTTCGCTCATGCAGGGAATATAAGAAATAGTGAAAGGGATTATAGGGAAAGGAGGGAAAATGAGTGGGAAAAATTAGGGTGAAAAACATGAGAGATTCCTAAATCTGTGAAACAAACAAGGGGTAGTGGAAGGGGAGGCAGGTGGGTGGATGGGGTGACTGGGTGACGGGTCCTGAGGAGCACACTTGATGGGATGAGCACTGGGTGTTATATGTTGGCAAATTGAACTTCAATTAAAAAAAATATATAAATCCTACTTGATATGGCCATGCTTCATCTCATCGGCAAATAGTAGTTGCTAAGTAAATATTTGCTGAATGAAGTTATAGATTTTAAGCTTCTGGACTTACATAATTTTACCCCCAAAACGTGTTCAAGTGGTCTGACTCTCATCTTCTCTGCTTCCTTCTCACTATTGCTTCTATATCCACCAATATCCCAAACTCAGTGTGAGTGAAACCAAATCTATTAGCTTATCTCCTTAAAACTCCTGCTCCTACATTCCCCTCATTGTTACTGGCATCAGCACCGTTCTAGCCAATTCATTTACGTCTCTTCCTTCTCTTTCTCTTGAAGAGTTTCTGTCATAGATATATTGCTTGAATCAAATCCCTCTATCCACTACCATTATCCTTATTAGATGAGATCTTATTATCACTTGCTGAGTTATTGCAATGGCCTCCCGACAGGTCTGTCTTCATCTGATATTTCTCCTCTTCCATAGACTTGGCACAAAATTGGTTCTGTCCTCTTCCAAAATCTTACATGTTCAATCTTTATACATGGTATTCAGTGTCCTCTACTATATGACACTTGCCTTCCAAGTGTCACCCCTACTGCCTCCCTTCACAACCTATCCAACGTCATGTTGGGCCGCTCCCTTTCCCTCTTAGTATCCCAGCCACTTTCCTACCTTTGAGCTTTGCTCGTTCATTGCTGTCTCTCCAGGGCATGAAGTCACATGCAGGCACATATGACTCTATTTCCCCTGCTTGAGTCCAAAGGGAAGGCTCTTAATCAGAGTATAATATCTCAACAGGCCTAGACTCAGAATCCTCAACCAAGGGTTCCCACAGTCCCTCACAGTGAATGAAAGTTGACATGAATACAAACCCAAATTTCCATGTGGCTTTCACATTGCTTTGATCCCTTTGCCAACTTTCAAAGGCTAAGCAGTGTTTCGAGACCCAGATATGGCATCCTTGCCACAACCCAGTCCCCATGTTCCTAAGTACAGGGATCACTTTCTCCTAGAAACTGCCGATTGGATTGTCCTAAACCTTAAGGGTTTTGTTTGTTTTTGTTTGTTTATTTCTTGCTTTGCAGGGTCATCATTTAACTGCAGATTGATCCTCCATAGAGTCTAAGTGGCCTGAGGGCGAAGATCATAAGGATTCACTTTTCCGAGTTTTGCACAGTTCTGACCTCAGCCTAGGGGTTAATATTTGTCAACTGAATCAGCTTCTCACCCAGTCTGCCTTTATTATGGTCATATAGAAGCCTGCTGTATTTTCTGTAGAGTGTTTTAAACTCCTCGAGGGCAGGGGGCAAACCTTGCTCACCTCTGAACCACCCACAGCTCTGGGAACTCAGTAAATTGTTATTGGTAGTTCTGTGAGCAGCTTTCTTGATTCTTTGTCAACAATCGTATTGTATCCACTTAATATCCTTCAACTGGGAGATTTTTGTAAAATATTTTGCTAAGGGCTTATTATTTCCGATTGACCTTTTCCACATTAGGGCAGACTCTCAAGGATTTCCTGAATTTCAAAACCTTGAAAGTGGCAACTCAGCAGAAAGTCAGCAGGGAGGGAAGCAGTGGCTTGGTAGGATTTGGAGAGACAGCCAAGGGTTGACGCTCTGTTAAAGGGAAGGGAGAGAAAAAGAAAGGAAAGATGGAAGGAAGGAAGGGCAAGGGAGAAGGACACATCCTGGCAGGAGGGGCAGTCAAGGAGACCCAGAGTGGGGAGGCAGGAAAGACGGAAGCAGGGGAAAGACAGGCTGGAAGAAGCAGAGCTGGAATTTTATAACATATGCCCTCCATTAAAAACAAATTAGGCCGCCGAAAATAAGAGCATGTCTGAGGTTTTAAAAAACTGTGATTTTTTTCCCCTTTCAAGTGTAAGGAGGATAAAAAGGGAGTGAAGGCAATTTTATTATTTTAAACTACAATAGAATATGAGCTGGAGAAAGGAAGGATTTTTAAAGACAAATGAGAATAAAAAGGTCATAAAAAGGGAGGAGAAAGAAAAGTGTAAATAGCGGGAGGGGAGGGTGCATGGGGAGTGAATGACTATAGTGAGAGATGGTAGGAGGGAGCAAAGGAAGGTAACTGCAGGCAAGAAGAGATAAATTAACATGTTTGTTTGAATACAGGGGCTCCTTTGTGAAGATGAGAGCTCACATCTGCCTTTGATCAGCCACATGGCAGCCCGGGATCAGATCAGAAAGCAAATGAGATGATAAAGTGGAGGAAACCACAGTAAGTTTAATATCCAGGAGGGAGAGAGGGAGGGAGAGAACCAGGGAAAGAGGGAGGCTACCCCTTAGGAGCAAAAAAGCCCTGGTTTCCCTGCCAAAGTGGGCGGGCCTGGCCGTGGTCCTGAAGCCCTGTGCTGTGGCCTGCAGAAATACAGCAGGGCTGCTGCGGAGGGGAGAGGGCAGGGGAGAGGGCCTTGGGGAGACTTCTGGGCTCCTGTTCCCCCTGCAGGCAGACCTGGCTTTGCTGACGAGGCCCCGGAGCCGATGGTAGAGAATTTGCTTAGCTCCAGGGACTTTCCGAATTGGCTTTTCTTTACCCCGAGACAGGCTAGAGCAAAAGATGAAATTGTTATTTCAAAGGGATTTTTCTTGTTATTTTCATACTGAACCCCTCTCCACTTTAGAGCATTTTTATTGCTGAATTGCCAGAAAGGTTGCTTAATATGTAAACTTGACCATATTCTACTCCTGAGTTTCTTTGTGGATTTCTAGACTGTCTGTAATAAAATCCCTATAATGATAAAATAGCTGTTTGGAATATGTCTCAAGATCTTTAAGGCTTTGGAGAGTAGCAAAAAGACCCATAAACTCTAGGATACGTGAATTATAAAAATCTGACATTTTTGGAACACCTAATATGGGCCATGAATTTACATTAGCTTATTTAGCTCTGAAGTAGCATCCTTATTATTCGGATTTTACAGATGAGGAAGCCAAGGCTCTGGGGTATTAAATAATCTGCTTCAGGGCGTGGGGCTGGGAAGTGATAGAGGCAGGATCGGATCCTATCATCTGGGGCTCTGAGTGTGGTTTTGTAAGTGGATTTTATATATGTAATTACTGCAAGAGGGATGTTTCCAAAGTAGGTGGCAGTGTTAAGTCACTTCAATCTGAGAGGGCGCATAGCCCAAATCATTCCTCCTTCCAAAGGGGTTGCTTGTCATGTGAGCATTTCTGTTCAGTTGCGTGCATCTTCTAGAGGCCAGGGTCACCATTCCACCGGATTTTAAAGTGTCCAGACAAAGGAAGTCATGAAAGCTCAGCATGAGAGCCACAGCCTGAGAAGTGGAGGAAGAAAGCCCCAACTGGCATCACAGATGCTGTCCCTATCCTCAATGATTATATAATTTAATGGGGGGTATTTAGAGTGCACATGAATAAAAGATGTAAAAGCAAAAAGGAACCAAGATATAAAGACACTCAAATGAATATCAAAGAAAAGTTCTCAGTCTACATTTCAAAGAGGTTAGGTGTGGAGAGGAAGAAGCCTGGGCGAGGGCGTCTTTCCGCACTTTGGCCACACTGGGGGAGAAGGTGTGTGTGCACCTGCGCACACGCACCTGGAGGGGTGGTGGAAGAGAAGAATCTGGAAACTTGTAATCTAAGAGAACAAAGGTAAGAAAAGGGGGGGGAAAGGAAAAGTCCTTTGGTACCAACCTGTGTAAGAGCCACAGGTTGTTCATCCGAAGGTAAGCTCTGCACCGACTTTGGTTTTAAGATCTGCGAGTCACAGGTAGGCAAGAAGGTGGGATGGGGGCATGGAAGGGGAGGAAGCCCTGTAGCAGTCTATGCCTGGAGGCTCCAAGGACAACTCAGAGATTCCTTCTGTGGGATGTCCGTGTGTCCAGCAGTTTCAGATGAGAGAGTCTGTCAGGGAACTGATGATAGATAAGCTTGCCCGTAACCATGGAGCTTCATCGTGATAGAAAAGAAGGACTCTGGCCAGCCCCCCTCACCTGGTGTCACTGTGCCATTCAAGAACCAGAAATCAAAAAGGAACAACCCTAGTCAGAGCCGCACAGCATTCTCTGCTATACAGGATGCACAGCTTAGGATTGTGAGAGGTAAATAAAATAAATCATGGAAGCTGGGAGAGAAGTGGTTGCTGACAGTTCTCTGAAGGTGAATTTGGAAAGGGCTTTTAAAGGGAATCGGGAAAAGGACTCTTGTAAAAGGGAAATCCAGGGAGGTGGTGGCTACAGAGAAAGAAATGACCAGTTTGCATATTAGGGACAACATTGCTCCAAGTAGGAGCCATGATGAATGGGATTATCAAGGCAAGGGGCTCTAGCCAACCATTCTTGATGACTAGGAGGGCCCAAAACATAGCAGTGAAGTTCCAAACAGAGTCATGAAGCAAGAATTGAGTCCTAGTATTTGGAGGAAAATCAGAAATATGGGATATGCAGGGTGAGGGGATGGGGAGGATTTTATGGTCCAAATGGTTATATCAGCTCAGTAAGTGACTATGCTTGAAAATTCTTTTGTAGGAAGGATTTACATATTAGGGATTCCTATTTGTCCCATTCTCTCTCTCTCTCTCTGTGTGTGTGTGATAGAAGAGAAGACTTTGTGCTTAAAGAAAAAAACAAATTAGAAAACTGCTTAATACATCAGGCCTTTAAAATTGCATCACTAAAAAAAGGATCTTTTGAAATAAAAATGATAAATACAAGGGAAATATATTCTTCTAATGTTAGCGAAGACCTTTCTCTCTGACTTCCAGGATTGCCCAGTGGTTAGAAGTGTGAATTCCAAAATTAGAAAGACTGAGTCCAAACTCAGATTTACCTTCTAATTAGCTGATGATTAGCAAGTTACTTAGATCCTGTAAATCTGCATGCTTCATCTGTAACACAGAGATAATAACTACTTACCTCCCTGTGTTACTGGGATGATTATATAAAACAATTCATTTAAAAGATCCTACTAGCATCACTTTGGCCCATAGTAAGAGCTCTAAAATTAGGAATGAAAGGTACTTATATCCTTATTATTCTAACCTGGTGCTAGTTTAACATGCAGGTCTCCATAATTAGTTTCTTTGACTCCATATTTAGAAGCTTTATGGGAATATCTAGGGGAATAATCTATGAATTTTGTCATATATTAATGCATAAAAATTTGTGTCCAGACTTATAATTACTGAAACAAAAAATTTTCCCAAACAGATTTCTAAGTAAAAACATACTTAGACACATGAACATTTTATAATTCGAAGATCAATTGCAGAGAAATGCAGAATAGTCTCATGCTTGGACCCAGTAGAAATCAAATATTATTGAGAGGACCAAACCCTTTACCCCATCTGTTTAAGCCAAGTTTCATATTTTTAAAGCTGTCTGCCCGAAGTTGCCTCAGACACTTTTTAGAGTAACCCTCAGACTAACACTTGTCATGGAACCTCAAACTGAACATTCTTTTTAAAATAACTGGACCCAAAGTTAGCTGTTGGCATCTTTTCCACTCTGCATTACGGATCAACACGCTAGCTGATCGATTGATCCTTTACCTTCACTTATTTTTGATCCTTCTGTCATTATTTAAATCTGGCCAGAGTTCTTCCCCACTTCTAAATCTTTGCTCTCAGCAGCAAATTGCCCTTTCAGTACTTGGCCAATTGTATTGTTTGTGACTGCTTTGGGACTTTTAGGGATAAAGGGCTTAATCCTAGTAGCATCACATGTTTGTTCTTTCAGAGAGATTTAATTTTTGCTAAAGTTTGTGGGTTTCCTGCTGATGTCAGATTGAGTGTTCATACATATTCAGCATTTTGTCTCTGTTCAAGCTGATAGCAAGAGTCCTCCTCGGACTTTCCATTTTGATGTTTGTACTTTTCCATGACCATGCTCATTGTGATCAGGATCACTGACATCAGCACATTGTCCACTGTGTTTCATGGTCAGTGGTCATTCATTCAGAACCAGGCTTGCACTCAGTTTTGTGATGGTGGTGGTGGTGGTGGGGGGATGCAGACACATAGGAAATGATCTCTGCCTTAAGAGACTTTATAAAATTTAGGGAATAGTGCAAGATAGTACAAAAATTTTGGTGCTGGGTCACCCCACTGACTCATTTGGTAGAGCACAGAACTCTTGTCTTGACCTTGGAGTTGTAAGTTTAAGCCACGCATTGAACATGGAGCCAACTTAAAAAAATTTTTTTTTTTTTTTTTTTTTTTTTTTGGTGCTAAGTGGACAAGGCCCATGTATGTGGGAAAACTTTTCTCAGGTTCTAGGCTTATCATTAGCATGGCTGACACAAGAAGGATACTAGTGTCAGCTAGGTCAGCTGGATAACTGAGGCAAGATCAGGTGCTTATGCTTTCTCTCAATCTGGCTGAGAAACATGCAGTTAGTACTTTAGTTTTGTGCATAACATATTTCTGAGAATACGTTAAAAGGTCTGATGAGCTAAAGTTGAACAGCAAACTTGCATGTTCATGGCTGATTTTGGTTCTGAGATTTACAAAGTATTATAAAATTTGTAATTTGACCTTGTCTTCCAGGTATAATTTTCATGGAAACTTTTCAGTGTTTTATACATTAAAAATAAAAAAGAAAAAGCCTTCTTTCATTGGCTTCACTCCCAGTTGATTAATTTAATGAGCAACCAGTTGAGACTAAGATCCACTGCTTTCAGTGTGTCTTTTGCTATTTGGCTCTATATTATTAATTTTAGGAGAGTAGAGTCTTGTCACCAACGTGTATTTTTATGTTTTCCACCTATTTTTATAAATTGCGTGTCGAATTTTTAAATCCCCTTTCAAATAGCATCTTATCAAGAAGCATGATAAATAAGACAGATTCAAAGTAGAGCTGCTGTTGATATGGGAGAGCTTGGTTCTCGTCTCACAGAATCAAAGAATGAATCTCGCAGACAGAGGGAGCAAAGCGATAGAAATTTATTAAGCAGAGATACACAGAAAGCTCTTAGAAGTGAGAGACGTCCTGGTGGGGTTGCCACTGAGGGCATTTATGGTCTGTCTTTTATAGGAAACTGTCCAGGGAACGTGGTAAATTTCTTGTCAATATCAGGGTGGATATTTAGAGCAAACATGGTGGATTTATGACGATCATAATAACAAACAAGATGTTTTTATAAATGTCATGGGCCCAAAGAAGGTGTTCCCTTCTCTCAGTTTAATATCTCCTCCATAATACTTCTCTACATCTGGGATTTCTGTGAGCCTAGTCAGGTAGCCCAATGGCCTTGAGATTCTTGTGCCTTCCTGGTTTGAGTAGGGTCTATTGATAATTCACCTGAATGACATAGATTTCTGTGATTACTTAGTCATTAAAGGGAGATACTCCCTAACATTTTGTAGGTAGGGAGTCAAAATGGTTTTACTGTCTTTGTTTTCTTGGAATGGGTGGAAGCCTGACTCTGGGTCCTTTCCCTTATCTTTCCCTGCCTGGCCCTATCTGCCCCTAATTTGTTCCTATGTCACTGTGATGTGTAGGTCCTGGCAGGGGTCTGGAGCTCGGCCACTAGGATGCTTCTCCACTCTGCACCTCGTGGCTCTCTGTGGTGGCTCCCGAGGAATCCTTTGGCCTGTGTGGAATGAAGTGCAATTATTAGAATATTTCCTTGCAGTTGTTTTCAGACTTTGTGGTGTAGATCCAAGGTAATCTTGCCAAAACAAGATTATTGGTGGAAAGCTTCATTTCCATGTTGATACCTTGAAATGCCTCAAATTAAGGCAAACCCAACTTTAATAAGTGGATTAAAGGTGTCATCATAAATAAAGAGGAGTATATCTGGCCAAAAATAATTTTCTTTTTCCCCCATTAAAAGGCATCACTAAAATAGAAATATAAATGTCAGTGACCTCCATTTGCATATTACGATTGGCTAAAGTAGAACGTGTCGGAGAATAACAGAAATGCTACACTTAGGCCCAGCTGCCTGTCTTGTCCTGTTTCAACTGCCCTTTATTTCTGTTTTCACTCCATTCTTGAGTGTATTCTTAAAACTCACCTTGGAACTGCCATGGTTCTCTTCATCTTGGTTTTTCTGGGCCTTCACTTGTACTGAATTATGTTTATGTTAAGTGTAGAGAAGTGTAAAAACTTGCTCCTTGTATCTGTTGCAACAGTCTAGTCTCACATGCCTGCCGGAATTTCTCTTGCTGTTCATCACGGAGAAGGAAGGTATTAGCAAACACTTTATCCTCTCAGTTCTCTCACCTACATGGCAGGTTCCTATGTGGCTCTGCTCCTTTTCCAGCCCAATTAGAAAAAGAAGCATTGGAAGGAAAACAGTTCGAGAATTGTGAAGAATTTCTTCACTGACATGTTTTTCCTCCTCAATGGATAGTTCCTTTTTTGGTTTTTGGTGTTCATTTTATTATTGACACGAAATTCACGTAACATAAACTTAACCGTTTTTAAAGCAAACAATTCAGTGGCGTTTAGTAAATTCATAACATTGTGTAACTCCTGCCTAAATCTAGTTCTAAAAATTTTTGATCACTCCAAAGGAAATCTTGTGCCCATTAAACTGTTTCTCCCCAAATCCCTTTCCCTCTAGCCCCTGGCAATCACCCATCTGCTTTCTGTTTCTAATTTTCCCTTTCTGGATTTTTATAATATGTGGTCTTTGGTATGTGAATTATTTCACTTAGCATAATGTTTCCGAAGTTCATCCATGCAGTAGCATTTATCAGTACTTTATTCTTTTTTATGGCTCAGTAGTATTCCATTGGGTGTATAAACTACAATCTGTGTACCTGTTCATCCATTGATGGACATTGGGAGTGTCTCCACCTTTGGGTTAGTGTGATTAGTGCCACTACAAACATGGGTGTACGTGTATTTTTTGACTAGAGTTGTTAGGTCATATGGCAATTCTATGTTTAATTTTTTAGAGAACTGCCAAACTGTCTTCCACAGTGGCTGCACCATCAACAGTGTATGAGGCTCCCAATTTCTCCATGTCCTTGCCAACACTTGTTCTTTTCTTTCTTTTTATTAATTACAGCCATCATAGTGAGTGCAGGGTGATATGTGTTTTCACATACTAATCATTTTCTTTGGTCTTCCCCCAAATATTCGGTATTGTTTTTAAACACAATTTTATTTGTTTCCTCAGAACAAGTAAAAGTCATGTTTATGCCTGTGAGTGGTCAGCCTGCAGGGCAGAGCTGGTCAGGGAAGAGTCAGGCATTGGAGTCTAGCTAAATAGGAGTGGTTCCAACGATCCTACAATTCTAAGCAGGCAAGGAATCGAAGCAACCAAAAGAATAGAGGGTGTGACAGGTAGAATTCTGAAATGTCTTCCAAGCTTCTCTCTTACTGTTATATGTGCCTTGTATTATCTATCCCCTCCCCTTGAGTCTGAGTGTGATAGGGTAGTCACTCCTGTGTTTACCCTACTGTACACATATGTACACCCCTCCTAGAGATAGAGATAGACATATTTCTTCCTGAGATTTTCCAGCTGGCTTTAAGGAAGTAAGTGGCCATGTTGTGAGAGGGTAACATGGATAGAACCAGAAGGTGGCCTCGAGGAGCTAATAGCAAGCAACCTGTCAGGCATCCAGAAAGAAAATGGGAATTATAATCCTATACCCCCAAGAAACTGCATTCTTACAACAACCACTATGTGCTGGGAAGAGAACACAGAGTCTTCAGATGAGAGCCTAGCCTGGCTGACACTTGGCCTTAAACCTTGTGGGATCCTGAGCAGAGAACTCATTTGAGCTTACCTGAACTTCTTAACTATAGAACTACAGGTAATAAATGGGCGTTGTTTGAAGCTGTTATGTATGTGATGATTTGTTCCATAGCAATAGAAAATTAATACAGGGGGCTATTCAGAATATTTCATAATTTCCTAAGATAGCATAGTCCTACCCATTCAGAACAGATTCTGGACATAAACAATGGTGCTGCACTATGACCAGCTGACTCTTATCCCCAGACTGCATGCACGAGCTTTAGTGACAGGGTCACCATGGTGGACGGCTCTGGCTGGAATGTCAATTCACACACTGTTTTCACTTTGTTTCTCAGTAAGTCTGGCCTGGTTGTAGCCCTCTGTGCATGGGGATGCTTTGTCTCTTTCTAGCAGAGTGAGGCAGGGTCTCCAGGTGCTTTGTCAATAAATATATTTTACATTTATCCGTCAAATTGCAATATATGTATTGTACTATGTAATTTATTATAATATAATATATATTTATATATAGATATAGATATTTACAGCATCACTCAGGGCTGGTGACTGAAACACAGGTAGCTCTCATCTGTGGCTCTCAGAGCCCAAGAAGGCATGGAGACAGCTTTATCTTTGCCAGATTTTGCAGCATCTTCTAAACACAATGGCAAAATGATAAGACTTACATCTTGTGTTTTTAAACCATGTCTTCATTTTAGTGTCATGCAAATGAAATGTAGCAAAACTGACTTACATCTTGTGTTTTTAAACCATGTCTTAGTTTGAGAGCCATGCAAATGAAATGTAGCAAAACTGCCAAAAATGACAGAACACGAGAAAGAACAACAAAAAGTGTTTGTAGATGTGGCTAACTTCACCATTTACTCCTTGAGTTACGCTGTCTTCCAAACCGGTTTTTTAATCTGCCTTTTTCATCCACTTCTTTCACTTTTATTCCTATTACTGTTACTATTTGTGTATGGATGGTCCCCATGCAAAGTATTTTCATCTTGCTCATGCTTAACACGAGCAGCTCTGTTCATACTTTACATTTGCTCTGACATAGTGTTCATCAGTTCTAATAGATCTTCTTTGATGATAAAAAAGAATTTCCTCAGGCAAAAAGATTTGGAAAGAAAAAAAGGCAAGTTATCTATAGGCTTCAGATTTCTCTAAAGCAACATTTAATGCTGAAAAAGGAAAGAAAAGTGAAGAAGGAAGGAAAGAATCTACCAGGTTTGAGGGGGAAAAGTGTGATCTATAAGTTTTATAACCATTAAAATTGTTGTTTAGGTATGAAAGGAAGTAGATATCCCTAAACATACAAGAACTCCAGGATTATATCATTTTTTAAAAAGTACCTGATGAAATATAGCCAATTGAAATACAAATTTTTAAAAAGCTCAGAGTGGAAGTGCTGTGGTGAAGGTATTGGTGTAAATACTGTGTCCACATTAATACAGAACTCAGAGGAAGCTGGTAATACATTTCAGAACAGAAGGCAAATGATGTATAACTTGATATTATTAAAATAACATAATAAAAATCTGGAGATGGGGCAGGGCAGGTGGGTGGGAGTGCTAATTTCCCCATTTTTCAGAACAAGCAATCAATCAATATTGACTAAATTTGACAGATTTAGTCCAGAAGAACCATAATGACTCCAACTTCTTAATGTTCTCCCTTTATTTCCCTCTTCAATTTGGTTTTATCTTTTAGGGGGGAAAAAAACCCCTCCTACCTCAAAAAGTAGATATTAATGCAAATTGCAGCAATTCATTCAGTTTTACTTACATCTTTTTCTTTGTTTATTTTTTTATTACAAATTAAAAAGTGGCATGTCTTAGGGTGATACTATTTTTATGGAATTACTTTGTCTCTATCTCCCTAGTCATCTCTCCTCCATCTTTCCATCCACTTTTCTGTCTGTATCTAGGATGATACTTGATTAATGTTAAAAAATGATTATCATTGGATGACATGATATGGCTAACTCTTAAATTTTCTTATCTGTAATTTGCTTAACTTCTTTAAAAGGTGTATGTGTTGCTTTCTGAAAAAAACATTATTAATCTAAAATAAGAATAAGCTTTGATATTTTCTCAGGTGAAAGAGACAGCTTTTCAGAACATTCTAGGGTAGCTTTCACTTTTTATTGCCAACTTATTCTTCAAGGGGTAGGAAAGAAGGTAGGATTTCTTGAATTGGGGCAAAAAAGGGAGACTCATTTTAGCTGAAAGGCAAATCTATAATGCAAATGTTGTCTTGCCCTTAAAATTTACCTCCTCTAGTTTCTGGGATAACACTCCTAAGATATACTTCAGTACAAGAGGGATATGAAGTTTGGCTTCTAGAGAGCTCTGAAAGACTTGTGGCTCCTGTTAGCAGCCTTCTGTTCTGCCCCGCACTGGTCTTTCTGTAGGCTGGCTCAGGAAGTGGCTTTCATCAGTGAGCCTTGAGAGAGAGGAAGGGAGAGAAGAGAAAGTGTGGGTAGGCAAGTGAGAAAGTGCACCCAAGACCGGAAGTGCAGTCTTAGTAACCTGATTTCAGAATTGACCTCCCACCACTTCATCCTTATTCTGTTTGCCAGAGTTGAGTCCCTGAGTCTAATCCACATTCCATGGAAGGAGGTTAAGAACCTGCTTTTGTGGGCAGTGCTTTCAAAGAAATCATGGGCAAAGCAACAGAATTTGCTGAATCCTTTTCCGCTTTCTGCTCACTTCTTCACTCCCTTTAAGTCTTGGCTCTGTCCCTTCTCCTCTGCTGAAACTTCTGGAAGATTCCTGTTAGCCTTCTTCTTAATGGTTCAAAAGCCTTTACCTGGGATGGTATGTAATCTTTCATCTCTCTGCAGCACTGACTGCTTTTCAAATATTTGGTCTGTCTCTGTTGAGAGAGGACAATTCCTTGAAAAAGTGAGTACTTTCTTATACAAGTTTGTCTCTCACACAGTATCTGACACAAAGAAAATTCTAAGTACTCTACAACTTCAATAACTATGCTTAGTTTACCTTGAAAATATTCTCCATTTATTCTGCTCAGCCTTAAGTCACATTGTGTCACTTCTAAGCTCAAAACATGAATTGGTTTCCATCTCTTCTGTGCTCAAAACATGAAATGGTTTTGATTGCAGGATCAAAGTCCCAAAGTCCCAAATGGCCATGAGGCCCTGTATGATCTACACCCCCACTTCACACACCTCACAGCCCACCTCCTCACTTATGCTTAACTCCATTCACATTGGACTCTTTGTTATTCCTTTAACAGTTTCTCCTGCCTCAGGACCTTTTCACTAACTATTCTCCCTGTTTGGTCACCCTTCCCTAACATAGCCACTGATTCATTCTGTCACCTGCCTGAGATCTTTGCTCAAATGAAACTCTCACTGAGACATTCCCCAGCCGCAGTATTTAAAATTGGTATTCCTGTCGCATTACGCCCAACCCTCTTTCCTGCTTTATTTTTATATTTGGCAACTATCGCTGAAGAACATACTATAGATTTTATTTTTTAAAATGTTGCTTCTATTTAATCCCTCACTGGAATATAATCCGTTTTATTGACAGCTATGTCTTTAATACCTGCAAAAGTGGCCAGCCTATAGTAAGTATTCAATTAATATTTTCTGAACTAATTAATATCACATACATATTTAGAGCTGCTTTTCAGTTGCCGAGGGTAGTAGCACCATGTTACCAAGCCCTTTCCCATCTGTTCCCACTGGGACTTTTGTGGGAGACGATAGGAAGGCACAGGTGGGAAAGGGGGTGGCTCCCACTCCCAGAAAGGAGTTATGCTTCCCCACATATACATGTTTGATAAAGAGTGGAAGAGAATCACATTAAGATTAAAAAGGAGAATAAAAAGAGCAGAAAATCAGTAAGAAAAGCCAACACTAGGAGCTTCAGAGGAAAAGGCTGTAGAATAGGGAAGGTAAGCAGAGCAATTTCTATTTCTGTTCATGCATCACCATCTCCTTGCTTATTGACAGGTGCCAAGCCTTCCAGATCACCCCAATTAAACTGGAGGTTCCATGATCTCCCTTGGAAGTGGCTCCCCATAAATTACATTAAACCCCAATCCTCTAGAGCATGATCGTGCTTGAGCCTTGATGAAAATATATTGCCTTGCAGTGTCCTGCCTTAGACGAGAGAGAAGTGAACCAGCACCGGTAGGGCTTGATTTCCTCGTGAGGAGGGGGGGTAAAATGGTAGGGAAAAGGCCTTACATCTCTCCTTATTTGCTGGGTAATTGTGGTGGTAATAAGCAGACTTTCAGCCTTTCACCCAGGGAAGACTCTTGGGAATACAGGCTCTGGTTGAGAACAGTGAGAGGAGGGAGGGAAGGGAAATCTAGGCAGGAAATAAATACATAAATATGTAGATATGATTTTTAAGTAAAACAGGCTTTGGAAAATATCTCTTGGAAGCATTAGAACCTGTTTTCATTTTATTTTTTTTTCTCCATGTGTCACAAAACATCCATATTTTGATAACAACAGATTTTTTTCAAGTGAGACTTTAAGGGAAATAATAAATCATTCAAAGCATGAATTCTGATGTACTTATTAAAGACCATGTAAAAATTTCCAAAATTACTGTAAAAGTTGACTACAAATTAGTGTAAGAGTAAGAAACAAAATCATTTTGTCTTATTAAAAATATCTATTCACCTACTTATTTTTGGTTTAAAATGTTCAGTTTGCTTTTTTGTGGCCAAAATTACACGGCCCCCATCTCCTGCATGATTACTTTATCCCTTTCGATTTCCTTCTTCTTGACCTCTCAATTGTAGGTCAAACCTAGAGCAATCAATGTGCATTTAATCATATGCATGTATAAAGTCTAATTGTTAAGACGGTGTTGAGTAAGATAAATATCCACAATCAGCAAGCTGTGTGACTCTGAGCAAGTTTCTTTCCCTCTCAGTTTTAATTCCTCATCTACAAAATATGAGGATGATAATACTGATTACCTCACAGTGATTTTTTGGGGGGCGGTGGGGGAGGGATGAGCTCTGGAATGGTGAGGCTTAAATGCTGTAATGCGCCTACCATGAGAGTTTATGATATTAATCCTGTTCTGCACAGCTGAGGTAAAAACAAACAAACAAAAATAAAAACACAAAAAGCAGAGTCCTTAGCTTATGGTAAGTATTCAATAAACTGTTCTTTATCTTGATGAATGGTATCATTACCTACTCAGTTTTGAAACCCTAACACTAGTCTTCTTTGACATTTCCTATTCTTAACAACCTCACTCTTTTAGCTAAACCATCACCAAGTTCTGCTGAATTTCCCTTCATATTGTCTTTGCAATCTGTCATTTCCTTCCTTGCTGCCAGCACAGCCATCCCTCTGGTTCAAGCTGCTGTCATCTCTCCTGCTCTCCACAGCAGGCATTCCTGGGACCCCAGCACCCACTCGGGCCCTCCTTCTGTCCTATCTCCACACTGAAGCAACACAGATCTTTTTAATGCTCAGCCTGAACACATTGTTCTCATGAAAACTTTCCAATTGCTTCTCATTTATCTTGGAATAAAAAGCAAATTCCTTCCCAGGGCCTACCAGGCCCCATGTGAACTACTGCCTACCCCCCAGCAGCTCACTCTGTGCACCAGCCACGTGACTTCCTTTCTGACACCTGCTGTGCTTCCCCAGCCTCAGAATTTCTTCCTGCTGGTCTGCTTCTTAGGACATCCAGCCTTTTCGTTTTCTCTGGGAATTCCTACCTTTGGCCTGAACGCCACTTCCGCTAAAAAGAACGTTCTGACCTGCCAGATTAAGTCAGGGCTCCTTTTTATAGGGTCAGTACTGTTCTTCCATTCATTTAGACCAGTTTGTAAGCATACATTTATTAGTAGGACTATTGATTGATGCCTCATTCTTCCACTATTCTGTAAACTCCATGAGGGTAACATCTTTCTTCATAGTTGTGATTGAAACTACAACTCTCAGGCTATCTGGGAGGCTCAGTGGTTGAGCCTCTGCCTTTGGCTCAGGTTGTGATCCCAGGGTCCTGGGACCGAAGCCCACGTCAGGCTCCCTGTGGGGAGCCTGCTTCTCCCTCTGCCTCTCTCTGTGTCTGTCATGAATAAATAAATAAAATCTTAAGAAAGAAAAGAAAGAAAAGCAAAGAAAGGAAAAGAAAAGAAAAAGAAAGAAAGAAAACCATAACTCCAGGAATTGGGTCTGGCCAATAGTAAATGCTTAATACATATTTGCTCAATAAATAAATATGTGGGTGAGTTAGTATCTCCAAAATTTGTGTTATTCTTTTTATATGTCATATTACTTTATCTTATAGATGTATATAAATAGGATGATTTTCCCTTTTAATCTGATAGGATGAATATGGAACATCACTCTTTTGAAATGATAAAACTGACAAGACTAATTTCTAAGTCTTCTCGGTGTTTCATCCATTTGGAGCTGTATAGAGACTATTTGGCAGCCTTTCTTTCTCTTCTGTTCATAAATGCTGCTTGAGGTCTCAATCCTATCTTTTATCTTCTGAAGGTAGTTTATCTGTTTCCTCCTTCCTGATCTAAATTACTGCCTGATATGAATGACTCTATGTAACATGGTGATTAGAAACTCAGGATGTTGAGCTAAAAGCCTTGGGCTTAGACACTGCTTCTTCCAGCATACTCTGCATGGACTAAAGCAAGCTATTTTTATTTTAACTCATCAAGCCTCAGTTTCCTTTTCTAAGGTGTGAATAATAGAATCTACCTTCATAGTGGGACAATGACGCTAGAAAAGACATATAAAATAGCACTTTATCTGTAACATCATAATCACCCCAAAAATGATACTTATAGAATAATAATGGGGCATTATTATTATTATTATTACTTTTTATTTTCTTTTCTGGTTCTTAACTCACCTCTCCTTCCACTCATTCTCATGGTTGATAATCACCATAGGGCGGCTCAACATGGAATTACATGTAGATTGCCCAAATCTAATAAATCAGGAAAGTACTTCATTTCTTTTTTTCTCCCATTAAACTTTCAGCCTTTCCCAATTTCCTTCTTCATTGTTATATAAAACTTCTGTGTACGTTTCTATTTCTTTCTTTTCCAGGGCCCAAGTGTTTAGGATATTGATTGTACTCAATAGAACTTCTCAAAGTTGTTGGAGAAGTTGTTTCATACCAACTTTTTCTTCAGGAACCCAAAGAAGTATATCCCAGATTTTGGGAAAAGGTACTGCTGTCCAGACATCCCCATAAATACTTCCACACTTGTCAGATGAACATCTCCTTTTTGGATAAGTAACATATTTTTACCAGAGCTATGGAGTCTTTTATCTGTTTCTTCCTACTCTATTCTTCTGGTCAGGACTTTAATAGCCTCCTGGAAAGTCCTTCTTGTCTTGATCTGTAATTCTTTTCAAGAATTCCTCCTAGAATAATTTAAAAACTGTAATGGTGATCCTTCCTATCTTGTTCAAGCTTTTACAGTGGTTGAGCATCTGTCTTCGGTTCAGGTTGTGATTTTGGGGTCCTGGGATTGAGTCCAGCGTCAGGCTCCCCACAGGAAGTCTGCTTCTCCCTCTGCCTATGTCTCTGCCTCTCTTTCTCTCTCTCTTTGTCTGTGTCTCTCATGAATAAATAAAAAGAAAAATCTTAAAAAAAATAGTCATGTTCTGGCAAGTGTAATTAATAATAACAAAAATAAAATAAAAAGTAGAATGGGAAAGGAAGTTTAAAGAGAGTAAAGAATTTTTAAAATTGGCAAATAGTACTATATGTAATAGAATGTTCCTTAGTGCATTCAGGCTACTGTAACAAAACAGCATAGACTTGGTGGCTTATAAACAACAGAAATTCATTTCCTATGGTTCAGGAAGGTGGAAGTCCAACATCCTGGGGCCAGCATGGGTGTGTTGTTGTGAAGGCCCCTTTCTCCGTTGCAGACTGCCAGCTTCTCATTGTGGCTTCATGTGGTGGAGGGGCAGGAGATCTCTCCGCAGTCTCTTTCACAAAGGTAATCACCTCCCAGAGGCCCTACCTTTTAAAACCATTCACCTTGGGCATGAGGTTCTCAGTATATGAGTTTTGGGGTACACATTCAGACCATAGCACTATGCTAATAAATTTGAAAATATAACTGCAATGAACAATTTTCCAGAAAGTGCTAATTATCATAGTTGCCTAGGAGGAAGCATAGTCTCATAAAAAATTTAGCAAATTAAAAATTTATTATAAAAATATATTTTTAACATTTCAGCTTTCAATGGTTATATATTGGCAGTTTTTTCCAAAAATTTAGGAAATAGAATGTAGGAAAACATATATAGTTACTGATTTAATGTAATAAAATTATAAAATTTATCTAACCTGACAGTAAAAACAGAAAATATATATGACTGTATCACATAGCTATCTGTGTTTTTATGTTTAAATAAAATCTCATTTATATAGAAAGGTAAAAACTGAATAACCTATGAATAAATTGAATCCAAATATACCTTAAATATAATCCATAAATATAATGTAACATTTATATATAGAATGTAATAGTGAATTGATATTAAGAGATCAATTAATTACATCAGGAGACCAAAGGAGAAAATTATTACTTCAAGGCTTCTGATTATATTTAGCAGCCATTCCTTCACAATTCTTAGAAAGCATTTCCTAACATATTTTTTTTTGTGTGCATTTCCTAACATATTAATCAAGAGCCAACTTTATACTTGAATTCAAAACAGTAAAATAGTCCCATTTTATTTATTATTTATTTATTTATAAAGGTTTTTTATTTATTTGAGAGATAGAAGAGAGAAAGCAGGAGCAAGGGGAGGGGCAGATGGAGAGAGACAAGCAGTCTCCACTGAGCAGGGAGCCCAACATAGGACTCAATCCCAGGACCCTGAGATCTTGACCTCAGCCCAAGGCAGCCACTTAACTTACTGAGACACCCAAGTGCCCCAGTCCCCTTGTTTTTAATGATTTTTTACTTTTATTTTTAAGCAATCTCTACCTATCATGGGGCTCAAACTCACAACCCTGAGATCAAGAGTTACATGTTTCACCAACTGAGCCAGCTGGGCACCCAAAGTAGCCCTATTTTAATCAAGAGCAAGTTGCCTACTCTAAGGGTTCTTTCCAGTGAAACAAGATGAGAAACCAGAAACAAATTAAAATGATTGGGATAGGGATTATAATTACTATGTTTTGCATAATATTTAAGAGGAAAAAATATCAACCTCAGATTATAATAATTGATAAAGCTTTTGCATATGACTGGTTACTAAATAATTTTATGAGAACTAATAGCTCTTCTATAAAACAAGAGTAGCTCCTTAGCAGATATAAGAGAAAATAATTGCATTCACAGTAGCAAATAAGAAAAGTGCAATATCTAGAATGAACATAATAAAATCAGTAGGGCATTACAAAAGAAATTATGAAACATAATATATTTCTGGATGAGAATTCTTTTATTTAAATTTATTTATTTATTTGTTTGTTTATTTATTTATTTTATTGGAGTTTGATTTGCCAACATATAGTATAAAACCCAGTGCTCATGCCATCAAGTGCCCCCCTCAGTGCCCGTCACCCAGTCACCCTGTCCCCCCGCCCACCTCCCCTTCCACTACCCCTTGTTCGTTTCCCAGAGTTAGGGGTCTCTCATGTTTTGTCATCCTCTCTGATATTTCCCATTCGTTTTCTCTCCTTTCCCCTATAATCCCTTTCACTATTTTTTATATTCCCCATATGAGTGAAAGCATATAATGATTGTCTTTCTCTGAGTGAAGTAAATTTTTTTAAGTATAATTAGCACATATTACATTAGTTTCAGGTGTATAACATAATGATTCACCTTCTTTATACATTGTTGTGTTCAACACAAGTGTAGCTACCATCTGTCACCATACAATGCTATTACAATATTATTGACTCTATTCCTTATACTGTCTGTATAAGGAATGACTTATTCATGGGAACTTTTTATTTTAAAGAGGTGAATCCTTCTCAAGTTAATACCTTGATTTAAAGCAATATCTATAAAAATATAATTGATCTAATTATTTGTGGTAGTTCTGTACTATGAAATTGCTATGAACACTGACTGATAGTGTTGAATCACTGTTCCTAGGGGAAATATATGGTTAGGTTCCTGAGAGCTTCTGGTCATTTTTTTCACCAACCAAACAATACATGACTGCTTTATGTTTGGTTTTACTTAAAGACACTTTATTTAATATATGTTGTTGGTCCATTTACACTGAACTCTTGGCCAATACCACTATCATTTGTGCTTTTAAACCAAGCTTATCTAACATATGTGTAAGGTACATCATAACTTTAATGAAATAGACAACACTTTACCCTACTTTTGGGGACCATTTTAATTTTTTAATTTTTTACTTTTTTGTTAAGATTTTATTTATTTATTCATGAGAGACACAGAGAGAGAGAAGCAGAGACTTAGGCAGAGGGAGAAGCAGGCTCCCTGCAGGAAGTCTGATGCAGGACTCCATCCCCAGACCTGGGATCACGCCCTGAGCCAAAAGCAGACATTCACCTGCTGAGCCACCCAGGCGTCCCTTGGGGACCGTTTTAAACAGTGAAATTACCTGCAAAAAGTGAAAAAATGTGAAAAACATGACACTTAATAGGCCACAGAAAGGTACTTGTTTATAGTATGAGAGCTGCCATAAGAAGGTAAAGCAGTGTCTTGTTCAACCTTAGCTAGGAATGTGTGTTGGGCAAGTCAAATTTTTTTGCTAGTTTGCTTATGTCTATGAATAACCCTGAAAGCACTCTGAGAATTGATTTGGAGCTGCAAATAAATTTTAGTGAATTGGGGAATTTGCAATATGCAATCCACCAGTAATGAGGATTTAACTCTACATATTAATTTTTGTTTTCTATAGCTAGTCTTGAAAAAGTAATTCTAAATTTTAACTGTAAAATAAACTGGTAGGAATATAGCTGAGAAAAATTGGAAAATTGAGTAGGGTATTTGCACATTAAAATTGATAATACAGCTTAAAAAATTTATATCCTTTGATGTTACATATCTATAGATAGAAAATAGCATTTATAATCCTAGATAAACTCAAATATATTTAAATAGCAAATATATGTGGCAAAGAGTGGATCATGAAAAAGCTATGAATGATTCAGGAATTATTATTTTAACTTTATGTGGAAACCTATTTTTTTATCATTTACATCAATATAAATTTCAGATGAGTTTAAAACATTAAATATAACAAATTAAGAACAACAAAAACAGAAGAAAATATAGGTGGCTTTTTAATAGGTATTCTGATAGAAAATGTTTCTCAGCATTAAAGCCATGGAAGAAAAACACAAAAAAGATCAATAGATAAATTAAGGTTTACTTAAAGGACAGACTAGTAGCTATTTAAAATGTTTTAAAAGAGTATTTAGTGGTATAAGAATATTCATAGCACTTTGTTAAGTGAGTGAAACAGGATACAAAATCGCATATGCATTATAATCCTGATTTTTCTGAAGACAATTATTTTCTTTAAAGATTTTATTTATTCATGAGAGACAGAGAGAGAGAGAGAGAGGGAGAGAGAGAGAGAGAGAGAGAGAGAGAGAGAGAGAGGCAGAGACACAGGCAGAGGGAGAAGCAAGCTCCACACAGGGAGCCTAATGTGGGACTCGATCCTGGGACTCCAGGACCACGCCCTGGGCCTAAGGCAGGTGCTAAATCGCTGAGCCATCCAGGGATCCCCCTGAAGACTACTATTTAAAATATTTTTTTTATTTATTTGAGAGAGAGAGAGAGAGAGAGAGAACACAAATGAGAGAGAGAGAGAGAGAGAGCACAAGCAGGGGCAGGTGGAGGGGCAGAAGGAGAAGGAAAAGCAGTCATCCCTCTGAACAGGGAGCCAGACTAAAGGCTCGATCTCAGGACCCTGGGATAATGAACTGAGCTGGAGACAGACACCCAACCCAACCAACTGAGCCACCCAGGTGCCCCTCTGAAGACTTTCCAAAGTCGTTTCTTTACTGTTGTGCTGTGATGCAACAAGTTGCTTCCTCAAATGCATCACAAATGGCAAATATTTAATTTATTGCCTATTTCTGCTGTTAAAAGATAAATTAAGGCATATAAAATTTTTAAGAGTTTCTTTGAGCAAAATCTATTCAAATTGGCAGCATTCAATTTAGCAGATAGAAAGAAGCTCTGAGGAGCAGTACAAGATGGAAGCTTTTTAAAGGCGAAAGGGAGAGGGAAGAAGAAAGTTATACCAGGCAAGAAAGTAGGTTGGTTATTGAAGTTACTTTCCTTTAGGAGATAGCAGGGGTCTATTAGTTAAGCAGATGACCGGACTTGTGCTGATCGAGTGATTGGTGATTGACTGCTTTAAGATTCTATTTCTGGGAGAACCAGAACTGTAATTAAGTCAAGTCTCTCAGTTTGGTGATGTGGGACTTAGTCTAAGCTAAGTTTGGGGCCTGTTGTCTTGTTTTTAATACTGCCAGTAGGACGTAAACTCCAGGAGGGTATTTACCACACTTGTCTTGTTCACTAGAGGTCTTCATTTCATAATGAGCAAAGTGGTGCAGGTTTCATAGTAGGTGATCAGTGAATAACTGTTGATGAGTGAGTGAATGAATTTATCAAAACATTAGCTAGAATCATTTTAAAAAGGTAGAAACTATTGAAATAATAACTGGGGTGCTTTTTTATATTTATGTGAAATTTTCAAATTTTCTCCAGCAAGTTTGAATCACAAGACAAAAACGATCATTAAATACACATACACAGATATCTTTATTTTTATTTTTTTTGATATCTTTCTTTAGCATGTATCTTTCCCAATGCCATTTGATTTACAGTTTTTCTTTTTTTATTTTCCAGTATATTTTCTGTCCATTTTGCTATGTTTCATATTGCCTTTTATTTTTTATTTTATTTTTTTTATTTTAGGCTTACCCTGTCATTTTGATTAGAGGAAAGTTAGACCAACCATATATACTGTTTATTTTAGTTACTGCCTTTTATTTTTTATTTTATTTTTTTATTTTAGGCTTACCCTGTCATTTTGATTAGAGGAAAGTTAGACCAACCATATATACTGTTTATTTTAGTTACTGAATGAGTTCCTTCCTGGTTAAATAAAAGTCACCTGTGGCAGACTGTATTTGTTTTAACTGAAGAAAGGTAAACAGCTCTTGAAAGGACCAGCTCACCAAAGCCCTCTACATTCTCATCTTTCTTACTGTATTTCATCAAGCTCAACACCTAACAAACCACCGATCCTCGAGGCACAGATCATCACCAGACTTTGGCTGCTCATTTTTGCCACTTCCTCTTTTTAAAGGAACCAATCATGCCAAGAAAAATGCCTATATATGCTTTCTACCCCCATTTGAAAAAAAGTAAAAGGTGGAAATTAGCATTAGCTAAATTCCATTGTAAGTCATAAATGGAGTCATAGTTTGGAAAGATTTGTTGAGGTGGGGAGCACCCTTCCATTCACAATTGGAAACATTCATAACAACGCCATTTAGCCAATACATATTTTCCTCTTTAGTACATAAGGGTAAGCTGAATAAAAGGTTTGAATTACAAAGCAGCCTAATCCTGCACATTCTCTGAGCAATGACTACTATTTGTGTCAAGAAAACAAAGAGGCTGAGGAAATGAGGGAGAGGGAATGGGAGGGAGAATGAGGGCACATGTAAGAGTTATCCTTCGCACAGGAAACAGGAAAACTCACTTGAAATTAGATTTTTTTTTTATTATTGGAAAGTTAGTGTTTTATATCTTTGGTAAGATCGTTATTCACAGAAAAAAAACAAATATTTCCAAGGTGTTTATAGGACTTTTTGTCTCTTTCTCAACACAGAGAACAAACTCCAGGAATCACCGTACCTGTAACTCTGTCCTCCCCATATCCTCCTCCCCCTCACTTTGGCCACGTGGTGTTGCTAATGTGCAGTAATGGTGTAGCTGGAAAGGCATTTATGTTCCATTTTCCCCCAATATTATTAAAACTGCTCCATCACCTCCTATAATGGGGGCCTCCGTATTTTCTCTTGCCTGTATCCCTGACATGATAGAATGCCTGCCCTCACCAGTATGCTATAACATAGAGGTAATTGAAACATAACTCACCCTAAATTACAGTCAATGTTCAGGCAGGGTCCCAGTGAGCTTCCTGAGGCTCATTACAAGTATAAGCTAAATATTTCTTTAACGGAGTGGTGGGAGATATGGAGCTTAAAAAAAAAAAAAAAAAAAAGGAGCAGGGGCAGAAGAGGGAGGGAAGGAAGGAAGCGGGGAGGAGCCAGTTAAAAGCAAATGAGGATGAAGCAGGTTTCCAGAAAGGAAGATCCCCCCTTCTCCTTCTAGTTTTAAGTGAGCCCCCTATTGGGCTGAGATCTGTAGCAACCTGTTATCATTATTAGCGGACTGGCTGTTTCCTGGACTGCTTGAAATTACAAATTTCCATTCAGTTCCCAGGAAACATAGGTGCACGTAATTTCATTTCCTGGCCCAGTAACTCCTGGGTTAGATGTATTTACTCCTGGAAGAGGCCATGAAAAACGAAGTAGGGCCTGACTTCCTAAGACCGAAAGGCACATTGGTTTTCAAAATCTGACACCCCATCCACTGTCCTGAGATTGTCTATTTGGAGTAAGAAAGTCAAAGTTCGAACACTGCTAGCTTTGAGTGAGCCTCCTCATTTTAAATGTAGTCCTCTCCAATCTCATAAGGAAAATAGGCATAATTGAGCTAATCCAGGGTGAAGACTTGAATGGCTCTCCTGTGACTGTGTTGCATTTTCCCTTTCACACATGGGAGGGCCCTTACAAACTTTTGAGTTGTCTTACCTCTGAAGCCTAGAAGATCTTATCCAATACTACAACCCTTTCCCAGATGGCTGGCTTCTTCCTGCCTGTTCCAGCCCCAGGGCAATTTTTTTGAGAGGATGAGCAAGACTGGTAGGTGTGGGGGCAGAGAATAGGAAGTGTTGCTCATTCAGACCCTGTGCTTCTAGAGGTTGGTCCTTTGATTCTGGTCTCTGCACTTTAATAGTAGATTATAAATATATCCTGCATCGTCTTAAGGAACAAAACCAGTGTATTCCTTTCCCCACTTCCTCACACCACATGAGATAGCCAGTATTCTGTGAGTGGCAAATATGGTGCAGCCCATACACAAAGTGCAATGACCCCTGCCCTTTCCTAAGGGCTGAAACTGGCTTTATTTTTTTTTTTAAATTTTTTTAATTTTTTTATTTATTTATGATAGTCACACAGAGAGAGAGAGAGGCAGAGACATAGGCAGAGGGAGAAGCAGGCTCCATGCACCGGGAGCCCGATGTGGGACTCGATCCCGGGTCTCCAGGATCGCGCCCTGGGCCAAAGGCAGGCGCCAAACCGCTGCGCCACCCAGGGATCCCTGAAACTGGCTTTAAAATAAAAACAACAACAACAGCAACAAATATGTTCTCAACATGATCTCAACAACATGATCTCAGTGTTCTTCATCGGCCTCCTTCCACCATCCTTAGTTTTTGTGACTCTCTCCCTCAAAGTGACCGGAAACCAGTATCTTCATTCAGAGCTTAGGATTATCTATCTGTCATCTCCCCCATTTCAGGGCCTAAGAAGCGTCATAGAATTATTTAGTCCTCATGACACTTAAGGATTATCTATTCTAATCCTCTCATTTTAGAAGGTCTAAGGTCTAGAGGTAGGAAGGGGCCTATTCAAAGTACAGTTAGTGATGTAAGTGTGAGTTGAAAGCACATTCTTCTTTCTCAGTTCTGTGTTCTTTACTAAACACCAAACTGCCTTTAATTCTACATCTTGTTCTTAGAGGTAGAACTTTAGGGAGCTATCAAATTAAAAATGATCTGTGGTCACATCCATAATGAAGTGCTAACAACTGGTATCTTCACGTGTAGCCATCTTTTAAGAATTTGCCATTTGACCAGTACCTAAGCATAATAAAGAAGATTGAATTTCTGAATATCTTCTGAAGAAGATACTTTGTGAAATACTTTTGAGCAGCCATAATTACAATTATATCATGTTATGCAACCACTTTCTTCCTTTAGGTTTTAATAGTTAGTAAGGATTTATTTCACAATTGACATTAGTGTGGGAAGGGACCTGTGAGCTCATCTTGTCCAGACCATTCTTTTTGTGACTGTGTTATCTGAGATTACTCAGGTTGTTCTTTGCATGGCCAGAATTTATACCCAGGAGGGCTCATTTTTTTGCACTGTGGTTAAGTCACTTGAGTCTGGTGATTAAGTGATCTGAAACGAAGATATGTATCAGAATCACCTGGATAATCTGGGAAACTTTAAAAAAATATATATCCTTGTGTATCCCTTCTCCCTCAGCCCAACTTCTGAATCTGTAGGGCTAGAGAGAAGATATCCAGCAGCTGTACCTTTTTTTTTTTTAAAAAGATTACAATATAATTTACATACAGTAAGATGTGTAAATCTTGAGTATAAAAGTCATGATTTTTTTATGCACATACATGTAGGTATATATAAATATATACATACACATACTTGTGTAACCACTGCTAATGATTAAGTCAGAATTTTGAGAACCGAGAAAACCCATTTGTGACCCTTCTCAGGCACTAACCAATCCCTCCTCCAAGGGTAACTTACCTCTTTCACAATAGATTATTTTGCCTATTTTAAAACTTTGTAAAAATGGGTTCATACAGTGACTATTCTTTTGTGTCTGACATTTTTCACTCAACAGTTTATCTGTGAAGTTCATCCATGATATTTAACATATCAGTAGTTCTTTTGCATTGCTATGTAGTATCCTATTACATTACTATATGACAACCTGTTTATCCTGTTGACAAACACTTGGGTTATTTTTTTTTTCTTTCTTTCTTTTTTTTTTTTTTAACTTGGGTTATTTCTATTTTTAGTTATGAACACAGCTACTATGGACATTCTCATATATGTTTTTTGATGGAAATATCACTTGCATCTGTTGGGTTATACCTACAAGTGGAATTATAAGTGCTGCATCATTAGGGTACTACATTCATTAGGGTATGTTTATGTTTGAATTTCAAAGATACTGAGAGTTTTTCAAAGTGATTCTAGAATTTAAGACTCATATCAGCAATGTAAGAGAGCTCTTGTTTTCTTATAGTATTGTCAACCCTTGGTATTTGTCAGATTTTTCAATTTTAGTCATTTAAGTAGGTATGTAGTGGTTTAATTTTGTTTTTTGTTTTTTTTTGTTTTTTTTTTCCTGATGATTAAGGATAAGCACCATTTGAAACACTATTGCCTGGACCCAGCTGATTTTTGATATATGTTTTGGAAATATCTTTTTCTAGTTTATAGCTTCCCTTTCTACTCTCTTCTTTTGATGAACAGAGGAGAGGATTTTAATTTTAATAAAGACCAGTTTGTAATTCTTTTTTTCTTTTTTTTTTTGATCACTGTTTTGAATCTTGCTTGTGAAATCTACTCAGTGGTCATGAGTGTAGCCTTCTATTTTTTCTTTTAGAAGCTTGATTATTTTTGGCTCTCACATTTAAATCTCTGATCTATCTCAAAATACTTTTTTTTTTTTTTGCATATGGTGGCACCTGTAACTGTTAAAACCTTTCCATTTAATTTTAATGCTCAATGCTGATTTAGAATCACTGAAAGTAAAAAGATTTAGAATCAGATTTGGGTTCAAATCCCATTTGTGTCATTTAATAGTTGAGTGATATTTTCCAAATCCTTTTCCTCATATTAAAAACATGGAGAACAAGGAAATATTTAAATGTGGTAATTATTTGAAGAGACTGATACAAAGAAGAAGCTCATGAAGTCATAGCTCTTTTTATTTATGTCCTTTATAAGGATGGGGCAAGTTAGGTCATTTATCATAAAATCCAACTATTATGATTATTTAGCTTTGTTTTCTTTGTTTTAATCTTAATTAACTGATCTATACCCACAGGTCATTGATAATGATTAGTAGATTATCCCAGAGGTTTGACTTAAGTAAGATTTTTAGTGGTAAGATGGCTACTTTTAGGCTAATAGCTTATAGAATTTAAGTAAAGAAACTAGAAATTCATGACAGAACAAAGAGTGTTAAAAAAAAAATCCATAGCATTTGGCTTGAAAACGTATCTGTCATTTCAAAATTCAAATGAGAATAATTCAGAGTAAAGAGAAAAATATTCTTGATTCAATAGGTAATAAATCCTACTTTCTAATTTTGGGAAAATTCACATAAATTGCCTCGATGGCTCTGTGCTTTATATTGTTGCTGGCATTTTGCTCTGCCCCATAGGGGAGTATCACAGTATGTGAATGTGCTGTTAGATACACATTCTCTCATCTCTTGCCAAGACATTTACATGTCTTTATATCCTGCACCAAACTTAATTTTGCTGACAGGATTGAGGCAGTCAGTGAATCTGTGTGTGTGCCTTTACGTTATCTGATTGTCTCAGTTTCTCATCTTCAGGTCAGAGTGCCTAGAAAATTCGATTTGAAGGGATAGGCTCCATTGATGATACACTGTTTATAGAGTAGATTTATATATTTCTCAAACAAGACCTGTGTATGTCTAACCTTTTCCTAACTTCTCCAAGGAACTGCTAATTTGGCCTCAAACCAAAGAGAAAGTTGATTGGGTTCCTCTGAAAAGTGACCTTGAGACAAAGATGAGGTTTCTTACTTTATTTGGAAGGTGATCTACACACAGAAGCAGACATGTGGAAGGGGAAAAGTGAGACAGGAGAGGGATATGATGATGAAGTATGCATGTGGTTGCTGGGGTGTTAGGGGCTGAATTTTGCTCCCATTTCCAATTCATATTTCTAAGTCTAAACTTCTGATACCTCAGAAAGCAATTGATTTGCAGAAAGAAACTTTGAAAGAGTAATTAAGATAAAATGAGGCGATATAGATGGGCCCTTATCTAATATGACTAGTGTTTTTATAAGAAGAGGAAATTAGGGCACAGATGTGCTCATGAGGAAAGGAAAGGCCACATGAGGACACAGAGAGAAGTTGGCCTTCTATAACCAAGGAGAGAGACCTCAGAAGAAACCAAGCTTGCTGACAACTTAGTCTTGGACTTCCCACATCCAGAACTGTGAGAAAGAAAATTTCTGTTGTTTAAGCCATCCAGTCTATGGTATTCTGTTACTACAGCTCCAGCACACTAATAATGTGGACACAGAAGCTCAGTTGTGCTAAATTGCCATTTAATTATGGAAGAATGTAAACCTTGTCTCACATTTATCCTACCAGAGGATGGAAAGCTTAGACTATCCATCCACCAATTCATCCTCTACTGGGGCAGGTTGCTGCCTGGGCATTAAATTTCCCTACATTTCCAAGTTCTAATTACAATTGGCTGAGTGCACCCTATGTGGGATACTAGCTCAGGGCCTGAGCCTCAGTGGAGCTGGCTTGAAATCAAGTGGGCCCTGGGGATGTGGTGTATCATGAGTATCTGGGACACTCCTAGTTTTTATAGATGGTGATATAGCCTCTAGTTAATGTGGAGAATTAAGTTACCTGCTCAAAGCTTGGCCTCTCAGGGAAGCAGCTTATCTTTTTTTCCCTTTATCTGTGTGTGTTTTTTTTTTTTTTTTTCATTCTAATTGTCTTGCTGCAGGGTGAGTTTTCTAGGAAGCAAACACTGAAATGTCATTTAGAATATAAGAATTTGTGATTAGCACTTGTAGGAAAAGAGAGGACTCTGGCCTGGGCAGAGGAGAACACTGGGTCCTGATATAGTCACAACAAAAGTCTCCCTGAACCTCAGAGGGACCTCAGGCTGAGAGAGGCCTGCAGAAGTATCTAGAGTTGGGAAGAGGCAGTAGAACGTTGTATTCTCACAAGAATCAGCTGTTGGAGGCAGGCTTCCCCTGGGAAGGAGTCATGATAATTGACTGAGCAGCTCTCATCAGCCAAGGGAAATTCCTGGAGAAAACTGACAGGTGAGAGATGCCAGTTGGTAGCACTCTCAGCAGTTGACGGCATAGTGTCAACCACACACACGTGGCTAGGTGGGTACAGAGAGCCAGAGTCTGTTCTGTTGGTTGGCCCTGGATAGTTTACTCCCTCTCGACGGTCTGTCTTCATGCAGTAAGTCAAAGGCTGGTAAAGTTAAACAACAACTACGCATTTTTAGTTGGATTATTTGTGTGTTTTTTGTCCTGACTTAATAGAGGTTACTTATGGATTTTAAATATTAACCCTTTATTGGATGTATCATTTGCAAGTATCTTCTTCCATTCAGTAGGTTACCTTTTTGTTTTATGGATGAATTCCTTGACTGCAAAAGCTTTTTATTTTGGTGCAGTCCCAATATTTTATTTTTTTATTTTCTTTCCTTTGCCTTAAGAGATATATCTAGAAGAATGTTGCTAACAGCCAATGTCAAATAAATTACTGCCTATATTTCTATATTTTCTTCTAGGAATTTTATGGCTTCATGTCTCACGTTTAGGTCTTTAATCCACATGTATGGTGTTAGAAAATGGTCCAGTTTCATTCTTTTACATATATCTGTCCAGTTTTCCCAACACCATTTATTGAAAAGACTGTCTTTTACTCATTGTCTATTCTTGCCTTTTTTGTTGTAGTTTTGTTGTAGATTAATTGACCATAAAAGCGTGTGTTTATCTCTGGGCTCTCTGTTTTGTTCCACTGATCTATGTGTTTATTTTTATGCTAATAGCATGCCATTTTGATTACTGCAGATTTGTAATATATCTTGAAATCTGATTTTAAGATACTCCCCACCTTTGTTCTTCATTCTCAAAATTGCTTTGGGTATTTGAGGTCTTTTGTGTTCCATACAAATTTTAGTATTATTTGTTTTATTTCTGTGAAAGATGTTGATATTTTGATAGGGTTGCATTGAATCTTTAGATTGCTTTGGGTAGTATGGACATTTTAACAGTATTTATTCTCCCATTCCATGAGCATGGAATATTTTTCCATTTGTTTGTGTCATTTTCAATTTCTTTATCAATATTTTAAAGTTTTCAGAGTACAAGTCTTTTACCTCATTGGTTAAATTTTGTTGTTAGGTATTTTATTCTTTTTTTGGTACAATTATAAATGAAATTGTTTTAGTAATTTTTCTTGCTACTTCATTATCAGTATATAGAAGCACAACTGATTAAACAAGTAATCCAATTAAAAAACGGGCAGAGGACCTTAATAGACATTTTTCCAAAGAAGATCTATAGATGGCCAACAAGTAGATGAGAAGATGCTGCTCCACATTACTAATGATCAAGGAAACGTAAATCAAAATCACAATGATGTATCACTCACTTTACATCTGTCAGAATGACTGGAGTCACAAAGATGAGAAATAACAAGTGTTGTGAAAGATGTGGAGAGAAAGGACCCCCTGTGCACTGTTGGTAGGAATGAAAATTGGTGCAGCCACTGGGGAAAACAGGATGAAAATTCCTCAAAAAATTTAAAAATAGAACCATATAATCCAATAATTCTAGTAATGGGCATTTACCCAAAGGAAATTAAAAAAGTATATATAGATTAGGATTGTTGGGCATTTAGGCCCTCATGCTCCCCCTCAGTTTTGAACAGTACTCTGCATTGGATTAGAGTCACTGAGAACTGGTGCACCTAGTAAGAAAGCAACACTGTGATTTCCCCCTTAGCTTTTCCCTATTTTTAAACTCTTGGTGGTATTAGTGGTGGGTATGCTGTTCAACAGGGTAGAATAGATCATTTCAGTCCTGGATGTAATAATCAAAATACTTCCAAAGCTCACTACTAACTTGATGTCCAGTGACTTCACAATTTCTAACCTGTTCCACTTCAGTCTAACTCAGAAGATATAACTTATCCAGATTAATATATAAAATGAACATATTAAAATCAATATGTCTACCCCATCGATTTTATCCAGACCACATTCTACTTGCTATCTTGATACACAGCCTTTCTCTATGAGTCGGGGCCAAACTCTTTGGGTAGTTTAGTTATAGTGACTCATATTGGATGTATTTCTCTTGCTTAACCTCAGCAATGAGCATTAGCTACAGTTCTGGCACTCACCCTCTGGTCCTATAAATAAAGACCTTAAATAAATGCATGTCTAATTCCAGTTTCCAGCCAGAGGGATGTTTGTGAGCTTGCTCACTTCTTGCCTTCTTGGTCTTCTGATTGAACTCGGAGGAATATTGTCCTTGAACATTGTCAAGCCATGTGTCTCTAAATTTGGCCCAGCAGATAGAATCTATATACATTAAGGACCACTGTGGATGCCCCATGTGCAGATTTATGGGACTATTCATTTTTTAAAGTGGCCAAGATATTTGCTTGGTTTCACTTGAGTGGGGCCATGAAAAAGATCTCTAGGTCCAGATGCTGATTAAATTGTCTTGGAGCCAAAATTCACTCACTTTATAATTTGGGGAAGGTTCTTTTTCTTATAATAGAAATGTTCTACTTTAAGGATGCCACTGTCTACCATGCCTGAGGATGCTCTCCCTCTCCCCCACACCCTACTGTCCTCTGCAAGAACTGGTTTCAAGGCAAAACAACTCCTAGGAATATATCCAGATCCCACCAAAGGAGGCCAGACTACTGTCCCATTCAGAGACATGGGAGGAAGGTGGGTTTGATCATGAGAGAGCAGAGAACAAACTTTGGTACCAGGACAATAAACTTTGATTACATAATAGTGCAACTATCCCAGACAATAACAAGGGAAAGCTGCTGGCTCAGCTATTTATTTATTTATTTATTTATTTATTTATTTATTTATTTATTTATTTAGCTTGCTCGCTCAGCAATTCCTTAAACAGATTTAACAGGCAAAGGGGAGAGAGAAGAAACCTGAAGGAAGCAAAGATGAAAATTATCTGATGGATGGATGTCATCAAAGTCTACAATGTTGATATTCGGTAGGCACAGTAGGTTTTGTATTTACATTTGTATATGACTTAGCTCAATAGCACCTCTGGTTTCATTCTTTAAATCCACACCATTTGGGTCATAGCAGTAAGCTAGACTAGTATAACCTTGAAGTCAAGTTGAGCCAAGTTTTCCTGAATATTTGAGACTTAATGATGACAAAAGCAATAAGATCATATGGCTTGGAAATGGAACATTCTCTTATAGTCTTTATAACAAAACAGAAACATCCAGAGCATGCAACGAGGGCCACAAAAGCACAAACAATAACTCCTACTATGCCTTTGCTATGACAAAGGGTCACTGAGTAACCCCAAGCTGAGAACATTTGGCAGTGCTTCTGATGGTAACTTAAGGAAATCGATGACTCAGTACAAGCTCCTCAAGCAGCCCTAGTCTATAGACAAGGAGAGAAAACAAGGTGTACAGAATTATGAGCGATAAAATGTACAGATGAGATAGCGAGGAAGGAACCATGATGAGGACCATAACATATACACATGTTTAGCCATGAGGATAAAACCTCTCAGCATTTGGGGTTATCTAGTCTAACCCTCTTGTTTTAAAGATGAGGGGAAGGGTAAATTGCCTAGGATCAAATAACTAGTTATTTGCAGAAATAAGATTAGAGTCAAAAGGGGCTAGCCTTAGCTCAGTGCATTGTTATATCAGATTCAATGATCAGGGAAGAATTTGAATGAATGAATGCTATGCAAAAAATAAAGCAATATAAAAAGATAAATAATAGGAATCCTCTCCTATTGCTCTTAGAAATACAGTTTAGCTAGAGAAAAAGAAAACCAACACTAAAAAAAATATCTGCTAATAGATGGAATAGGACATAAAATTTAATGTCAATTAAAATGCTTTCTTAGGGTGAACTCATTTTAAATCTGTCCTCAAGAAGAAAACTAAAGCCTATAAATCTAAACATTGAGAAATAATAAAGCAACTATTGACCTAAAGAATGCAAACGAGCATGGAAGAATTTGAACATTTGCACATCATCAAGTCAAAGCATTATTTATCTGCAATATTGTAATTAGCAAATATGTATTAGCAAAGCAGCTATTTTTGAAGAATGATTGAATAAATACTTCAAGGTTGGAAAGGACAATATTAAATTATGCTTGAACATAAAATCTCTGGATTGAACATTCTGTACCAACTTCCATGTATCTATTGTGACATAAACAAGGGGGGAGACTCAGTGATGTAGAGAAATTAAAGAAAAAGGTAACCAGATAAACACAGAGTACCTAGTTTGGTATATAAACCTCCATAATGTGGTGTTCACCTAGGTGTCCAGCCCCATCTTATTCCATGTCTTCTCTTTGCTCTGAACTCCAGCCATGCCAAATCACTTAGAGCTCCCTGAATGTGTCTGGTTCCACCTTTTCTCCCATCCTCACCTTTTGCTCAGGATCCTCAAGTTGTTTCCCTTTATATATCTCCATTTCTTTTATTTATTTTTCCTTTATATATCTCCATTCCTCGTCCCATTGGTAAGCTTTGACTTGCCCTGACAGATTCAATTCCTACTTTCTCTGTCTTATTCCCCCACTGTGTCCCATCATTTGGATTAATTATCCTTCCATTTTTGCCACACAGTATCCAGAGCACAGAAGCTTCTTTCATGCCATTTTTACTGCTGATCTATAAATTTCCTGGTAGCTTCTTGATCTCATCTATTGCAGTCTACACTCTTAAACATGAAGATTGCTTCTTATTCTTTTTGGCATCATTAGATTTGGAGCACTTAGTTGCATTCAATAAATGTTTGTTGAATAAACAATCAGACATCTTCATCCCTGAGCCCAAAGAGGAGTTTATAATGGAGCTGGTCATAAGATGGGAGTGAACAGATATAATCATTAATCCTAGATTACTTGACCCCACAGTAGAGAGGCTAAGTGCCTGGGTTTATTTATTTCTCTGAATAAAGCAATCTTTGTTGTAATTGGGTTTAATAACAATGTGATCAAAATGGAAAAAAATAGACACCAGCATTCTAATTAGATGATTGAAGTGGAATATAGTCTCATGTGCCCAAGGGCCCACTTTTTTAATCTTCTGAAATGTAGAGAAGTAGTTTTCTTCCCAAGTCATTGAGCTTATTACTGATTCATGTGTGGAGAGATCTCTCAGGCACCTGCCTTGGGACCTGTCATAAACTCTAGAGAGCTCACTGCAGTATACAGGATTCAGGCAGCTTTTGATAATGTTATATGATATGGTACTCATTATCCTTCCAATGGTATTAATGACACAGATAGATGAGAAAAAACAAGACGAAACAAACAAAAAAAATAAAGCTAAGAGAAAAGCAGAACTGAGTTCACTTTTCCAGAGGCAGCATATGGCCCTTGAATGAGACCACAGATCATACCTAAAGGTAGGTAGCAAAACTCTGGTGGGACAAACCCATCCGAGACTATCACAGAGGAAGCTGGAACCCTTATCTAAAGTCATAATCTGAAAAGAAAGAGAATAATACAGCCTTGTTATATCCTACCAGAAGCTTACACGGAAGAGCTCCTTAGGACATGAACAAAGCTCAATATTTCCATATAATACTCCATATCATTTGTCAGAAATTCATCATCATCACATGCTTTAAAATACCTTTGATAACTTTTTAAGGGTTATTATGGATATTAATAAGCAAAGAAAGCACCCTACTGATTTTTAAGAGTTTGAACTATTATGTTTATTAATCAATTATATATCTTTTATAGATTATAAATTTGCTGTTTCCTAGTATAGACTTACTTTTTTCTTAGTGATTTGAATAAATTATTTATTTAATAAAGTTATTACTCCATTGCTTAAATTTTTCCATTTGAAAAAAATGTGTATCAAAAGAACATTTTAAAAATAATTTGTTCATGTATTTAGCAAATATTAATTGATCACCTATCATGTGCCAGGCTTGTTCTAGACATTGAGGATATATCAGAAAATGAAACAGACCAAGTCCTTATACTTATTCCTGTGTATGTGTGTGTATAAGTGGTAGCAGATAAACAGCAAACAGTATACACAGGCAAATCATATAGTGTGTCAGAAGGTGATGTATGTGTCATTAGAAGAAAAAAAAAATAGAGCAAGAATTGGGTCCTGGGGGTAAAGGCTCAGATTGCATCATTAAATGGGTTGGCTGGTGTCACTTTTATTGATGGATGACATTTGAACAGAGGCTTAAGGAAAACAGGAGAAATAGTCATGTAAGGGTTTGGGTAAATATATTCTAGGTAGAGAAAGCTACCTGTGCAAGGGATCTGTAGCAGGAGTGTCCCTGGTGATCTTCAGGAATACCAAGGAAGCCAGTGTGACTATGGAACAGAATCCAGGAAGTGAGAATTTTAAGACATTAAGTCAGAGAAAAGGAGACTGATCGATCATGTAAGACCTTGTAGATAATTGTAATAACTTTGGTTTTTCTTCTGAATGAAATGGAAAGCAGTAGAGTAACATGATACAGATTTTAGTAAAGTCACTCTTTTAGACTGAAAACAGACTGTGGAGAAGCATGGGTGAGAACAGGGAAACCTAGTAGGAGGCTACTATTAATTTCTTATTGTTGCATAACAATTGCCAGAAACATGGTGGCTTAAAACAGCACAAGCTTATTTTCTTATAGTCCTAGAGGCCAGAAATCGGAAATGGGTCTCACTGCGCTGGAATCAAGGAGTTAGCAGGACAGCGTTTCTTCTGGAGACTCAAGGGGAGGATGTGTTCCCTGTGTTTTACAACTTCTAGAGGCTGCCCACACTCTTTGGCTTGTGGCCTTTCTTCCAGAAATTATATCATGCTGACCTTTGTTTTCTTCATTGTGTCTCCTTCTCTGACCCTGGCCCTCCTGGCTCCCTTTAAGAGAAAAGCAGTAAGTACCTTTGTTATCACATCAAGCCCCCATGGACAAGCCAGGTAAATCTCCCTATCTCAAAATCCTTGACTTAATGGCTCCTGGAAGGTTCCTTTGCCATATAAGGTAACATAGCCATAAGTTCTGGGGATGAGGACAGCTTTGCTGGGGAGGGGGCGTTATTTTGTTCATTGCAAGGCTATTAAGGCAAAGAATGGTGATGACTTAGACCAGGAGGTTACAGTGAGAAGATCGAGAAATAGCCATATTTTAGATATTATTTTGAAATTAAAGTCAATGGAATTTCCTAATAGATTAGTTTTGAGATGTGATGAAAGAGAGAAAGGTGGGTCCAGAATGATGCCAAGCATCCAAATCTTGATGATAAAGTGCTCTGTGAGGACAAGGGCCATATCTGTCTTCTTAACTTATGTATTTCCAAGGCCTAACTAGCATACTGCCCAGCACATAGTAATTCCCAGTAAATTTTCACCAACTCTAAACTTTCTTATCATAAAAAATAAGCATGATTCAGGAAAACTAGAAAAGAGAAAAAACAAAGAAAAAATTCTGACACTTACAAATGTATTTTAATATTTTTGTTTCAAAATTTCATTATATGAGCAGGTTTTTTCTTTTGATATTTTTATGGGAACCCTAGACCTGCCATTTTATGTCCTTAAACTTTATTGTTAAATTCTTTCCCACATTTATAGTCTTCACTGACATTATTTTGATATATTTTATACTATTTCTTTCAGTGCATATTTTATAATTGAAATAATTCCCTTATCGTTGAACATTCAGATAGTTTTAGCATTTTCACTGATAGAAGACCATAATTAATATATTCTTTGCATATTTTGTCCCATTCTTCATTCTTAGATTAGATCCCAGAAGTAGGATGACTGACAGAAAGTATGACATTTTTTCATAAATTTTGATGCAGAGTGCCAACTTGTTTACAAAAGAGTTATTCTAATTTCTGTTGTCAAAGCAATGTCTGAATTGCTGTCTGGATCCAAGCATCTATGGATTCTTCCCAGTAATAAGTATTGTCAATGAAAAAATTCTCCTTTAATAGTTGAAAAATAGCATCTCATTTTTAAAACAGTTGATTCCTTTTCCTTTGGCAATCAGCTATAATTTCTCTTTTGTGAATTACCTTTTCAAAAGTCTCTTATATTATCTATCTTTTCTTATTAGTGTATCTGAACTCCTCAGTGATACAGGCTCTGTCCATTAAATATATTTTTACTAAAAATAATTATAAAAAAGGAAAGTATGCAAATATCTGAAGGATAACAAAGTTACAGATACACAAGAAGACAGTAAACCCAATAGCAGGCTTGAGCTCCCTGGTCAGGAAGCTGGTCTTTTGGAGACCCTTTCTCTGCATATTTATTTGAAACATCTACATGGGCCAATGCACAATATCCAGAACAGAAACAAGTTTTCAAAGCAATGCTTTTCTAATAAAACTTCTAAGTAGATGGAAAGGAAGAAAAAAATCAGAAAGCCGATTTTAAATGAATCTATACCATCATATTTTACTTCATTTTTCTGGAAAGTAATTCAAATTAAATTGGATAACCAAAAGTACTAAATAATAAAAGTTATTCACGTAACAGTCCCATGGATACCGTGGGATAAGATACTGTCTCCACTTCTTTTTCTCTGAAGTCTTCAATTAATATCTGCAGGAGTGAGCAGTACATTAATATATCTTGAAAGGATGCTGTATTAGGCAATATTGTAAACATGGATAATGACTTAGAAACTACTTATCTGGAACTTGAAAAGGTTACAAATATGGATTCAGATCAAAATGAGATTAAAGTGGGAGAATGTAAACTAGTACATCTGGGAAGAAATTGAACCAGATTCATAGTCTTCCTGAGAAATCTGGTAAGTGAAAATGTTAGAATATATAGAAGAAGTGGGTAGCTAAATAAAAATAAAGTTACAATATTGGAATAAAAAAGGTCAATGTGGTTTGAACTACATACAGAAAATTTTTAAAAAGCAAAGAAGCAAATGAAATGGGAGGGAATAATCAAATCTATTCTTAAAATTTGGTGGCAGCTAGTCTACGAAACATGTTTAGGTAATCAAGCCAACTATGGTAGTTAGAAAATGGAAGAAATTATTCGAGAACATAGGCTTTAAAAACACTGGTTTATGAAACAACAACCCAAAGCACCCCACAGACCCAATGCAAAGTATGTTGTTCTGTATGGCATGTTCTATTTTGGTAGTATTTGTTTAAACTCTGCAACTTTCCCCTACTCTCTTTCCCAGCGTCATTTCATTACCATTGTCCTTATCCATGCTCTCATCCTTTCTTGCTTGGCTTATCATCACTTAGCTGGTTTGCCAGTTTTTGCTCACGTTATTGCTTTAGACTAAAAATCTCTTGCTATTGTCTCAACCAAAAAAATCCACGCTCATACTTCAACCTTAGTTTAAATATCTCTTTGCTCGCCTTTATGGATTGCCACCCCCTCCACCAAATTAGATGTAATTGCTTCTCACTTGTAGCTATACTACTTGTATTTATTGTGTTAGTTAATTAATTACATCCTTTTCTCTCAATAAATTTGAAGCTTCTTTAGAGCAGGAAGCAATTTTCATTCATTTTCTTTCCTCTGTTTTCTGTAACAACTAGCCACAGAATCTTGTTACAGAAGGTGCTTAATGCATATTTATCGAATTGAATCGGATGTCAAAAACTGCATCATTATTTCTAGAAATGAGGCTCAGCCTTGCCAACAAGTGACTTGAGAGGGAGCCAGTTTATGAGGCTGGGTCACAAGATCCGGAGGCCAGGCACGCCCACCAGGACGGGCAGAAGAAACTTTTTGCAGTGAATGATTGTTATTTTCCAAGTCCCTAAAGTCATTCCTGTGTTGCCCAGTGTATCCTCACGACTACCCTGTGATGCAGACACTGTTAGCCTCATCTTACAGATGAAAAACCTACAGATAAGAAATGTTACTAGAAAGTGGTTGTAGGCCTGATTTAAAACTTAGTCTGCCCAAATCCAATTTTCATGGTTTAATTTTCGTTTATCTATTTTTGTTTTGTTTTCTATTGTACAGTATTGCCTCTGGTATCATAACCTTTGAACACAGATATCACTACGGAGTATGAAATGTAACTAGTTCAGGTAACATGGCATTGTAATATTTATAAACTCTGTGAAACCTTTCCTACTATCTATCTCTTATATTTCTTCAGTGTGCTTTTAGTTGTGTGTGTGTATGTGTATGTGTTTGTGTTTTGGGGGGCGGGGTCAGGAGTAAAGGGACTGAAACTCATCAAATAGTAACAAAATAAAAACTAGCATTTCTTTGATTAGCCATATCTATCCAAGTCTACCTATTAGATATAACTCACACTGAAGCTAAAAGATTGCACTGGATTACATCAACTGCTAAATTTTAAAATACGTCAGAAACCCGTATCAATGGGAGTTCTCATCATTCTAGCCATCTTAAGGGAAGTGTGCAATTATAGAAAACAAGGAATGTCTACAGTACCAAATGTGATGATTTATATAGAAAGAAAACATTGAATTAAGGACAATAACAGGAAAAATATGGCAAGAATTTCCCATTGCTTCAAGAAATCACATCTTTATGATCCAGGCAAGATTTTTGGCTGCCATGTTAACACTGAAGCTCAATTCTGCTGGGATAAGCCTCAGGAAAGCTTTGTGTTTTAACTTTCTGGGACTTAAGAATCTCATCAAATGGGACGCATCGGTGGCTCAGCGGTTGAGCACCCACCTTCCACCCAGAGCATGATCCTGGAGTCCTGAGATCTAGTCCCACATCGGGCTCCCTGCATGGAGCCTGCTTCTCTCTCTGCCTGTGTCTCTGCCTCTCTCATGAATAAATAAATAAAGTCTTTAAAAAAAATCTCATCAAACAATGAGTAGAAAGTATTCTGGAGCCCACAGCTTCACATATCAACACCAGAGAAAGACAAATAGAATTTCCTTATGTCCATGTTAAATGCTTGTAAAAAGATAACTCATTTGTCCAACATGTGTAAGTAAGTCCCTATTATGTGTCATGTCCTATTCCAGGAGCTTAGGGATACAGTGCTATTAAGCAAAACAGATGTAATGACTTCCTTCATGAAGTTCACATGCAGTCTACTATAGTTGTCTTTTTTGTTTTTTTGTTTTTTGTTTTTGTTTTTAAGAGAGACAATGTTCATGCACATCTCCCTAAGATAGGGAGAGAATCTTAGCCGGCTCCCCACTGACACCTAGTGCAGAGCCTGATGGGGCTCAGGCTCATAACCCAAAGACCATGACTGGAGCCAAAATCAAGAGTTCATCTCTTAACCAACTGAGCCACCCAGACGCGCCTCTGGTGTAGTGTTTTTAAAACTGTGTACTGGGGCCTAATAATAGATTGTCAAAGTAATTTCATGAATCTTGACCTTTTTGAAAAAAAAATAAAATAGGATAGCTAAGAGTTTATTAGAGAGCAGTGCATCTAAAAATGATGACTTTTGTTTTACAAATCTTTTATTTTAGTTATAAGAGTATGCATATATATTTTTGTACTGTATTTCTTTCTATGAGTTATAGGAAAAAATAGCTTCCTGGTGAAATTTGTAACTTACAAAGCCATTATAATGATTGACACTTAAGTGACGCTTTCAATGAGATAGGCCAAATTCTCGTGTGTTATGTGAAAAAGAAAATGCACTTAATTGTCACCAGAACCTTATAAGGTAGATATTGTTATCATTAAAGCTTTCAAGTTGAGGAAACTAAGAGAGGTTTATATCCCAAGGTCTTATATCTCAATGATGGGAGAAATGGATCTGATCAGGGACAGTCTGACTTCAGAAACTATTCCCTTTATCATTTTATTACACCTACTTGCTTATGTAATCCAAACTTGGATGCAATATTAAGAAGCAGGACCCTCCTCAAAGGAAGTATATTTTGCATTGCCGGCTGGATGGATGAGATAAAATCTGGCCTATTCTGAATTCATATATATGTACTTGGGGGTGTTGGGTGATGAGAGTGGATGTGGGCCAGCATGCAGATTGATAGTGGAACAAGATAAGAATATCTCAGCTTGTACCGAAGCCATGAGCACGGTTGGGCTACAAAACAAGATGGGATATAGAGCTTATGGGAGCTCTTGGGAGTCAGGACTGAAGACTCACAGACACAAGGATGAATTAATAGAAACACAAAGGTCCCGTCTAGTTTCAATGCCCTGTCATTAGAAAGGAGTAGTTGTGAGCAGAGCTTAGTATCTGTTTACTTGGGTCAACCCTCCTACCCAGGGCTTTGGTTTTAATCATTGTATTGCTGGTAACTTCAGGCAACATGTCTAATCTGTGCTGTAGTTTTGTGTTGTTATTGTTGGCACCGCTGCCATCATCGTCATCATCATCTCCATCCTCAGATCTGTGTCTGAAGGAGAGAGTCCTACAAATAAAGGTGGTGAAACAACCTCATTGAAAATTCTGTGAGGTGTTGGGAGCACATGCTCTCAAGCTTTAATGTGCATAAAGATCCTCTGGGAAGTATGAGAAATACTGTCTTAACCATATACTGTCAGAGACTTTGAGTCGGTTGGTGTGCAGTGAGGCATAGGTAATAAATGACCATAGTTCATTTATAAAAGCTAGTATGGTACAGAAAATAACACAGAGGTGGGGTAAAGCATTCCGGCGGGACACCCCACTCAGCACTGTCACACAGAGGCCTGAGTCACTGCCATCACCGTGGCTGTGGGGACAGAAGTAGTCTGCTGCAGTGTGGCAGCTTTGTCACGAGAGAGCTGCTTCATCAGGGTGTGCTCATAGCTCAGTATAACACCAGGGGTTTGGCCAGGATACTCTAGGAGATGCCCAGCAACCACTGGGAAAGACTGAGAGCAGTTGACATTCACAACAGGGACCTGGAAATAAAGTATTTGTATCTGCCAAGACCTTAGGCATTGTTTACTTTGGTTTAATCTGCAGAATAACCTGACTTGGAAAACATGTCATATATACCCTATGATTGAGATATATTTTATGATTACAAGACAAAAAATTAAAAAAATTAAAGAATTGGCAAAAGGAGAAGGAAATGTAATTTAGGGCAAACCTGTAACACTGCCACCATTTTAGGTTCTTAAATATCTCGAACTCTGTTTGAGGCGATTGTGAGTTCTTAAAACTTGATCAATAATTCCCACATCAGACAGGCTATCTCCTATCTATGATTAGAATGGCCACAACTACCTCAGAATATCCTCTGATACTCATTGAGGTTTCCACACTGCAAAACATTCTGAGTAATATCTCATGTAGATCTTATGTGGTCTTACAGGTTAGTGGTAGGAGAGAAAAAGAAGGGGTTGAGGGAAGGAGATGGAGAAAGCAACACAGAATGTAAAGGGTGAATTCTGGGGCACCTGAGTGGCTCAGTCATTTAAACATCTTCCTTTGGCTCAGGTCATGATCCCAGGGTCCTGGGATCAAGCCCTGCATCAGGCTTCCTGCTCAGTGGGGAGTCTGCTTCTCCCTCTCCTTCTCCCTCCACCACTCCCCCTGCTTATACTCTCTTGCTCTCTCTGTCAAATAAAATCTTTAAAAAAAATAAAATAAAGGGTGAATGCTTTAGAACCAAAAATTATCCCAACAAATAGAAATCTGGGAATTTAAAATATTATCATCCACTTGCTTCCTTCCTCCACATTCACAATATATTTGAAAATGTTCATCTTTTCTCTCTCAAATGTTGGCTTTGATTAGAGCAGGTCATTGGTTGCTGTCACGATCTGAGATTAGGCAAATAGGGTATTAGGTTGCTTTTCCTCCTGAGTAGCATTAGAAGAAGATGTCTTGACTTTAGCACTACCATTTTGGTCCATACACTTCTTTGTTGGTGGGGGATGGGTGGGGGTGGTGCGGCCTTGTAGGGTGTTTAGGGGTATCCCTCGCCACTACTCATTACTTGGAATTAGCAACTTTTTCCCAGTTGTGACCATTCAGAATCTCTCCAGACATTGCCAAATGGTCCTCTGGAGAAAAAATTGCCTGCAGTGCAGAACCACTGCCTTACAGGGTCACCTGTAATCCAGCTACCCTTCTCTTTTTCATGATATGGCACCAAGCCAGTTGCCTCCCCTGGAGCCTGCCACTGCTTCCTTACAAATACAGTTGACCCTTGAACAACATAGGGGTTAAGGATGCATATCCCACTATGCAGCAGAAAAGCCGTGAATAACTTTTGACTTCCCAGAAACGTAACTACTGGCAGCCTCCTGTTGGCTGGAAGCCTTATTGATAACATCAACACTCACTTAACTTGTATTTTGTATGTTGTTTGTATTATATACTGTATTCTCACAATAAAGTAAGCAAAACATATATTTTTTAAAGATTTTATTTATTTATTTATTTAGACAGTGTGAGTGGGAGGAAGGTCAGAGGGAGAGAATCTTAAGCAGGCTTCACACAAAGTATAGGCCAACGCGGGGCTCATCTCATGATCCTGAGATCGTGATCTGAGCCAAAATCAAGAGTCAGATGCTTAACCGACTGGGCACCCAGGAGCCCCAAAAGAAAATATTAAGAAAATCATAAGGCAGAGAAAATACATTTATAGTGCTATAATGTATTTATCAAAATCTGTATGTAAGTGGACTCATGCAGTTGAAACCCGTGTTGTTCAGGGGTCAACTATATTTCCATGACACTTCACACTTAAGGTTTACTAATCTCAGCTCTGAGCTACTTGACGTTATTAGTTTATCTTTGGCCCCTGGCAAAGTTCCTAAACAATTCAAAAATAACTATGGTTTCATCGTGGCTGAAAACATTGCCTCTAGATCTGAGCATTAGTCATTATCCCTCCAAGGCCCAACACTTCCTGATAGTTTCTCATTTCTTATACGTGCATTTAACTGATTTGGGAACAACTTTAGGCTTGATGACATTTGAAATCTAATAAAGTTGGTCAAGTCTGGAAGTCGCTTTGCCTGTGGAGATGCCTCTCTTCTTACCATCCGTCTGTTGCTGGTCTCCAGGTCACGACCCCCTGTTCTTCCTGAAGTGTGCCTTCGTTCTGACCAGCCCTCTGTTTTTATAAGTCTTGTCTTAATGTTGCTCACTCTGAATGAGGTACATGATTTCCTTTTTTCCTCATAAAGGTTGTAATGGCTTGCATTAAGTGAAGAATTTTGTGATTTTTTTTCCCCCACGGATGTCACTTCGACCTTCCTGATTTGATTGCTGCTGAATTACTGAAGCCTCAGGACTAGACAATAATTGATTTATGTGGGTTTCATCTACAGCAGGTTTATAAATGTATCCTGTAGCTCACCGAGATTGAAGTATACCTGGTTGAGGCAGTTCTTGGGAAGAGGTGAACTACTCTTGAGGTTTGCTTGTGACAAAGGTTCTCTCCCTGACTCAATTCTAGGTAGCGTCCTCTGAGTCCTTTTCCAGCTAGACCCCACACTTAGGCGCTGTCTTCTAGAACTCCGTGGTCACAAGAATCCTGCTAAGTCAATTTAAGGAGAATCTCTCCTTGTTGGGATCTGGATATCTGGTCAAGTTTCCTCACCCTCCTCCGTCCTACAAGTGATACCTGACCTCTCTGGCCGGCCTTCACTGGAATCCCTGGGTTCCTAACGTTCCCTCAGAATCTTCCATCTACCCACTCTCTCCCTCCTCTAGGCCCCAGTGTGTTCACCATCTATGGATTTCCACTTGTCCCCGTTCGGAATCGAGCCCAGCTCTGCACTGAGGTCTTTTACTCCCCCTATTGCCCTGCTTTCTGAATAAAATCTGTTTTTACTGTTTTAACTACTATCTCATTCTAGTTTTCTCCAGGACCTGTTCAAGCAGGTTGCCAGGTAGGGCCCCATATTTGTTTCTAACAGTGGCTTGAGGAGTTCTTTCACTCAAGCCTTTATAAAGAATACGGAAGGGTTAATAGAGAAGAGTAAGTTACCACAGTCTAAACTCAATCTGTGAAAATATGTCCTGCTCCCTAGTGTTCGCGGATGATGGAAGGAAGGAAAGGCCATGTAAAGGCTGTCTCTGATTCAGGGACCACATAGCTTCAAGGGAAGAAACTGACTCTGAGGTAAGGGAAGGAAGTAGAGGCTGGCAGGCTCAGTGTGAGGCTAATGAGCCTTTAGAAACGGGGAGTGGAAGGAACATTTGGAGGAACAGTGAAGGATTACTCAGTCCCTTCATTCTCCCTGAGACGTGTGCCAGGTGATATTAAAATTAAAAATGATACTTCTCTAATCTCTGTTAGGCACTAAGATATCAAAGTAGGATCATGTTTTGCCTTATAAATAAACCACAGTTAAAGAAATTAGTTGAAAGAGAATCTGATGCTTACACATTTGGAAGGGAATTCTTAAAGAATACAAAAATAGGAACAAGGTTTAGAAAGAGATGGTGCACATGATGGGACCTAAAACCCAAGCTTCATCAGCTTCATGATACATAAGACTCTAGGTTGAAGGGCAGTCTTTTCCTTCCTCCCTCAAGTTGGCTGTTAAAGGGTCTGAAATGAAAGATATGATGCAGGGAGTGAAGGGTCTTAGTAGCATGATGATTTAGTACCAGGAGCAAAGATGAGTCATGCTGAGTGAAGGACAGAATGAGCAAGGAATGACACGTCATCTCCTCCAGCAATCTGGGACCCTCTCAGCTATCACTGGGAGCAGTAGAGGAGAATTCCACGTAAGATCTAGGAAAGCTTTATTTATGAGTAAGATTCCCTACTAACTGAGAATTTCCAGATTCAAGAGGAATGAAATTGGGCTTATCATTCAATAATTCAGGTGGTGAGGCTGAGCCAGTGTAGCCCCGTTTTGTTACCTGTTTTATGACCCTTTGGTAGGAATGTGGCCCCCCCCAAAATATGGGTTGCACGAGTAGGGCGGAACCTCCCCCCAAAAATGAAGAAAGATTTATATTCTTTACTTTATATTCTTTACTAACTTATATTCTTTAAGTTAGACTAGGAAGCCTTTATGCCTAACACAATAGATGCATTTGCTTACCTCCAAATTAACCGAAATTCTCTACTCCTTTAGTGAAACATTCTGAATAGTGCTTGTTGCAAGCTTGATGCTTACAGCTAGAGTGTTGGTTTTTTTTTCTAGAATTCTCAAGCATACCTGCTGCTACCAGTCAGTTTGTGTCACAAGCAAGGATCAGTTCTGTTTATTCTCAGACACATTAATTGTTTTACTTTTATTATATTGTGGTAACTTAAATAATACACAAACCAATTAAGTATAAATATGAAAAGAAAGAGACTGTTATTCATTCTGTGGAAGCTAAGTTAAATACTTAGGTGAGAACTGACAAAAGAGTCACTAAAAATGTGTAGACAGAGGGTGGGCAAGACAAAGGATAGAAAAGAAATGTAAAACTCAGGAAGGATTTTGCATTCAGTTTGCTTTACTGAAGTCAAGTACATTTAATTAAGTTCTTGTTTCATGTTAAAGGCACTGAAGCAGCAGAAAATAAGACCATGCCTATGGCTGTGGTTTATGAAAGAACTGTGACCCAGAATGTAGTCAGCGCTGGCCCTATGTAAAAATATGATATTAGCATGTGCGCTTATGTGTTTTAAATGAAAATTAAGTGTATAACATACATATGCATCATCATTTTAATGCCTGCTGCTTTAAATGGCTTTTTCAAATAACATACCGATAACGACTCTAATTGTAAAACAATATAAAGTGGAATTCTGGCATTAATTCCCAATTCCTCCTCATTAGGACTTGATAAAATTAGTGAGGTGTTAGTGTTGTCAATGAGATCCTTCCTGTTTGAGAGTTTGCCAATCTCCTCTTGTCATGTTTGGATAAGTGTCTTCTGCTCTCCTAAAATTCTATATGGAAATGACCACTTCTTTGTGTCAAAGGCTTCCATAAAACTTGAGTTAGAATCTTGGTCACTGCCTGAGTTTGCGTATGAAATGGTAATGTTCTTGCTAATTGATTTCCAATGATTTTTTTTTTTTTTTTTTTTGCTTCCTGTTAATATGCTCTGCAAAATGCCTGCAACCAGTCACTTGTTACCCAAGAATAGCTCCCATCCCTGTTCGCTGGTCCCTCGAGCTGCTTCTCTCTGGGTACTTTTGCCTGCTGACTATGTGTGTGGTGCCCAGTGCGTATTTCTTCTATTTCTGGTAGAGATGGGGAAGATTTAAACCCTTTAAACTTAAACTTTTGAAGGCAAGAGTCATGCTCAGATCGTTTGATTTTCAAAATAGACTCCTCATTGGATTGTTATGATGCATGAGAAACATAAAGGATGGTAATTTTGAAAAAGGATTTTATTTCCTGAAAAGTTGAAAATTCAGGAAATATGTGTCATCTCTTTGGAATTGATGTTCTGAGTAGGATATGGTCATCTAGGGTGAGATACTTGCACAGGTAGCCATATTCATGAACCATTTACTTCTGCGTGTTTAAGAAATATTTAAGGACAGAAACTGTGGGGAAGTTCAAAACAAAGAATCTGCTTTAGAGAAATGAGGCAGAAAAACATGTGAAGAAATTAAAGAAGAAAGAGGATGACTGACTCAGGCAGAGATCTACTTGGGGCTATGATGCAGAATTTTTATCGACTGGGGGCACAGCCATGACTGATTAAAGGTAAATTTCACAGGTGCCAGCTGAAGAGTTGTATGTGTAGGAAAAAAAGAAAGGCTAATTGATTGGGTTCATCACTTTTTGGGGAATCTACAAATGCCGTTGATTTGGAGTCGGGGATATTATAGGGAGATATTTTACCTGGAATTGAGTCAGACAAAATCACTTTTTGCCTTTAGTCATCATTGGCACTGAGAGGTAACTCTTTAGGACCCAAACAATTGAGAGATGAGATGACCAAGTTATACTGAATACATAAATAGGAAAATAGGAAATAGGAAGGGCAAACTGACCCGAGGATTGTTGCTACAGGAACAAAATAAACTGGGAATAGTAATATGCAGGATCCCAATAAAAAGCCTTGGGATCACCACCATCATCATCATCATCAGCTTTTTTCTTTAAATGTCTGCAATACTGTTTGTTTGTTTTTCTAGAGAAGACTGATTCCTTATTAAACACAATCTTTCTCATGCACTGTCCTAGAAAACCATTTTTCATGGTAGAGATGGACCCATTTTATAGTTTTTTAGCTCACATGACAAAGGCTGTTCATTTATGATGACATTACTAAAACAGGTAGTATCAATTCATATTTACCATGAATGTCAGGAGACAAAAAATCTTCATTTTCCCCATTTCCTATCCCAAAGAATACAAGTCTTCTGAAATGTGGTAAGATAGAGGTTCTGAATGAAAAAATCCTGACCTGATAATGAGCTTTCTGGGAGTTAACATTATTTATCAGTTAGGGACCCAATTTGTACGACATGGATTATCTCATGTTCAATTGTTTGAGTTCTTTGCTGTTCGGGTCACAAAGTGAAGAAATTTGGATAGAGATAAAAGTGTGCTAGCCACGTGATCTTAGTCATTGTCAAGAATGTTTTTTGAGCTATTTCTGAAAATTTATTTCTTTTGATTTCAAGTCAGCTACTAAGAAAGACTGACCTTTTATGTTTTTATGTTTATATTTCTGTAGCTGAGGGGTATGTAGATTCTTCACATGTCTAGTTTCAACTTGACAAATCTCCTGAACTTTATAGTCTCTGCTCCCATTAGCTGACATAATTTTATGAGATCTAAATTCTAGAACTGTCTATGATTAACAAAGTTTCACCTTTAGGACATGTAGATTTGCAAGATTATTTTTTTATGGGCCCACTCTTAAAGGTATAGCTTTCTGAATGAAAGAGGAAAGAAGAAAATATCTGGTCTCATTGATTCATTTGTGAACATTCCTAATAGAATTAAAAGAAACTTAGAAGGAAATGCAAAGTGGAACTTCCTTTGCATCTTAACATGGTGTCAAGGATATCTATCATTAATTGGCCTCATTCTTCTTATTCTTCTCTTTTATGTGCTGAAAGTGACCGTCTTTATTTTCTTAGGAACTTCAATATAATTCTCTTTTTGCTCTTTTACCCCATTTTGGAATACTGAGATGAAAGAGCTAATGATACGGAGCTGGAGTCAAAACATTTTTATTCTAGAAGAACCTTGCTTTTTTTTTTTTTTAGAACCTTTTTAAGTTTAGTTTTCTAGAGACAATTTTTCTTGAACCACATCACCCATCTTCTCTTCCCATCAAACAGTATTATTCAATAAACAATGGCTTCTGAAAATTATGATCTAAGTTTTGACATGATTGCTACTGAGCAACAGAAGTCTTAGAATAAAATAGATATGGGGGTACCTGGGTGGCTCAGTTGGTTAAGTATCCAACTCTTGATTTCACCTCAGGTCATAATCTTATGGTCCTGGAAAGGAGCCCCATGTCAGTCTCTCCCCTCAGCAGAAAATCTGCTTGTCCCTCTGTCTCTGCTCTTCCACCTACCTGCACTTTCTCTCTCTCTCTCTCAAATAAGTGAATAAATAAAATATTTTTTAGAAGAATATAATAGATAATTACACTGGTCTCACTTTTCCATCTTGGTAGGTGAGTTTGGAGGATATAACTGTGGATTTTTTTCTATGGTTTTGTGGACTTCCTCCACTCCTATAACATATGGAAAATTCTAATTACTTATATAATTTTTAAGCTTTTTTTTTTTAAGACTCTACTTTTTTAAAAAAGATTTTTTAAAAGATTTTATTTATTTATTCATGGTGGGGGGCGCAGAGACACAGGCAGAGGGAGAAGCAGGCTCCGTGCAGGGAGCCTGATGTGGGACTCGATCCCCGGTCCCCAGGATCACACCCTGGGCTGAAGGTGGCACTAAACCACTGAGCCACCTGGGCTGCCAAGACTCTACTTTTTAAGAGTAGTTTTAGATTCACAACAAAACTAAAAGGAAGGTATAGAGATTTCCCATGTGGCCCCTGCCTTCACACATGCACAGCCTCCCCCATTATTCTTTTTTTTTTAAAGTAAGCTCCAAGCCCAGTGGGAGCCCAACACAGGACTTGAGCTCATGACCCTGAGATCAGGCCTGAGCTGAGATCAAGAGTAGGATGTTTAACTGAGCCACCCAGCCACCCTGATCACTCATTAGAGTGTACATATTTTGCCAAGGATGAACCCAAATTGACACATCATAATCATTTCTCATCCATAGTGTACCTTAGAGTTCACTCTTGGTGTGGTATATTCTATGGGTTTTGATAAATGTATAATGGCATATAGCAATCACTATAATATTATACAGAATATTTCACTGCCTTAAAAGTTCTTTGTACTTTGCTTACTCATCTCTGCCTCCCTCCCCACCCCTGGAAATCACCGATTTTTACTGTCTCCATAGTTTTGTCTTTTCTAGAATGTCATATAGCTGGAGACCTACAGTATGTAGCATTTTTAGGTTAGCATTTCATTTAGTAATATGCATTTAAGGTTTCTCCATGTCTTCTCATAACTTGATAGCTCATTTCTTTTAGTGCTAAATAACATTCTGGTGTCTATATGCACCACAGTTCATTTATGTATTCACTTACTGAAATACATTTTGTTGCTCCAAGTTTTGGAAATTATGAATAAAGGTGATACAATATTTGCGTGCAGGCTTTTGTGTGGGCATAAACATTTAACTCCTTTGGATAAACACCAAAGAGTGTGATTGCTGGATCATACAGAAAGAGTATGTTTAGTTTTGTAAGAAATCTCCAAACTATCTTCTACAGTGGCTGTACCATTTTGAGTCCCACAAGCAAGGTATGAGAGTTCCTGTTGCTCCATTTCCTTGCCAGCGTTGGGTCTTATCAGTGATCTAGGGTATGGTGATGTTTCATTGTTGTTTTCATTTGCATTTTCCTGATGACATATGATGTGGAGCATCTTTCCAAATGCTTGTTTGTCATCTGAAATTTTGTTGGGTGAGGTGTCTATTAAAGTCTTTGACCCATTTTTTAAAATGAGTTGTTTGTTTCTTATTGTTGAGTTTTAAGAGTTCTTTATATATTCTGATCTTGCTGTCGCTTCAAATTGTGTTTTTTGCCTTTAATATGCCTTATAATTTTTTCTTGATAGCTGTATATAATGTCCTGGGTAAAAGAAACTGCCATAAAGAGGCCTTTAGTAATGTGGTGGTGAGTTGTGGTGGGGGGAGGGAAGTGTTCTATCGTCGTAAGTCTCAGCCTTTTTGTAAACCAATGCCTCTGGCCTGTTGACTTAACAAGTATTTCTCAGTTTTTCCCCTCATTAGGTAGGACAGGATGGCTAGACTGAGCTGGAACTATTTCCCTTCTCTAGCAGGTTAGGCTCCAGTTAACTGGTTTCTCCTAGTGGCAGGCCTTGTTAAGAAGAGAGTGCTCTGGAATATTTCAGAATACTTCCCTTCCCCCTGCTGGAAGCAAGAGAGGATATTCCTGTGGGAACTGGTCCAGCTCCTGGAGGTGAATTTCATCATGTTGTGGGGCCTTCCCATGACTGGATCTCTTGGAGTTTTTAATTCTCAGAGTTTTTACATTGAGCCTCCAGCAATTTGTCAGTTATAGTTAAGGTTTTCCTAACCCAATACTGGTTCCCATGGAAATTTCAGCTAGCGAGTCTGCTTTGGTGAACTGTGCCTCCCTGAATTCAACTGTCTGTGTCTCTAGCCTTGAGAATAGCAGTTCTCCTTGTGTCCTCCCCCTTCTTATGGATCCAGATATGTTGGTTTTCATTCTGTTCACTTTTTATCTGTTGTTAGGATGAAGTAGAAACTTCCGAACTTTTTACTATGTGGAACTGGAAACTGGAAATCTTAATATGCGTCGTTTTAACTAATATTAGGTTTGCTAACTATTGTCATCATCCACACTGACTTGGAGTCCAGGCCCCATGACTAGGGCCTCTGGATTTAGCAGAATTTTTCTTTTTTATTGTCATTAGAGTTAAAAGATAAACTGACACATATTAAAATTTTAAGAGTTTATTTGAGCAAAAATTGATTTGACTCTTGCCACAACTAATCTAGCAGACAGAAAGGAGCTCTGAGAAGTAGTACAAAATGAAAGACTTTTATAGGCAGATGGGATGAGGAACAAGGAAGTTATATTAAGCAAAAGCAGGTTGGTTATTGCAAAGTTACTTTCCTTTAGGGGATGGCAAGGGTCTGTTAGGCAGATGTCCTAACTAGTACTAATCAGACAATTCCTGATCAACAAGTTTAAGATTCCATTCCTGGGAGAGTCAGAAGTATAATTAAGTTAAGCTTTGGTTTGACCATGTGGGGCCTATCATAAGCAACTCCCATTTAGACCTGATGCAGTTTCCCACTTTTGATCAGACTCAGCCTGAGAGATGGTGATAAAAATTTAAGTCATTAGTGCTACTTCCAGGTGCTGCTTTGGAGTTCTTGAAGCTTATTTGCTGAAATTTTAAAAAAGATTTTTATTTTTGTATTCATGAGAAACACAGAGAGAGGCAGAGACATAGGCAGAGGGAGAAGCAGGCTTCCCACAGGGAGCCCAATGCAGGACTTAATCCCAGGACCCTGGGGTCACACCCTGAACCAAAGGCAAATGCTTAACCACTGAGCCACCCAGGTGCCCTTTTTGCTGAATTTTTGTGTGATGTTCATAGATCACAATTTCAGTTTCACATTCTTTAAGTTGGTGATTCTCTTCATTTCCTTTCTGATGTTCTAGTCTTAGGTAGATCATTTTCTTGGTTGTTCATGGCCACATAATAGCCAGTTAAAACTCTTGAGAGAATATAGTACACCAGACGGATTACCATAATTGCTTTAAGCAGGATAACTCCCAATATCTGTAGTGCACTTTGGAGTCATGTTTCCCAAGATCCAAATCAGTCAAAATCAAATAAGTCAGAGAAAGATCTCATTGAAGGAGTCAATTTCTTAAGCCAACTGGATTTTTCAGCTTGAGTCTCAACATCCCCAGAAGTGTCAATTCAAGTGCAGCAAGCAGTGTTGACTAGCACTAATACTCCCTTATTCAGCTAAAAAGTAAGTGAGGACTATCCTATTAGTAAGAACAATTATGGCAGAGAGTCTAGAGATTTTTGTTGGGTGGCTATTGCTTTAGCAGCAGATTCTGTAATATCATTGAGTTAAGGAGAATTTTTTGATCATAGCCTCCTAAGTACTTACTCCTGCAAGGGCAGTAGGAATCTGCCAAAGGAAGCTACTATTGAGTCATAGATGCCTCATGGCATGGTACCCTCATGGCTCAGAACTAGAAAGGTGACAACTATGGAATAAAAGTTATGGATCTGGAGACCACACTGGTGGTTTCATTCTGGTTCTCCCTGCCTTGTGTCCCTTTCTTTATATAGTGCCTGCATTTGAGTTTTTCTGGATTTGGAACTATTAAGCAGAGACAGGGAAATGGACCCCTTTCCCCAGGGTTAGGGAGTCATACATGATAGAGATGGGGCTGAGTTTGTTCCAAAGAAATGGAGGCATTGGAAATCAGTGAGAAGGCTGTAATGGATAGAACTATAGGATAACCAGCATTGTGCCAAATCCAATAGTCCCTGGAAGTTGGGTGAGCCCCCTTTGCCATGGCCTGAGATATAAAAACAATGGCGATACTTTTTTTTTCCAGGCTGAAGCAAGACAAGATGAATAAAAGAATTCTAAAATCCTTCCTGCTAGAAGAATTAGGAAAATGACGATCAGAGAGGGAGGGGAAAGAAATACTATTTTTAAAAAAAGATATAAAAAACAAATAAATTTTAGGGGTGCCTGGGTGGCTCAGTTGGTTAGTGGCTAACTCTTGATTTTAGCTCGGGTCATGATCTCAGGATTGTGACATGGAGCCCCACACGGGTTCCATGCTCGGAGAGGAGTCTGCTTGGGATTCTCTCCCTCCCTTCCCTCCCCTCCTCCCCTGCTCATGCTCAGGCTCACTCGCTCTCTTTCTCTAACGAGCACGAGTTTCTCTCTAATTGTCTGTAAGTGACAGAAGATGTAAAAATGCCCATGGCTAAAGATCTGATAAAAGTTCATTATAATGGAACTGACAAAGAAATTTGGTTGTTTTTGTGACATACAGCATTTTAGATAACAACTGAAATTATGACTTAAAACATTATAAAAGGACATATGAGGTTTTTGGGAATTTCATACCGTTTTTAGAAGACATATTAATAACACATTGATACAAATATAACCTAAGAAGGTTTATCATCACTTATTTAGCAATGTTGCCCATGTAATTTAAAATACCAAGTAAACCTAATTAACTTAACATCTCTCTTTTACCAAGTGAGAGGCAAATGCTTTGAGATTTTCCGGGGAGCTTCTGGGAAACCTCAAAGCTACTTTTGAGGTAAAAAAAGACTTCATTTAGAATTTCATTTGAGTAGTTGTCAAAATGCAAAAATGTTTGAACATTTGACTAAATAAGATCACAGATTATTATGAAAAAAATTAATTATTTAACAAAAGTTATATAGAAGATTTTAAAGGCAAATACAGAAGGCTACAGAGTTGTGAACAAAACATCTCTCGGGGCACCTGGGTAGCTCGGTCTGTTAAGTGTCTGCCTTCAGCTTAGGTCATGATCCTGGGGAACTGGGATTGAGCCCTGCATCAGGTTCCCTGCTCAGTGGTGAACCTGCTTCTCCTTCTTCCTCTGCCTGTCCTTCCCCCATCTCTCTCAGGGGTGCTCTCTCTCTCTCAAATAAATAAGATCTCTAATAAAAACAAAAACAAAAACAACTTAGCTCTCAATATTGAGAAGACTGGGTTTTCTTAAGTAATCAAAGACCTAAAAAGGATAACATGAAGTACAGTACATTAATTTGGTAATAAACCAAATCTTTGCTTTCCAGGGAGATTATCCAAAAAGGTAAAACAAAAAAATTATGATCTCTCATTAAGAGCAGACCTATAATCCAAGAAAACTTTGTCATTCAAAAAAAATTTAGAATTTTAAAAAATTGAAATGTAGTTGACTTGTTTTTTATTACTTTGTGAAGTATTATTTTAAAATTATTTTTAAGGGGGTGCCTGTGTGGCTCAGTTGGTTAGGCATCTGCCTTCAGCTCAGGTCATGATCCCAGGGTCCTGGGATCAAGCCCTTCATGGGGCTCCCTTCTCAGGAGGGAGCGTGCTTCTCCCTCTCCCTCTGCTACTCTCCCTACTTGTGCATGCTCTCTTTTTGTCAAATAGATAAATCTTTTTTAAAAATATTTATTT